>NW_028259140.1:303030-606060 GCF_977971745.1 Zootermopsis nevadensis | reverse complement strand
ATTAAAATTGCTAAAGACAGGATCCAATAACGCGCTGTTGTCAACGACTAATTCATCTTCGAGTGTCACGAGATAATATTCTGACCAGCTAAGAGACAAGTAGCTTCTCAGTAATAATTCCGCGAATCTATGTAGGTAAAAAGTTAAATATTTAACAACCGCTTTTCCAACAAATCCCTTGGAATGGGGCTCTGTTCAAGCAGTGCATCGGATAGCCGGTAGATTGACTGTTTTACGACGCTGTGCCAAATGTAGACGTGACAGACCCTGATTGCATGAATAATTAACCGGAAGTGTCGCGGAAGGACACAGTTGCCCTATATTTTGAGGCAGGCCCACATCCCAGCGACATCTAAGGGAGATTTCTAGAAACTGGACCATCTGGTCTCCGATTCGAGTCTGGAATCCGAGACTTATGAAACAGGACTGTACCCTGAGGACGACGACGAAGATGGTTCTCGAAACGCTGGTGTTTTCTCCATTAAGTCACCTTACAAGACCGTTAGCCCGAGAATAATCTATTGCATTCAGTCGCCGTGAAAGCTCCAATTGAGCTGCAAGGTGTTACGAATCTCTGCAACGAACCTAAGCCCCAACATTTTATTCACAATTTGTTTGTTACTAAGTAAAATAACCCAGGTATTCCGAAAATACAAATGACGCAGTCTGTCTGGGCTTGGTACTGACAGACCTGAGCGACGCAATCAGAATGTGCTAATCGCGTTTCCTTATGCCATAATTTTCTACCATTTCTCAAGATTCATGCCCGATGAAGGGATTAAAGAAAGACCACGTACTTGAAAATGAACCATGATCCGTTTTGACCACAAGCGCGGGATTTATTGACCAAGTGGTCCACCTGGCAAAAAGTTGCAGACAGGTTTCCATGTGGCCCGCGAAACAGAGTCTGGAAGCATTTTTCACGTTGACCCGCGTGTCGAACCGCGGTCCCACGGCACAGACCAGCACGAGTTCGCTACCTCTGCCACCAGAGACCACCACCGGTGCTCTGGATGCTGCGATCCCAGAGAACAGTTGAGCAACGGATCGCGTCCTGCGCTGGACCGGCAACCTCCCCTTCACCCCTCCTTCACCCGAACGATTCCATCCCCTCTCGGCAGGAAAACAGATGATAATGCTATGACACGGCGGGGCTGTCCACGCGATGACGTCAGGCGCCGCTGATTGGTCTGTGAGGATCTACGCTTTCAATTGTGATTGGTGGGGGCAACCTCGATGGGCGTGGCCAGTCGCGTCGTAACGCCCAACGTCTTCCTTTTGCCGTAGTAGGGGCCCAGCATCGCGGTCCATTGCCAGTCGGAGAGGCTCCCTTGGAGCGTTGTAAGTCTCCGGGGGGAGTGGCACGACACGAAAGGGGGTGGAGGCTCAGGGTACAAGCTACCCTCAGGGAGAAACTCTCGCGCCTGAATACGAACAATATTTGTGAGCAACAAATCCACCACCACCACCGCACCCCACCCTCGTGAGGTTGGCAAACCATCAAATTGTCTGGTAGCATTCGACGCCCGTCCGCTGCCAGACCGTTCAGTGTGGACCAGCTCGACGGGTCGCGCGGTGCCGTGCTCAAGTGTTTCAGGAGTGGCTGGTTCTGGCTCGCCGACTCACATCCGTGAACTGTCACATGTCCGGACCCAGGACGCGCTCCTCTTCCACAGTGTCACAGTCCTACTCGGTGTAATACTCTGCAGACAGACCCCCGCTGTAAACAAAAGCCCACAAGACGCGGTCCGAGGACTTCTCGTGCGGAGATCGGGGATACGTGGGGGCGACGGCTTCCCCGTGGCCAGCGCTGTCGTTGCCGGCGGCAGCGGCGGCGGCAGGCCAGCCCCCCGTGGAGTTGGATCCCGTCGCGGCCGCGTGGGGACGGAAGCTGTACCCGCCGCCGGGTCCCACCCGCGGGGTCGGTCCCGGCGGTCTCATGTTCGGGCTTCACCACCACCAAGACGCCGCCACGGCGGCGGGGCTCCACCATCACCACCACCATCACCATCAGCCACGGGGCCCCGTGACCAGCCTCAAGGAGGAGCCACTGTCCAGCAGTCAGCTGGCGGCCGCCAGGTCGTGGATGCAACCGGCAGTCGTCGACCAAAACAGGTGTGTAGCCCCCCTGCAAGCCTCGAGCTGCAGGCTTCGGATGTCACTTACAGCAACGACTTAACCGGTGGGCCTTTTATCCTTGTCCATATGGTGCACCGGCGACATGTACGAATGTACATGTTGAACGTACAAAGTGTGGCTCTGACTACAGTAAATTTGTATCGGCAATGTGAAATGTAGATGGTCTAGCTACGTCGGGTAACGTCCACAAATTTGTATCTTTGTTTGTGCGATGCGACTCAGTCCGCTTCGCTCTGTCCAGAATGAACTTCCGAAAGGAACCACTCGGTTCGTAGTCGGCGAGATTTAACGCGAACGGAATCACATTCCGTAAAGTAGCACGAATTTTATTGTGGTTTAAGTGTCGAAAAATTTATTGAAGAAATCCTGTTATTACGTTCCTCCCCCTGCATCGGTTCACAAAACATTTAGGCCTACGTTTCTGTTAAACGCGCTGGTATATCAGGACGTGTTCCTGACAACATTTCGTATGAACGAAGTCTTTGATCCTTCATGCACGGCTCCTGTGTTGTTATATTTGCAAATCGTTGTTGCAAAAACTTAAGTTAATTAATAGTTCCACTTCTATTACGGATAGGCTACAGGCCTAAGCCACAGAGAGTCCAATAGCAGGGTATTTTAATCCTCAGCAGGACTCCTGCTTATTTGCTTAGCAACTAAATCTGTTAAACGCTCGGACCCTCATTCAATAGGCGCACGGTAGCTTTCAGAGTCACCGTCTGCAGACAGGCGGGGTAGTTATAATCTGCAGGTAGCAGATGAGACCGGTTGGATACTTGTGTCTTCTTACAGGCGCTCTTATGCCACTTATGACCACCACTTACAAATCTTTTGGGCCACAGAAGTAAGTTCAGATGCTGCAGAGATATTACATCGTCCATCGACCGAAACTCTGGACGTAAAAGAATGACCCGCTAAGACAAAATGTTAAAGTTTGCCTTGAACACAAGAATATGATTAAGTTACTGTCGGTATCAGCAAACTTCCATGGCGTTTTACCTAAGTCTAAAACAGTAATCAGGGATGAGAAATCTATCAAGTCACGCTATCCTACCCTTATTAGCCTAAACATTTTCCTTTTCAACACCAAGTCCTTCAACATTAGACCTACTTAAGTCGTCAGACAATGAAACTGATTTATATCACAGCTGAGCGGCCTGTTTCAGACAGACTTTAATTATAACATATAAAAATAGACGTACGTGGACCTACAAATTAATAATCACTGCTCTAATAAATTGCCAAGGCGCGTAGCGGATACAGATAAAAACACAGCCATTTTAAGATACCTGAAACGAACAGATATGCCTAAACAGTTCTACAATTACAGCCTATGACACGTTAAAACAAGCCGTCTTGTATATTATTATACCGTGGTGGCGGCTAGGTGGTAACGGAGCGTCTCCGTTTGTAATTGGGGGAGTCAGGGCCCTTATTACCCCAACTGAAATCAACATATTCAGCTGATACAAGTTATTTCAAAAGTAATACATAACCACGCCAACACGCAAGCCTATGAAACACAAAATGTTTTCCAACTCCCCCCCCCCCCTTCCGATTCTCGAATTATCAACTTATTTTCTTTGTTATATACTACAATCATTTCATTTCGCGTGTAGGACTTCAGAATTAATATTGGCCTTAACTTTTATGCATATTGCTGTAGATTTTTTCCCGGCCTCGCTTGGAAGTGTATCTACAAAAATTGTGGATAATTTGGTAGTAATGGAGGACTGTTCACATCAGTTAAAAGAATAACTCAGTAGCGCGTGAAGGAGGCATTTATTGGTAAATAAGTCAACAAACAGAATACCCTAGCATTTTAGGCTATATCAGCGTAGACTCACAATTCGAATCATACATATAGGCTCATTACCAGAAAATTCTTTCGTCACGAAATTTTGTACGAAAACACTTTCGTTTTTACGCAGTTCCGCAAATCTGCTTAAATCCTCCAAACACCTGTTGGCCTACGCATCTCTCGTCTTCCTTCCATATCAGACTTTGATCTCGGCCTAAATAATTTCACAAGTCAGAACCAAGTAACTGAACCCAGAAAATCAGCAATGAGAAATTAAGACGTACTTTTCGTTCGTATTACGAAGTGGGCAGTGCCGATGGTTCAGACGTTGTACTACGGGCCATGGGACCTTATGTCGGAACACACCTCAACCCCACAGACAAGCGACCGTGTCCAGGGCTCGCCAGATGATCCGGTGGTCGGACCATAGCAATATTTATGGGTTTCGTATGACCATGACAATAAACAGCAATTATTTCCCTAAACAGATTCAACCAACAGATGTTTGTGGTAGAGGACACACTGCGTCTTTGACATAGGAACTGTTTTATTCTTTATATTACACAGATTAGCTTCGGCGTTATTAATAGTGTTTTCCTGTGTTAATTTCATGAGCTACTTTGTAAAGAAAAATGTAGAAATGACATAAATCAATCACTTCGTGTTGTCTCTTCTCCAAATAATTGGATTCCTTATGTGACTGTCTCAGTTTCACAGAAGACACCGGGATTATCAAATATTTACTAAGCGCATTTAGGCTACTAGCAGGTCTAAGTTCATTCCATCTTTTTTTGGTCAGACAAAGCTTATAGGCTAATCACAGTCAAGCTGAGGGATGCTTTGAGGATGTGTTCTACTGACATCTCACGGTGAGACGTTTACATAGGCCAACACACGGACAGCTGACAGACGACCTGCGTGAACGGAAAACTCATTCCCATGCCCTCCCTTGTTAAGGTTTGTAGCCAGCTCGCCAGTAGCACCGGGAATTAATTGTATTTCCGTAACTCAACCCCAATATTGGCTAGTTTCAATTAACAATAACCATATCAGAGTTGAAATTCCTGCTATTTTTTTACAAAAAATGAAAAAAAAACCTTTGTCTAGACTTAGAATGCTGCCAAAGCGGAAACTTAAAAGCCAAAAGCGAGACCTGCGACCAGGAAGTGAAAAGACAGCGCTCATTAGAAAATGTAAGCTTCAAAGGAACTCGGAAAGGACAACTCCACGCAACGTTTGCAGTAAACATTAATCAATCCTATCATTCCGCGCTAAATGACGTTTATACATGATCCATCGTGTTAAAGAACCCACTAACAAAGAGCATCATAAACTCTCAACATGCGAGAGGAATAAAAAGGCCCTCTTAGGGAGGAAAGCAATTCATTAACTGCATTCCACGAAGCAGCTACCTTAAAAAACGCTTTTAAAACTTAAACTGTTGTAACGGTGGGGCGAAGTTCCTCGACGACTGTCTAATCGAATTAGTGAAGTGGTTTCCCGGCTGCGTTCCTCCCCACCAAACAATAATTCGATTCAACTCATCAAACTGTGAGGAATATGATTCTCGAATACGGAAACCGTTCCTAACCAGATCTCAAAAAACGAAAATCCCACAACTTAGACGCTGGTTTTTCTCGAGACTACGCAGTCTAGGAGGTGACGTGTTTGTCGCTTTTCTTTGAAACGGGGGAGGAATACAGACTGGGGACACGCGGAACTCTTACCCAGTTTCTCGACGGAAAAGCATTCCTTTACACGTCGTCATTTTATAAAGACTACTGAGAATTAAATTGGAGGGACAGAGAAACACCACAAAATATCGAGACAATCGCTTACATCCCAAGTATGACAATTCAAGGCGCAAGTACCTTCAACTCCAGAGGCAGAATCAGCATAAATCATAAAACACGATGAGCCTCACGTTATTGTAGCAAATTACGAGTTCAGTGCTTCTCAATTTGAGGACGCTTTCCAGAGGCTATGACAACGTTCGCCATTGATGTGTGGTATAATTATCGGTCCCCCACCTATTTTTGCGTTTACACGCAAATATGTACTAAAAAGCGCACACAATCCATACATCCGTAGGCACATTGGTACAATTATGCCGGCGACCCCTATTTTCGCGAACAGGGTAGTTACTACAGGCCACAAACAATGATTTTTACGTCTGCATTGACGCCGTAGGCTGCAGTGCGAGATACGATACAGAAAACGTTTGATTTGCTAACCAGAGGTCGCTATCTGTTGTACCGATTGCAACTGGGGTCGTCGGAATCCTCTAGAAAGCGATTCTCAAGCGTGCAAACCAGGCATTTCAATGAATAAGCAGGCCTAACCTGATTATATTTTTATACGCCCAATTATAATTGGGCGTATAAAAATATAGTCAGTATAATTATTAAAGTTCCTTGTCTCTTTCTGAAGATCAAGATATTCTTTAAACCTGTCAATGCTGGTAACATGGGACAATGCAGAGACTTGTTTACAACCTAGAAATTGTTACACAGAATTATAAACAGTTGAGATCTGGCAGAGGAATCAGTTCACTGACCATATCAACAACACAGCCCATCTAGTATGGTACGTGGGTCAAATGACCTTTAGTAACCAATAATTCTGCATTTTGACTGCAGGGACCGTCCGTGTTCATATGATTCTCACAACAAACAGCGACGATTTCCTTAAACAGCGTCAACCAGTAGATCTTTGAAATGGTGAAATGCTGTGTTTTCTTTGCGGTACGGGCTGAATTTTTAAATTATTTAGACGAGCGTCGTGTTTTCAAAAGGGCTGAAAGTAAATGCGACCACGTCACGTTACCATTTCACAACCGAACCCCTAAAATACAAACTTGAGTAGTCTTACGTTTAACTAAATATTCAATTTTGGGTCCCGAAGAAATATTCGGGGACTGGATTCTTCTTAAAGAAAAGTCTATCTGGTGTCACATGTGCTCGCGTCTCGAACAGACTTCACAAAATGTAAACGACATTTTATTCGGAAGTTTTTATTACATTTGTGGCACGAATTTTATTTCCATTCAATACGCCAAAAAACACTTAACATACATTTTGGTTCAGAAAGAACCTAACGCTTTTGAAATGTTTCTAAGAACAAAAAAAAAAATGCTTTTAAAACATTTCGGGCGTGTGACGTCGAAGCAGCTGGAAAACCCAAAAGTAAGAAAGCAAACGAATGCGAAGGAGGCCCATTAATTTGTGTGTGACGGACAGGACAGACGGTGAGGGAAGAGCTAATTCTCTAGAGTGACGCTAACAATTCACGTTATCTCACGACAGATCAAACCACTCGCGAAGAAGACGGGACGTACATTTTTCGCGTAGTTTATTCTCGATGTTGGTGCAATTATACTTACTGTGGCGTGTGGGAGGCGTGGTCACATGCGAGCGACAAAAAGTCCACGTGATGCAAACGTGTCTCTTTTTCCGGCAGTGTAACGAATATAAGCAGGTTAACATAATGTCATCATCATTTGCTTCGCTTCTCGTTTCCCTGACGTGGGAGGGGGTGAAAGAGAGAGAGAGAGACAGAGTCAGTACCTACACGTACAGCGTGTTCATGATAACAGGAGCTCGTCAGGTAGCTACCGCGTTTGGCAGAATGGCAGCTTTGGTTGGTTCAGTAGACGTGTCACGAATATTCCCTGCGAGCAGTCAAAACTTCCGAGTTTGGTCGTTTTCCTGTCAATGACACGTCGCCTGATTGATGATTTTTAAGGTTCCGAAAGATTACAAAATTGTAATATTCCTTGTAATACGAGTGGATCAACGTGTCTTTAAACACACCACCAAGCAAATTTCAAGTATAAATAAGCCATCTGACGATTATCTCCACAATACATTCCTCTAACTGCATGGAGTAAATCCTAGAAAATCTGTCAAGAAACTGAATGTCTGTATGGAAATCCACAGTCCATTACCATGTTCACAACAGCCTGCCTGTAGTCCTAGTTTCGATGCACATCTAATCGATATAATCATTGTTTCCTGAACACACATTTTAATATTATCCTCCCAGCTATGTCGAGGTATTGCGAGTGTAGATTACCTCTCTACTAATATGTATCATCACAGAGGCATTTATCCACAGTAAAATCATTCTCCTCCCTTGACACGACTCAGTGGTTCTAAGTGCACGATAAACTGTAAATTTTATGGACACCCTGTATGTATATGCTGGGGGAGACATTCTGGTGGCGGGGTCATGCTGTCAGTTATATGGAAAGAAAAAAAAATAATAATTGTGTGGTAGCAATCAGCGACGCCAGAGGACAGCAGCTTCAATTAATAAGAGAGTGCTGTTAGCTGAGAAGACAAGAAGTGGAAGGAAAACTAACAAATAGGCTTGCTGCCTCCACAACAAGAACATTATTGTGTTATGAATTAAACTTGCCGAGAACTTTACCAACTAATTTGTTTGTCTCGTGTAGGCTGCTGCTGCTGCTGCTGCTGTGTGAAGGGCCTGCTTTTTACACTGTCGTAAATTCAGCATATGCCCATTCAGTGTGCGACATATTGACAGCGTCAGAGAAGCAACGACGTATGTAAAGTGACAGGTCATTATATTTTAATGCTCTTACATTAATGTCTCTTGCAGCATTCCTCCAAGATGGCTACCCTACATGACTTTTATGTGTGTGCACCTCTCTTATTACTCATGACGCCTAGATTTTTTTTTTTGTTTAAACTGTGGCCAGAGAAGTTTGCTCAGTGATAAAGCTTCTACCACCAGTTAATTACATCCCACCAGTCTGCTCTGTGAAAAATTAAATGTCTCTCAAAGAGTCTCCAAAACTCCTGCCATGATCTCGTCGCAAATCATTTCCCCATTGTCTTTCAGGTACTTCGCTACTGGCCCTGAAGTTTGCCAGTGCAATGCTGTTTTAGAATTCTTACGCTGCAATCTGTTTTATACGCGTTTGTACGCAGGCGTAAAATTTCCTCATCCAAACTTTCACTTCTCACATATTTCAGTATATATTCTGTTCACTTTCTGAATCTTCAAATACTAACTAACTAACTAGATGGCTTACCGAACCCGAAGGTTCATCACCGAATTAACCAAAGCCCTCCACCGGACCCTGTCCTGGGCCAACAAAATCCAGTTTCCTTCAACTCCTATCTCCCATAGATCCCGCCTGAGATTATCCTCCCATCTACGTCTAGGTCTCCCCAGCGGTCTCTTCCCTTCAGGTTTCCCAACCAGTACCCGGTGCACACCTCTTGTCCCATCCATGCGCGCTACATGTCCCGCCCATCTCACTCTTCTCGACTTAATCACCCTCACAATACTGGGGGAGCAGTACAGATTTTTAAGCTCGTCATTGTGCAGTTTTCTCCACGCCCCATCGTCTTCCCTCTTAGGCCCAAATATCCTCCTCAACACCCGATTCTCAAACACCTGCAATCTGTGTTCCTCCCTCTGAGTGAGAGACCATGTTTCGCACCCATACAAAACAACAGGCAAGATTATTGTTTTGTATACTTTAATTTTCAGGGTCTTAGAAATCAGACGGGAAGACAAAATATTTTGGACTGAGAAGTAGCAAGCATTTCCGGAATTTAGTCTCCTCCTAACTTCCTCACAAGTATCATTTTGATTTGTTATTGTTGTTCCCAAATATTTGAACTTTGTAACCCTTTCAAAGGATTTATTAGCCACCCTAAGATAATTTTGCCCGCCTGTCTTCTGATGACGAGATACTAACATGTACTTAGTTTTTTCTGAATTTACTTCCAGCCCCACTTGTCTACCAGCCTCTAGTAAAACTTCTGCGTTCCTCTTTATTGTATTTATATCGTCCCCCAATAAATTAACATCATCAGCATATGCCAATAGCTGATGTGTCCCATTCAATTGCAAACCCTCCTGCCTACCTTGGACCTTCCTGATGGCGTATTCTAGCGCAAAGTTAAAGAGCAAGGGAGACAAAGCATCTCCTTGTTTTAGACCGTTCTTGATGAGGAATGTCTCAGATACATATTTACCTACTCGAATTTTGCTACAGGTTTCATTTAAGCACATTTTTATTAGACCCACTAGCTTCTTTGGTATACCAAATTCAATAAGAATATTATATAGCACTTCTCTCTTCACAGAGTCATAGGCTTTTTTGAAATCTATAAATAACTGATGTACGGTCCCACCGAACTCCCATTTTTTCTCTAGTATCTGACGAATGCAAAAGATCTGATCAATCGTTGATCTGTTTCGTCTGAACCCACACTGATGATCCCCAATAATTTCATTCGCATATGGGGTTAACCTTGCCAAAAGAATGTTGGATAGAATTTTGTATGAGGTTGATAGCAGCGATATTCCTCGGTAATTACCACACTCAGTCTTGTCCCCCTTCTTATGAATAGGAATAATTATGGATTCCTTCCACTGTTGTGGCATCTCTTCCTTATCCCAAATTAACTGAATAAGCTTATGGATCCTCATATGCAACCCTTTGCCACCTGCTTTAATTAATTCGGCCGGAATCTGGTCAATTCCTGGAGATTTATAACTTTTCAACTTCCCAATGGCTAGTTCCACTTCATCTAAGCTAGGTTCTGGCACCAACAGTTCAGCTGTATGCATTTTAATCTGTCTAATATCACCAGTATCATGAACATTTAAGAGCTCGCTAAAGAAATTTTTCCACCTATTCACAATTTTTATTGGATCTGCAAGCAACTTGCCACTATCATCCTTTACCAAATTGGTCTGGGGTTGATATCCTTTCTTAAAGTTATTAATGCCTCTGTACAGGTCTCTGATGTTTTTTTCCTTATTATTTGTCTCAAGTTCAGCAATTTTGCCCTTCAGGTATTCCCTTTTCTTAGTCCTAAAGGTTCTACTAGCCTCACGTCTCACGTTACATAGATTATCCGCATTTGTTTTGTTTGGGTTCTGCAACCATTGAAATTTTGTTTGCTTCCTTCGATCTATTAATTTTGAACATTCTTCATCAAACCACGGTTTATTTTGCTTTCTCCTGTAGTATCCTAGTTTCTCTTTTGCTGAAATTTTGATGCAGTTTCTGACATTTTCCCACTCCCTGTTGATGTCCACACTTTCATTATCCTCATTTGCCTCTAAAATTTGAAACCTATTCGAAATTTCAACTTGATATTGTTCCTTTGCCTCTCCCTCACTTAATTTTTTCAAATCAAATCTTTCTGTGTCAAAATTTTGTTTAGTTCGTCTACTTACTGAAAGCCGCTCCCTCACTTTTGCTACCACCAGATAATGATCAGTGTCGCAATCTGCTCCTCTGAATGATCTCACATCAATTACATTTGTCTGCCTTCTCTTATCTACTAAAACATGATCTATTTGATTGTGTGTTCTGCCATCTGGAGAAGTCCAAGTGTATTTATGAACATCACGGTGTGGAAATTTTGTACTTTTTACAATTAAATCTTTTGACGTAGCGAAGGTTACTGCTCTAAGACCGTTATCATTACTAAGTGCATGGAGACTCTCGCTGCCTATTGTGGGTTTGAAGATATCCTCCCTCCCAATTTTTGCATTGAAATCTCCTAGCAGAATTTTCATGTGATACTTGCCAAATGTATCAAATACTGATTCCAATTCTTCATAAAAGCTATCCTTGATATCATCGCTTTTGTCTTCAGTTGGGGCATGAACATTAAGGACAATGATGTCGCACCAACGTCCTTCCAAAATTACGTAAGACAACCTGTCACTAACAAATTCTACTCTCTTAACTGCTGCCCTAATTCTGCTATGAACAAAAAAACCCGTCCCTAGCTGATGATTGTCATTCCCCTTTCCATAGAAAAATGTAAAATTGTCCACTGGGATCATGCCCTCCCCCTCCCATCGCACTTCCTGCACTGCCACTAAGTCTAACTTATAATTCCCTAATTCCCTACACACTGATTTCAGTGCCCCAGCCCTATAGAGGCTCCTAATGTTCCAAGTACCAAATCTCATGTCCTTTTTCAATTGCCGTGGTCGTGCCAAAGAGTCCGTCCTGATCCGAGGCTTGGTTGATTTTTTCGTAACACATATTTTTTTTTTAAAGGTGAAAGGTTGTTAGCCCTACACCCAACCCCCAACCTGGAGGACCAGGGTATCACTCTTAGTCTAGCGCATCTCCTTAGACCTGTCCGGCTTGGGTGACCCTACCATGAGCCGAAGCTCAGGCCGGCATAGCCCTAAGGGTCATTTGAGCACGCAAGCCTCCTCACCCGGCAGATTGCCTTCGACAAGGTATCTTCAAATACTACAATCTTAGTTACTACAATCTTATTTTACCAACTGTTTATCCAACATTTTGCCTAATCTCCTTTGAAGATTCCTGTACCAAATTTCCTGCAAAACATTTTCCTCTAGCTCCTGCAATCACAAATATTTGCCCGTTGTTTTCAAAATTTCCCTCCCCTCTCTCTCTTCATATAAACTTTTAAGCGAAAGCAATAGTTGTTAAACGTGACATCTGAGTACACGCGGTTCGATTAGGCTAGGCTATCGAAAGCAGGCGAAGGCCTAATGTGAGGGCGTCGAGAGGAGGAGGAGGCATTAGAATCCAACCCAGGACTCCTGTCACGTGGCTCATCAGTAACACAATTAAACAAGACGAACTTAAGGCACATGTGGTCTCCACTTCTCGCGAAACTTCGCCTTTCTCTCTACCCGTAGAATCCGTCCGTTTTGAGTCCCGGAAGCTCAGACAATAAAAGTTTAAAAGTAATCCGTCTGGTTTGCTGTACCAATCGCACAGGTTTATTAGCGTCTAATTAATATTCGGTCGGAAGTTTGCAGAACGAATTAGTCATAAAAACATTTCGTGGTGTTTATCACGAATTAACCTGGACGGCTCGTCAAAAGTCAGGAGAAACATCAGTCAAGTTATTGGCCGATGTACAAGTATTGTCGTGCTTGTTGTCTACCTGGCACGGCGATCCACTTCAGCAAAGAGTCCGAAAAGCTTTTAGCTTCGCTGGTTATTATGAAGCTCGCGGCCCTGCAGGGACCAATCTGAAAAGCGAAAATTCCCGAGCATACATGACCGTAATGTACGTTCGTTCGTTCGTAGACAATTAAAACGCTTTGTGCTCGTACTCGATCTGCTTGGTGGAATAGGATTGTATCGCCGATTAGCAGCGTTCAGTGGTAGCCATTGCAGAAAAGACCAATTGAGCAACCAGGGCGTGGTACAGGCGATGATAATATTAAAATTGACTTGATCAAACCCTCTCAGAACAGACTGAAATAAATGACTGACTAACATCTTAAGTTAAATACTTAACTGAACTAACTAAACGCGTGCTAATGAATGCACCTTAAACAGCAGCCTTCAAAGTCTTGAGCTAACTCTCCCTACTATTAAGTAATCACCGTTTTCACAGAAATCCGCTACTAAACACTTAAGTTTAGCAAGTTCATTCCAATTCACACCCTCGCATCCTATAAGCACCTTTTTAATATTATCTTTAAATACTACCTTCACCTACGTCTCCTCTCATGCAGTTCTTTAATCAAAATTCTGTATATGATTCTTGTTTCTGCGTGCATGCTACATACTCCATCCACCTACTGTTTCCTCAGTGACCCGCCCTCTTTAACCGGCTGTTTCTGTCTGTTTCGACTGCAGTGTGGGCATCGGGCGGGCGCACTTCGAGAAGCAACCGCCAAGTAACCTGAGGAAGTCCAACTTCTTCCACTTCGTAATCGCACTGTACGACAGGGCCGGCCAGCCGGTCGAGATCGAGCGCACCGCCTTCATCGGCTTCATCGAGAAAGACCAGGTAAGACGCAAAGGCGCGTGGAGCTTCATGCTCGGACCCCTTTAACCCTGAAGAGAGACACGTGCCCTCTAAGGAGGCTATAAGCCAAGGCTATGGACTTTGTAAAGGCGTATGGGGGACTGGAGGGGAAGCCCCACGCATTCTTCAGCCCGGTGGGGGTCCACGCTCCGACCGCGTTACCCCGGAGATAGAGCCCTCGGTATAACTTCGAGAGGACGTCAGTTCGGACGCGTTGGCGAAGTGAAAAATTCGAATCCCGGTAGACCAACCGAACTCTACGAAGTCACTAGAGAAGAATTGCGATACAGTGGGGGGTGACTGAGGAAGAGTTAGCAGCGGCGAGCGTACGCTGACTGGAAAGGACCACGGTCGATTTCACACGCATGAGAAGAAGAAGAAGAAGACTTTTAAGGATAAGGCGTCAGAGGAAGTTCTGGTGACGTAATCATTGTTCTTACAGAAGAAAAGGAATTTGATGAAGCAGAACGGGAGGTCCAGCGTTCAAACCTCAGGAAGGAGACCCGTTGTCATGACTGAAATCTCTACAGGCAGATGACAGGATAGAAGCCTACCTTAAATTACACACGACCACTTCCTTTCAGATATATTATAGTCATTTAATGCTACATACAGCCTGGGTTAGTGATGGTGTCGTTAAATAAGCCACAACTTAAACAACACAATTTAATAAATAAATAAGAAAGAAGACATTTTATTACAGAGCTCCGGAACTCGGAGCTTGTAATTTCTCTACGATTTAGGTCATTCTCATTTACGAATTGAATAGTTCAAAGTTGATGAAGACGTACCTAGTTAAAACATGGCGCTGTACCATGACGGTCCAGCGTAAATGCAGTGTAGTAAGTGTTGGCCCGTGTACTAATAACGTGACGCAGGTATTATGTGATCGTGTGACGTGTCAATAGGCAAACTACAATAGCATTCGATTTATAGGGGACCGTGATTGGACGGCACCGATAACATTATACTGACACTCAGTGTGGTCTCTTATTGTTACGGTGTCAAAGTCCTCTGGGGGGTCTGCGAAGCGACGACAACTATGTACAGCTTCCTGACACCCCTGACACACAAGGTGGGGCTTGCGACTGTCTGTACGACCCAGCAAAACCCGGCGCAATGAGTCGACGTTCTACGAAGCGATGGCTTTCTTAAATTTTCTATAAGGATGTCAAATTTCGTATTTGACGAGCAAAAAACTCGTACCAAACTTCCGAAATCTGACTTGAATTATTAAAACGTGGTTCACCGGGATGTGGTGACGTAAAGGATTAGAAGACTCGACCTTGACAGGCCTTTACGGAAATATTCAGGACTAAACAAATGGGCCACAGCATTTACAGAGAGAGAGAAAGACGACAAAATTGCTGTTTCTAATCGGAATATGACAGCGTTCATGTGATAAAGGAGCTTTATGACAGGCTGATCCCTCAACCAAGAGGTCCTACAGGATGTCGCAAAGATTCGTTACCTCAGAACGGAAAGATACGAAACGAATTAATTAAATTCATCGCTTGGAGAACGAACTCAAGTCAGAATTTTTTTTTCAACGTAATGTTACAACACGATCACGCAGGTACGTTGACGCACGCACCACGCAGTAGTCTGCGTACGTGTGCACCGACACTGACGTGTAATACCGACCCTAAGTGTCAGTAACAGTTTCAGGTCCCTGCATTACCGAACTGTTGACGTCAATGGACTGGACCAGAGATGCTGCAGGATGTACGAGCCAGAGACAGAGAGAGAGGGACAGAGACAGAGGGCAGGTAATTGTGTTCGTGGCGATGCAGGGGATTAGGGTGCGACTCGGGAAGAACATTTATCATCAGACCGGAGTGTAGTGGCGGTCGGGGGTAGGAGCTGTATTACACCGTCCAACATTTTCATTGTGAAACTTCTGGCTAAAGTTGTTCTGTTGCCTAGGTCGGTAATACAGGGCCAGAATAAAATGCTGCAGCGAGTGAGAGGAGCAAATGTAGAGTAGAAACTGTCTCCATTTATCAACGCAAACGTTACATGAGGAGCCAGTTCAATTCCGACTCGTATTCGAGAGATAATCGGTTCGAATCCCGTCTGCGTCTCGCTTCTCCTCAGTCCTCCAGGCGGATTACAGGACATAACAACAGCTCTCTTGAGATGATACAATGTCGTTAAATAACCTACGATCGATCAGCTATAAACATGTGAGAATGCTGTATTTGGCACAGTCCACCAGCATGGTTTCACGGTGGACTTTTTTGCACTTTACCGCAACTCGACATTCACCTACGAACGCCCCACGAGGTTTAGTTTATTTAACGACGCTGTCAGTAGCTCATCTTCTCTTTGTGAAGAAGTCACAAGTGAAGTACATTGCATATAAAACTTTGTAACTGAGCGAGCTACTGAATGTCAGTCGCTGATAGACAGACTGAGAACGTAACTACTTTGGTACTAATTGCCTTTGTGTCTGTTTTGCAGGAGACGGAAGGACAGAAGACGAACAATGGCATCCAGTACCGTCTGCAGCTACTTTACGCAAATGGTACGTAAACATGAACAACTTAGACCTACGTTAATGTATTCATACACCGCTAGGATAATCTGCCTCTCGCTTCTTCTCAGAGGCACATGAATCCAGCACCTGCAGGGTAGAACGACCCGCCCACATTGTCCATCAGACCCCCGAGAGAGCGCCTCTACTCATGCGGTTTCCTCTCAGTCCCCCAACGTCCGACGGCTTCCATTCAACGCGGTCTCCTTGTACTTACAATCTTCTCGTTGCGGTTCCGATGTAAGGTCCTGGGGAGACCCTTGCGGGCTCACGACGGAGGAAACCACAAAACCACGCGGGGAGATTAAGACGATGCACACACACACACAGCCCCTGGAAAAGGAGCTAGAGGTCCGGCGGCCTACCGGGGGAACAAGGGTCGTATTATTTTAAGACGGGACTGCGAAGTATAAAGTAGGCGCATGACTGCATCGATCTACGCAACGCCGGGTCCTTACGAGGTCGAAGCTTGCCGACTTCCTTTGAGTCAAGGCCAAATGTAACATTGGACGACATTCAGCCCACCGCCGTAACTGTTTACGCTGATGTTTTCCACGCCGTCTCGTCCCTAAAAATTTCTAAGAATTACTAATGCGTGCTAGATGTCGCGCCCATCACATCGTCCTTGATTCGATCACCTTAACAATAAAACAAAACGAACTTTCAGTGAACGGAAAAATGACATGGGAACAGCGCACAGAATTTCTTCCTTGCTTACTGCGTCTGATGACAATGTTGGGGTCATCTCTCTGGATTCGCATTCAGAATTACGGAATGGACGGGGTATGTAGCACGAATGGGAGACCAGAAAAATGCGCACAAATTTTTGGTCGAAAATCATTCAGGAAAAAGCTTCGGAGACCTAAGTGTAGTTCAGAGGATAATATTAAAAAAACAGATGTGTTATGCAGTATAAGAGGATGTGGACTGCTTTGACTTGAGAAGAATGTAATGAACGACTATTATCTCCCCCCCCCCAAAAAAAATGATCAATGGATTAAATTTGTTAATATGAAAGTCTACATTAACTAAGTCGCACATTTTGGCAAATCTGTCTCAAAGAATCGTCTCGAAATATTACAGTGAACGTCTTTCCGTCCCAAAGTTAAACAGACCGCCATGTTGGTACTGTCCAACACAGGGAATACTACAAAGATGCTGTTTGCATCCAATCGCTTAGTTTGATTCGGGGGACGAACAGACGCAGAATGAGTAAGCGGGTTGAAGTAACCTGATAGTACATTACGCCACTGCGATGCTATGAACATCAGTTCAATTTGTCGCTGAAGACACTGTACCTGTCTTGAACCGGGTGGAAAAAAAAGTTCGTTCTAAATCCCATAATGATAGCAGCAAATCCACTTTGGCTCTGCCCTAGGCTCCTGGTCAGACGTATTTGTTTGTTACACGGGCCGTGCAGGGAATTTCCATAAAAGCAACAAGTTAGTGTAGCTCCACTTACTAGCCAAGTGAAACCGCACAGGATTAGCTGCAACCCGCCTTCAATTACTAGGAAAGGTGTGGGATTATTGTCGAGTGTCCACCTCCGGCGCCGTACCACGGTCCCTCCAGGATTTCGATGTTGCGTCCTTTGAAGCCGGTAAGCACCGGGCCCCCAGCAGACCATTCGCGGAACTGATTAACAAAGAACTTTACTGCGACCCTGATTAGTGCTCTTTCTTAAATAAATGGGATTTTGTTTTGGGGAAGGGGGTGGGGTGTGGTGGGGGCTTACAAATATTACGAACATTCTGTTAGCAGAAACGCAGGTTTAACTCAGATTATGGCGAAGACCGACACCGTACATGATCACGAAGCATTTCGAGTTGAAAGATAGGTGAAATAATGAAAATACTGAAATGGGAAGATGGACTCATCCAAGGAAGAAAGGAGAAGGAGCGGGACGATTGATGGACTGATTGATAAATTCGCGGGTGGCTGAATGCGTCTCAGAAAGGATGTGAGGACAAGTCGGTGGACTGTACCTTTGCTGTAACTGAACGCATGCACGACGAATTAGTTAGAAGCATAAATGGCTGAATTGAAATGGAACGCAGTGACCATACTTTATATTAACAAACATGTACATCGTTGAGTCGACTATTGAGTTCCTGTAACAAACGGAATAAAACGTAAAAGAGGATGAAGCCGCAGAGGGCAGTTCGCGTTTGAACAGGTAGATACAGGAACGGCGTTCCTCGGGGGATCCACATGCGACGAGCTCATGTCAGGAGTTTAAACAAAAGACCGGTCTGAATACGACATGAGGAGAGGTTGATTAGCGTCGGGACGCCCGTGGGGGGACTTGCAAGATTGGTACAGATCTGAGGAAAAATTGTAAATCGGCGGTGGAAGAATCCTTGTTTGCAGAGATTCATTGTTACGGGACTCCCTCATCGCTTTCTGTGACTGACATTCTTGTGCACACACCAGAAACGTCCTCTCAAAATCCACAGAACCGGAAACGCCATGCATAAAATATAGTGACGTCACCATCTCTTATTATGTGGCTAAATGGATTAAACCCTGTGGTGTGGGGAAAAAATCTTCTCAGCATTATTATGGACAAATTGTTACGAACGAGCAAAGTCAGAAGAAGATCACGCAACATCGTGTTTCATCTGTTTCAGCAAACACACATTTCGAAGTGTTCTCTGAATTTCGAGAAACTTATGTTGATTATGTCTCACTTATAATATGCGGGCTAACTAAACCAGGCTTACTGAAAAACGTAACAGAGCGCAGGAAATGTCAGTGGGCGGACACTAGAAGAGGGAAAGGACCAACAAGTCTAAATCACGGTCGGCACGAACTCGTTTCCAGTCTCTTTATATATAAGGCTTGCTATTTCTCGTGGATTTCCTCAGTCCTTTGAAGAAAAATATCGGCACGCACCTCAAAATAAGACACGACTACTTTGAACGCCGTACAAACTCAGTAGCTGATATAACGAAATTAAATAACAGAATAATATTAAAAAATATATATATTCTTATAAGCTACACATATTCAGAAATTAAATGCTGTAAATGTGACAGGTTCGTATGATTTGAAAGCCTTCTTGTAAATCTGTTATAGTGGCGCAAAACTGACGGCGGACAGCCGATACAGACATGTGCCATTAAGGATGTTTCATTCGTAAGGACGGCAGAGCACTTTGCTGGGTCTGTCTGTCCGTCTGTCCAGCCAGTAATTAGGAACAGATATGTAACAGATGCTGTGACCTGACGGGGATTACGAGCTGCATGATGCAAGAAAACGGATGTGTGCCCCAGATAATGAGATCAACCTATAAATGGAATTACTTACTTCTGAGGTAAGGGAGGTCATAAGTGGCCTAGGTAGGAATTGTCAGACCTTTACACGTGAGAACCTACAAGAATACCAACTGTGGTAACCTATTAGGTTATATCAGGCAAATTAGCGCAGCCGAAGAGGAAAGATGAACGGAAATGGACCGCAAACCTACTTCATGGAGCAAAATATTTATTGAGAAACCCATAGTCGCTCAGCTGACCACAAAATTCCCCCGCCCCCTTTACGGAACCTTGCAGTTCATTGCCGTGCTCACAACAGCTCGTCAATGGACCCTGTCTCAAGGCAAATGAATCCATTAAACACTATTTAAGATCTATTTCAATGTTCCGAGGGTGGCTGTCTTCTGGGTTGTAGCTCCGTGTATTCTGATAGAAGTTCACCAACGTTTCAGAGGTAATTGCTTTCTCCATCATCAGGAAGATGAGTTAATTCGTTCTTAATTTGAGCAATTCTTAAGACACGGCGTTCGTTTGCAAACACTTCAACATCGACAGATGTCCGATGGACGTATAGGCGATTTTCGTACTGTGATGCTGACATAAACGTCACTAAACTGTAGTTATCTCTCGAACTGTATAGTTCCTAAAGGTCCCGACGTAACGAGAGATGAATCTGGACTAAAGTAGGTGACAAGTTCTTCCCAGAGTGCAATGCATATGAACGAGATAACAAATGAAGATTGGCAGTGACGAACTGACAGTTTGCGCTTGCATAATTAATTCAGATGCACTACTTACTACACAATTGCATTTCCTAGGCGCATGCATGAGCCGGTCACCAAGGGCCTCCCAGATAATTCGCCAGTCTTGACGGCCGGGATTCGATTCTCGACAAGGGCCAAAATGATATTTTTCCAATCATGTCTACGCCGTCCCAGCCAGTAGCCGAGTGAGATTTCAAGTTCTCACGGCGACGAATATAAAGATGGCCGTCTTCTGGGATGTAGTCTGGTACATACTGACCGACGTTTCAGAGGATCTTACAGTGTCCATCATCAGGGCGATGAGTGCCATAACCAAGTGGTACCAGGGACCGTTTCTCCGGTGTTAAAGCGAATACAGCTCTAAAATCATCTTTCACCGAGGATTAGAATCCATCGGCCACGCGTCCATGGCGTACACACACAGACGTGTAGGAGCTAGGAAGTGGGAGGCATGAGAGATGACTTTAGAATATCAGTTGCAAAACCTGAAGGGGAGAGGCCATTTGCGAAGCATAGATGGGAGGATAATATTAAAAGGATGTCAAGGAATCGGTGTGTGAGCATAGGAACCAGTGGCGGGCTGTTGTGCACACGGTAATGAACATGCAGGTCCCAAGAATGGTGGAAAAGCTGCTGACTTATAAATCAACTGAGCTTGTCAAGGACGACGCAGTCTCTTACTTAATTCTTGAGGATAAACATTGCTGCTTACAAACTTTAGACCGGCTGATCGGTAAATGCCGAAGCCTCGGCATCAGTGCTGGACATCACGCTGTGTCATTGCTCAACAACAGCTGCGTCTTTAACGCGTTAAGTTCTCCTCCTTGCACCTTCTATGGTATTTATCTCAGTTGCCGGGTGGCGAGTCCCTCGAGACCCCATCCACCGCCACATCTTCTTCTTCTTCTTCTTCTGTGCTCCTCTCGATTGTAATAAAATAACCCGCAAACGGTCGTCAAGGAGACTTGGAGTGCGCATTGCTCCTACTAGTAGCCAGCGGCGAGACTGAGTTCAAGACTCGACTCGATACATTCCCTGAGGAGGGCGAGCTACGTGCATTTTAAGTGAAAGTTCACAATCACGCCTTTACGGAGTCACACCCACACGTCCCACGGGAATCCTCACAAAATGCAAGAGGACTTAACTTTGTATCTTATTGTACCGCTAGTCTTTTTTATAAGTAGTATGTCGTTCTACGGATCACTAAAATTTTAAATGTAAAACCTTAAACGAAAAGATAACTTGTTAAAACTATGTGCAGAAGGTATGATAATATTAAAATGTATCATAAAGAAATAGAATCGATTATGTGAACTGGATTCATATGACTCTGGGTAGGTACAAGTGGCGGGCTCTTGCGAAAACAGCAGTGAACCTTCGGGTTCCATACACGGAGAAAGTACAGTGAACATTTCCCACATTTTTTCCGAAGATTAATTTTAATATTATCGTCCCAGCTGCCACGGTGGTCTAGCGGTCAGAACGCTAGCCTTGTAATCCTGGGGTCTCGGGTTCGATTCCCGGCGTTGCCCGAATTTATAACTTGTGTTGGGCAAGGCCGTGGTCTAGGC
Organism: Zootermopsis nevadensis; assembly: GCF_977971745.1. NCBI lineage: Eukaryota > Metazoa > Arthropoda > Insecta > Blattodea > Termopsidae > Zootermopsis > Zootermopsis nevadensis. The sequence goes on along the minus strand of NW_028259140.1, from coordinate 584,183 downwards.
AACACGGAGTTTTCCTCCGTGGCATCCCAACAATTACTCCATTCACACACAGAAGAAGGCAATGGCAAACCACTTCTGGATCATCTGCCAAGAACGTATATGAACAGGTCCCAGTCCGAGAAAAGGATGGAAGGATCCTGTTCATATGGACCTGTCGTCAGACAGAACACTAAATAATAATACGCCCTACTATTAGCTACCTTTGCTTTGGACCAAATGCTGTTCTCAGCATCCTGTGCTCAAACAGTCTGATCTGTATTCTGTCCCTACGTTTTAATATCTAAATCTGTAGGTTGCAAGTGGAAATACAAAAGGTTTTGTGAAGGAAAATTAACAGAGCTGTTGGCGCTTTGTTCTGTTACCTTGACCTCAGACCGCCCGATGTGACGCTGTGGTACTGTTTACTGTTTCAGGTGTGCGACAGGAGCAGGACATTTACGTCAGGCTGATCGACTCTGTCACAAAGCAGGTAAGAACCTCTCAGGCTGCATTCCATTTACTGCGATTCGCATTTGAAACAAGAGCCAAAAGGTCTGTGCAGAATATTTGCTTGTCAGACTGTGACACCGTCAGATTTCTCCTTTATTACTCGATTAAATGAACGTCCATAAACAAAATAAATCATTACGATGGCGTACGCACTGTACCCACAGCTCACAAAGTCAGTATATTCTGGGTTCGCGGATGAACGTAAATGAAGATATATGCAGACATATTGGGAAGTGTACAATTTTGAATCCGGAGTTGTAGTGCATAAATACGAAGTGAATTTACTCTTAGTACAATGAGACTGAGCCACTGCTAGACGTCGTGCTACATGTGCCGCCAACGATAGGTCGTGCAAAACAGTCTTCATGCAAGCCCGAGTCCTGTTGTACTAATTCGTAATACGACGGAATTTTGCGGTGAGAAGTTGCTGACCCTTCTTGAAGGATTCCCCCGTCAGCAGTACAGAATTTCAAGTGCTGATCGCCACGGCCACGTAGCTTGAAATTTCACAACCCCCCCCCCCCGCCCCAATTTATTTTCTATTTTCTTCAAGGAAATAAAGAGCTCGCTCGTATATTCTGGATGAACACTCACGCGACACCCAATCGTCTCGAGACCGTGTTGAGATGCCAGGATCTGTGTTACTGTAGTTCCGAGTTCTAAAGATCTTGAATCTATATTACAGGGATGAAGGCGAAACGGCAAAACGTAAAATGAGGTGAACAGGGAAGGGGGGGGGGGAGAAGGAGTCGGTTTTCTACAAGGAAGTAAGAACGGATGTTTCCCTAAACTGCCTCGTTCGTTCGAGACTCACTAGAACAAATTTCATTTACGTTCGGAACTGCAAATGTTCAAGTCGGGTCCACACTTTCAGTTCTTTAGCCGCGTTCAGTTCAGCGAATAATGAAGTCGTGGCATACTTTAGGATCCCGCGTCGACGAGGAACACAGTATAGATACGACAGTAGAGAGAACGCGTAGAAGGAACTCAGACAGTCGAACGCCTTTCCATTACTTTCTGTGCAACATCAGGTCTTAGCGCGGTAACTCTGAGATGTTCGCAATTCGTTTGCAACTGCGTGATTCTGGCGTACGAGGGGCAGGACACCGTGTACATAACCTGAAACAGGGCGGGACAAAGGCGAATAACCCAGCGACCATTAAAATGTACAGCCTTTAAATGCTGCTTCGAATTACGTGAGCCGGAATTACTTATAAAATCATGCACTCTTATCTGCAGACGCCCCACTCTGCAAGAGTGGATTAAACACTTAATCATCGCAAGTTTAATTGCTTTTCGGTTTAAACAGCTTACTTAAGAGTGATCACTTAAGCAGACTTACAGAGCGCGCCACTTACTACAGACACGTCACGGATGACATCACACCTTGAGCAGAGGTTTCGTCTTTACATTCCGTCAGACACACAGGGTGTTCGAAGAGTCGTAGAGACACGAGTGTAGATACCGTACCTGAGACATCTTAACCAACATACCACCGAAGCATGCGTCCATGTGGCGTAAAAGCGATGGACAATGCACTAAACAGATACTTGCGAATTTTCGGATATCCATCTGATTAACACCCACTTTAAAAATATTATCCTTCCATTTATTCCTTGGAGTCTCATGCAATCTCTTCCTTCTACATTTTCCGACTAAAATTTTTATGAATCTCTTATCCTCATCTCTGGCTTTATCGCCCTGCTAACTGTCCGCTTGCTGAAGAGTACAAACTCTGACGCACATCGTTAGGAATTTTAATGTCGTATAATACTGAGACTTAGGTTCTTCAGGAATCCGTTCATTACGACCATATACACAGACGAATCATTTGTCAGGCGCTCTAGAAAGAACATGAAACTAATGCCAGTTTTGCAGTAAAGCGAGAGTGTCTTCCTGCGCTGCAAAGTTGCCTTCTTAAGCAATGTTCCCGAGCACAGTCGTTTCTCCGCTCCTTCCTGCCTTATTCCCTGCGTTTATGTTCAATTCTGTGAGGGGAATTTAATTTTTACCCTCCATCCACCGCCCGCCCCTCTCACCCGCCCGACGTTCGTGCTTCGTGATGGACGAAAATTAGATTCAAAACTTAAACACGTTACTTTAAGTCTCTACAAGGACGGGGAGCATTTCTCTCTTTAAAAATTCTATTGCCACCTTTATTTCAATAATTTCCTCAGATCTCATTAGATTTTTCCTTCGTGTATTGAAAAGATTTTAATAACCCACCGGAGATATTTTCGAGTAGATAATTATGAAATCAGTCGTTCTTAGCGAAGTAAGCCAGTAGAAAATTACCACTGGTTCAGTATTAATAACTCTGTACTATTCAAATCTCTCTCAAATGAGATATAACTTATTTCCTTCCCAGGAAAATCTACGTGATTCGCTCAATCGAATAATAATGCGTATCTTCTAATAGAAAATATTAAATATATTGCGTCTGTTAAATTCAGGCGTACAAAAAACGCATTTCCGACTACAAAGGTCATGTAAGATGCAGCAGTCAGTGACAGGATGTTCGCAAAATCTTTACTGTTAGGGCGGAAAGCGCGGTCCATTCACTTCCTAAGTCAACACGCCTACCTTCAGTAACACAAACGTTTGGTACGGATGTTATTAAAAGGTGTATAAACCTGTCGAGGCGTCCAGAAATGGGGGGGGGGGGTGATCGTCGAAGTCGGTTTCAGGCCACGCGGGCACAGTAGCCCCCCGCATGACCTCCATGCGATGCTGTTACCGGAAAACGTCGTTACCCAACGCACTCTCCTGCTCTCCTGTTGCCGTGGTAACCGACCGGTTGCCAACAACAAATGGAGCGTGTAAACGCAGACACGCGACTTGCTGCTCATTTGTTGATACACTCACTGACACGCTGAGATGCGTCAGGACTAAGAGATCAACCTGTTCGTCCGCGTCTCGTTTCTCGACCAGATTAAATGAAACGAAGTTACGGGGGAACGGAAAACAAGCTTCAGCATTTGAGGAAATAGCGAAAGGACTCGTCACTGAAATGCGTGCTTGTTTAGGCTCATAACAAAGTGCATCGGTGTTAACGAATGTGTGTGACGATAAAAGAGAACAGTCATTAAACTTACAACCACGGAGAGAGAAGACGATGTTCAGATTTCGTTTCCCTCGATTTTATGAGGACGTGAAACTTGGGTTATTAAGCACAAAATCCGAAGCAGAATTTCAAGCAAAATAAATCAAAATTTGAAGACATGTTAAGGAATGTACAAGATTAGACAAAATTATAAATAAATTAATATATATATATGGATGAATACATGAATGGTTAACCATATGACCACAAAGGACAACGACACTTCGATGCGAATTACACGTACGCAGGGGCTCCATGGAAAAGGGCACAGACTTGAAACCACTCAGTCCTTGGTTCTTCACGTTTTACCTTCTTTATCTTCTTATCCTGTCCTATCCTTCATCTTTAAATATTAGATATTTAGTTTGCATTCCAATCATTACGGAATAGCACGCAGGTTTATCATATCTCAACGCTTTGTGAGTGTGTCCTGACAATTGTTCTTCAAACTGGCCGATTTTCACAAAATGTCGTACTTTACATGTTCCTATACTCCGTAATAACAAGAAGGTGGACCCATTCGGTGTTCTCATGTACGCAATCTGAAGCAACACTTTGCTACGGCAGAACGGGAAGGAATCACAGTCCATGGAATTTGTGGCATTTATCAGTGCTGCCAACTGTTGAACTTCGCGTGCTGATGCGCTGACAGCGCCCCATTTAGACTGTTTTAGGTTAAATGAGGGTTAGGTTACATGAAAATAAAATAAAATCTGGGAGAAATAGCACAACCACCATCGCAAATTCGCAGTTCCCGATGACAAGAACCGAGAAGAATCATTTGATGACACCTTCATGAAGTCAAAGCATTGCAGACAATGCGCCTCATCTAGTAGACGGAGAAGTTGCCGCTCCAACACGGCAAGTACTGGCCTGTGTAGAATCTCCCACTGACAGACGAAGGCTGACATCAGGAACAATCTTCAGGAGTTGGTTGTGAGGCGGATGGAATTGGCTCGGTAACTCTTTACTATGTCCACATAGTGTGTTTATGTGTCATGTATGGTTCTAATTGTAAACAGCGATTATTTCCTTAAACAGCGTTAACCAGTTGATCTTTGTAACGGTGAGGCGTTGTGTTTTCTTCGCGGTACGGACTCAATTTTTAAATGCTATTTAGACGAGCTTCGGCTTCGAAGGGTTAATTAATTATCAGAATAAACAGCGATTATTTCCTTAAACAGCGTTAACCAGTTGATCTTTGTAACGGTGAGGCGTTGTGTTTTCTTCGCGGTACGAACTGAATTATTAAATACTGCCGAGACGATCCTTGGCTTCATATTACAGACCTCGAGCACATGTCGGTCGCTCAGCACGAGAGCCATGATTCACTGCGGCTCGCTCTGCTGCCATATTATTCTAATCAGCTAATGAAAGTTACAGATATCAGGCACAACGTTCGGCAGGAACATGACGTGTCCAGCATCGTGTGACCTCTATCCCTTCGCGAGTGATACGTCACGCACTTTGTGATTATGCACGGGACCCTCTGGCTGTTACGAAGCCCATGACAAATTTAAAAATTACTTTACTTTTAATTATTTTAACGACACTCAAGTCTGTGGAAAGACAGGCAAACCTCTCATTTCTTTTCTATAACCTACAGAGGTTAAAATTTGACTCAACTGCAGTGGTTATACGCGCTGCCAACATATTAAACTACGCACAACCATAACTTAAGGCACTGGAGGCAGAAAGGCATACTGCAAGGGTGGCTGCCCTGCTTCAGCGGGCGGCTTAATCCCACTGCCACCTGCCTCGTCTTAAATTACCTCCCCAGCAATAAATCCCTGATAATTGGCTACAGCTTGTTGCGGCGTGTAGCATACGTATCCGGGGCTCACCAACTGCTTTTGATACTTTCTTGTACAGGGCTGTCACTTAAGGACATCAACCATTTCGAAAATGTCTGCACTGAATTCTCATATAAGAAGCAGACAGGACTCAGTTTGATTATGTACGTTGTGTGGACTTACCTGCTTCAAGAATTTCGGAAATTCAATTTGTTTGCAGAACCACAAAACAAAACTCTGGTCAGTAAAGCTGAACTGAAGAGACAAGGAGACCAATATTTAAATGGGAGGATAATATTGAAATGGATCTAAAGTATCGTGAAGGTGCGTGGTAACTTCACAACCGGTTAAGCTCTTTGCCCGTTCCGGTTACAGGAATTCAAACTCAGTCCTTCAGGCGAATACCAATATATTATGTCCGAGTCTCACCATTTCATTAACCCTTTTTGAACCCCAATCTCGCCTCAGTAATAGTTAAGAATACAGTCCGTACCACAAAGAAAACACAACACTTCACCATTAGAAAGATGAGTTGGTTAACGCTGTTTAAGGAAATAATCGCTGTTTGCAATCAAAATAATACGAAACATAAAAACACAAAATGAAGGAGCTACTGATATTTAAACGAGGTGGGACATCTACAGAAAGACGTAAACAGATATTCGATAAACGAAAAAGATATTTTAATAAACTAAGCCATTACATACGTCAGCAAATGGCAATTTGCGAATTAGCGAATCTACTACTGGTGCTGAAAGCGACCACCTTTAGTTCTGTGGCGCATTTGACAGCGGACAGCAACTGTTAACAGGTTAACATTCCGTATATAATATGTACATATCCTTTTGGGACATACTGTATTTGCCACTAGGCTTTGAAAGGATAATTAATCAGTCTTTCACTCGACGGTACATAATCTAGGCGAGTAACAGCGTCGTTAAATTAATCAACTATTTCCGAATGTTGTATAAATTTCGTTTGATAAGTCATTTTTGCTGTTCTACTGACGTCACTACCTCGCAGTTTTCCTCCGTGCTCCCATTACGTTTACGTTCCGAGATTTTGTATTCTTACATCGCAGACGCATTTCAGCAGTGCGCGTTCTTCGCAGATGTTCTTTCGTTAACGTCTGACATTTGGATTCATATAACAGCATTTTTATGGTTATTATATTGTGTAGAATTTAGTTGAGATCTGATTTCGGTATTTCGCTAGTAATTTGGGTTTTACAGCTCCATCGAGCTGTTAAAATCTATTAGTCTTGCATTAGCATCACCATCTTTCTTATAGACTTTTCTTCCGACTAAATAACAGAATTTTCTCACTTGCTAATAAAGCTATTTTCTTGAACAGAGAACAACTACTGGTACAAATATTAAACTTGATGTGTGACTAAGAGAATAAAGCTTGCACAGAAAGTATTGTTTTACCCCTGTGTTCTACATGTCCCGCCAGTTTACGATTTCTTGTTTACAAATTATCGAACGAATAGCTCAGTTTGAGAATGTATCGATTAGGAAACGTTCTCTCGTGTCCTCCCTTCGTATCAGCCACGTTCTGTTCCCGGAAGAGACAAAGAGGAGAAACAGCGAAGACGAAATCGTGTTCGCGTGGAAGCAGGAGACGCTGAGACAGTCAAAACACACGGATCACTGCTCTCACATTGCATGAACGATCACGGAGATGAAATTTAAAATCAGCAGTAACATTTTTTCCTGCGTAATTCATGTACATAAAGGATCCCGAAAATTACATTAATCTTTCATAATCCTATTAAAGCAGAAAATAGGATGAAATAATGTTATAGGAGCGCCACCATATCCCCCCCTTCCATAATTGGAAATTATAGAATAACTAAATAAGCGATGCAGGTAGAAATATCATCGTCCACACCCACAGCACCGATCGATCGATCGATCGATCGACAGTATTTTAATTCCGTCCCAAATACATCGGTGGGTAAACCAGAAAGCCTTGCGTTTTTGTATTAACGATAAAACGAACTGCAATTTCATTAATAGGCCAACTGAAATAATAGAGTAATTTCATGACGAAGCTTTGTATGCAAAGGTACTGTAATCGAATCTCAAATTCTTCGCGTTTGTCTTCAGTCATTCCATATTATTTCTATAATTTAAATCTCAAATCTGCTTTTATGGAAAATTCGCTAAACGAAAGAGAAATTCCGCTTATGTACGTACAAACTATAACCTAACCTAACAAAAATAATGAATTAGTGAATCGCTTTACTAGTCTACTTTCTAAGTCACAGGGGTAGGCAAAATCATAAAAGTGGCTTATGTTCACAGTAGGCCAGGCTTTAAGCAACACAGTACTAAGATGGCGGCCGGATTTGCGAGGGAAATCCAGGGTTGGTCACACGCTCATCAGCAAACGGATTCGGTTGTAGACACTAAACGAAGACACTTCGAATCTCAGACGGAGTAGGGGCTACGAAAGGATTATGCGGTATTAAGTAATATTTTTATCTTCGTAAACCTGCGAATTAAGGGCTGGTGTGTCGCACTGACGAGTTCTAGAGAAGCAATTCGTGCGAATGGACAGCGTGAAATCGTTTGTCTTCCGTGCAGCTGCTAGTTCTGTGCAAAAGATTGAGCTATTACAGAATGTGTAACCGCTGTGACGATGCCAAGATAAGACGAAACAACAAACTACGTCCAGATTTACGCCTTGGTCCTACTTCAGCCCTGAAGATGCAGGCGGTATATCCCTTCGAAACGTTCGTATGTACCTACAAGTCCACACGGCGTTACAACACAAAAACCAAAATATTTTCGTTTTCCGTTTAAATAATACATGGAAAATGTATGATCCCACAGGAGGAGTTCGGAAATTGAGTGTTTCCTGTAGGATGAAGAGTGAAAATTGATCATTAACTGCTGAGTGATTAAATTGACCGCTGAGGTTAGTGATGATAAAAGCATGTCAGCGCGCGTATCTCCGAAACAAACCCCTTTGACGTCTCGATGGACCATTAATTCAAACTTCCGATTGCTGATGGACATTTGTCGACCGGCACGTTAAATTCTGTTTAAAAACATTTCACATCCACGCACAGCGGAAGTTGTAAAGGAATTAGTATCATTGCACTAAGCTGCTGACTGGGTGTCAGCTGAAAGCCTGTGTTCCGCTTATGCACTACGAGTCCCGTTGCTATGATACAAGAAAACTGGAAAAAAATTGTGTAATTATTAAAGGACACTTTGAGAGAAAATTTGGTTTATAGTGGAAGACGTGACTGGATTATTCAGTGTGTGCGTAATGCTTTAAAGCCATGGTTCTGTTTCAGAAAAGAGTAACACTCTTTATTACTTGTAACGGTTAATGTAAATTCAATTCAATTAAGGAATCATCGGAGGGAATTCATTTCATCATCTATTAAAAATGGAGGTGCAGCCTTCCCAACATAAATAGGGACTATCAATTGATCACGTCAGAAATATAAATAATGGGAAGTTGGGGCCTAAAGTTACAGTTCTCCACTGTAGACATCCCGCGTGTTACGAAATTATGCAGAAATCGGTGGACTTGTTTCATTTTGTACGAGAGCGAAACTTGGTCCATCAATCAGAGGGAAGAACACGGTGTCAGGGTGCTGGACCTAAGAGCAAGGAAGTAAGAGGAGCCTGAGGAAAACCGAGTAGCTAAACTTTTCTAAATATTAAACCTATTAAACTCATCAAATGAAGGAGGGCGATATTTGCGGGACATATAGCACAGATGGAGTTGAGAAAATTTTTCAAAATTGTTGACGAAATATCTCAAGACAAGAGACTATTTAGAGAACAAGGCTTCTAGGAGAGGGTAATATTTTAAAAAAAAAGTCAAATAAATCTGCAAGTGTGTGGAATGCATTCATGTAGACCATCAGTACAGCGTCCAGTGGTCGGATCTTCCAAACGCAGTAAAGAATCTTCATGTTCCTTCAAAGGCAGGGAATTTCTTGATTAGCTGAGCGACTATTAGCTTCTCAAGGAGGACTCTGCTTCGTGGAGTTAGTTTGTTTCCGTTTAAAAATAAATTAAACTTCCGTTCCGTGATGCGTGGGCCGATTCAGAGGCTACGTCCTATGCTAATTCAATTCCCATGGGAGCATTGATGACCAGGCCTCAGATGTGTGTGCATGCCCCTTTAATCAAAACGCGATATCTGGATTACCATCCCTCAGGAGGTTTGTGCTTGGAGGATCTTAGATTCCGCACGAGCTGAATGAGGCAAATCCCATGGGAATAACATAAGGGGAACGAGGGAGGGGGAGGAGTACTTTGCCCACGGTCCTTTCAAGTTCCTCTGTGTTCCTAGATGCAATGGTAATCCTCGAGGGGTGAAATAGAGGCGGAGGAGTGAGGTGAGGTCAGCTGATAGCCCGGAGGTCCCAGAGGATACGTCTGCCGTTACCTAAGGAACGTAGCTTTGCTATGGCGCATTTCCTTTCCCATAGGAACACGCCTTGGCCACGGCTTGCCCTCTGACCTAATTTTATTCTCCGTTGGAGTCGTCAAATCCGCGAAAGGAAACAGAGACTTTATGGGGATTAGTTCCTGAGAACTGGAAAATTTAAATAGCGAAGTGGTTACTTCGGCACGAACACTTTCGCGAAGTCGGTGGGTCGTAGGATTCAGCACGAGAACGGAACTGCGTACTCCTGCCACGTGCCTTGTAGTTGCCGTTCCTCTGCCAATCAACCCAATTTTCAGCCGCTGCTTTTTACGGGTGTAAAATCTGGTATTTCGCCCTACGTTGATAACACATACAGAATATCTGAGGACGGGATGCATGGGAGGAGGACCTTCGAACTTTGTTAGGTCAAGAACGTTGAGATGGGCAAGGCAAGTAGAACACAGGGAGGAGGTGAGAAATGCGCAATACATTTTGTCGGAAAATCTGAAGGAAAGAACCCACGAGCATAAGGATAATATTAAAATGGATGTTAAAAAAACAGGATGCGTGCGTATGGACTGGATTTATGTAGTTCAGGATAAGGTCCAAGTGGAGAATTTTGTGAGCACCAAAATGAAAATAGAGATCCCATAAATGCATTTATCAGCTTCTGAAGAAAATGTTTGATCCGCCTTCTCCAAACTTAACTGCGAAAAGTTGTAGATATTAATTAATTCTGCTGAAAATCAGAGGTCATGTGTAATGGACGGTGGAAGACAGCAGCCGAAACATCCTATCCTTTAAATTCAGGATCCGTAGGTTCTGTTTAGTGAGAGACATTTAATTCGCCATAAAATACATTTTTATAACAGCATCGGCTAGTCGGCCGATAAACATTTCAAGTAGAAATTTCGCGATGAAACTGCCAAATTTTTATTTTAAATTTTCTTACCCCGTAACTCTACGGGCATATTTGCAAGCCCACTACCAATTTTGCCCGCGAACAGTTTCGTTGAAATCGAGCTTGTTGCGAGAGGCGCGCAGTGGTGACGGCCCCCCGAACACTGTTTCCCTATGACACATGTTGCGCACACATGCACAGTGGCCGGTCGCTGGCTTTGTTAAGACTTACACTAACATAGCCTTTTAATACGGGGACATGCAGACACGCATGTGGGAGGGGAGCCTCTGCATTACATATTCAATTAAACAAGAATCTATCAGCTGGTTTCCTAAAGCATCTTAATCCGGAAAGGAAGGGAACAAAACATTCTTCAAATCCTGTATAGATAAGACTCATGCACGTGCGCTGATACGGAATTTTCTCCCCGCATCCACACCCCGCCGTTATGTTACTTGCGATACAGGGGTGCACATAGTAACTTTTAAAGTTTTATCATTTAAGTTGAAATTAGCCCTTTTATTTAAACTGCGTTGTCCGTAAATGTTCAGGCCTGAGACAAAACAGGTTGTTTTCATTATTTAAAATCCAAAAATAAAATTTTAAATCTCGAAGTTTCTCTGTAACGTTTAGAAGACCCCGCCATACGTCCCTAGCTTGAGCCTGAAAAATTCAGTCCACACATTTAAACTCCCATGTTAAGATTTATTTTAATATTATCCTACCATCTATGCATTAACCTTTCTTTCTTTCAGGTCTTCGGGAAAATGTAAAAATTTCAAAGTCAAGTTTCCGAAAGGAAGGATTTCAAACAATAAAACGAAATTAACTAAACTTCTGAATAAGCAAAATGTCTCAAACATATCGACTGTCCAGTTCCCATTGATCGCATCGCTCCCTCCGGCCGATTCCTTGCATGAATCTCGCATTATCCTTCCGGTGAACAAAACTGGCCGCATGAACTGTGGTTAAGTTCTGTCCCCGTAAAGACGTGTGCATTGCCCCACGGCAACTCCTTCGCCTTAAATTCACTTTTAGAGACCTAAACAGCTAGACGACGTGGATAAAACACAAACTACCACCGTCATGGGTGGGGTTTAACACCCCTGAGATGACGGGGTGCAGACGTGATGGGGAGGAGGCTGGCGGAGAGTGCCACAAAATGCCCGGATTACTGCGGCCGAGGGCTCCGTCGGTAATTACGCCGTAAAGGCTATTTCACATTGATGAGTAGCGAGTGTCTACCCCCACCCCTCCCCTCCCAAAGGCCTTTCTTGGTCACTTACGTGAGTGACACGAAGTTGTCAAATCGAGCGAACTGCCTGCAAACACCAGATAAAAAAAACTGCAATTCGCATTCAAATAAAAAAAGCGTAAAGTTTCACAGCGAAGGAAATTCTAACTGCAATGTTCAGTAGCAGCAGCACGGGAGATTTAACGACGCTCTTTCAAAAGCAGAGGTTATACGAACACGAACAATTGAAAACGATACAGCGTACAATGAGGCACTGGGTCCTACTTCCGTCGCTGCGGATTGCGGACGGACAGAAAGACGTCGAAACTTGTCAGAACAAACGAATACTAGGCCGGCTTCGAAAATTGTGCGTCCGGAATATAATCGTGCATCAACTCACTTAGAGTGGCTTTAAAATGAAAAATTTGACATGAGTTCGTAAATGAAGACATGATCTTAGCACACAAATTACCTGATGTGAACACAAATGGTACTTGCGTCTGTCGGCGTCTCATCTAAGAAACTGCTGAATGGATTTTGATTAAATTTGTTAGTGGCGGTCTACGATGAACGGCGTCGGGCGAATTGGTTTCTTGTTCTTATTGGTTGAAAAGAACACGTGCGTTACTGGGGATTCACAAAACGTCTTATAAATGAATAATCTTAGGAAAATATTCTCTGCTGCAGTAGACACACATAACGCCACTGAAGTACACAAAATCGAAAAAAGTGTACTCCATTGAGTACAAATTTCTGAAATCGTTACAGAACGACGCATCATATTCGAAGCTACGACACATGTTCGTGTTTAAATTGAAGTTTGTTTGGAAATTAAATCTCGTATCCCAATCGCCTCGCGGGGGGGTGTGGGGCTAAGAGGAGAGGAGAGGGTGGTGGACTGAGGGGGCCGAAGCGTTGGCGCAATGGAGGTCACGTGACACTCGACAGCCTCTTATCTCATCTTCCTCATTCATCTCGCATTCTCTCTGCAGCAGCAGCAGCAACCCTTTCACTGCACAATGCGATTTTGCGTTACAATCTAGACGCACAAAATGTTCTGCGTAAATGTACTTAGGGCTTGAACGCTATCTAAATCCCATCACAGGACGATTTATGCTGCTTTGTACGAACGCGTTATAAAGAACGCAAAAATAATCACACATGTCTGGGAACTTTCCGACTTGAATTTCTACCCACCGAAATCAAATGAATGCGCTGTGTACCACTTCCACGCAGACGGACTGCGGTCCTCAACTTCGAATTTACTTTCACGAAGTCTGAACATCAAGGCAAATAAGTGTTATCCAATCACGGGAGTTTCTTAAGTAAAGAAATCTCACTTGTGGCGATACGTAGTGGAATTATTTTTTTTAAAAAAAGGTGATCATTTCATAATTAGGAATAAACAATTTTAATAAAGAGGCGGAATATTTTTCACCAGCTGAGTGACTACCAGCTTGCTAAGAATAATTGTATTCCAGTGATTTATTAACGGGGCCTTAAGAAACGTATTAATTGGCAACTTCGAAAGAACAAAGCCTACTTCTGATAACCAAGCGAAGAAAGAGGAATATAGAATAAGTTTCTAGAAAGTTGAGTGTATGGGGGTGTGGCCTGAATTCAACTAGTTGAAAAGTCAGACACGACACAGACCATTTGGGATCCACACCAGTCTAATTCCTTTGCGATATGAACAAATATAATAAAGTATGTACGACTGACACTTTAAAACTGAGTTATTTACAAATGGTTTTCGACCATCTTATAAATTAGTGATTATGAATTATGCGACCACCTGTTACTCAGCTCCTGAAGTCGATGCATCGTTGTCAAACAAATAACCTCGTAAGGCCGAGTAATGAATGAATTCTTTCTTCTGTTCTGCAGGCAATCATGTACGAGGGACAAGACAAGAACCCGGAGATGTGCAGAGTTCTGCTGACGCACGAAGTCATGTGCAGGTAAGAAGCAGTCACAGGCTCCAAATTTGGTTTTTCTTTAAGTTCGCGAGTGAATATAAATAATACAGAATTTGTGTTTACTTAAGATGTGAGAAAAATATCCTCACAATTAGTGCTAAAGGGTGTACAACCCAATGAATAGGAACCTCGTATAAATAATATTAAGAACTCAGCCCATTAACAAGGTGGGAAGACTCGCTCTCCTGATGGCCTAAATCCATGAAATAAGGAGAAGAACTCAGTCCTTACGCAAAGAAATCACAACACTTCATCATCATGAAAAATCAAAGAGCGCTTTGTGATAACTTTCACGTGTTTATTCGCGAAGAAATTGAAGCCAAACATTTTCACTGTCAATAAAAAAACACAAAGGACGCTGCTACTTGTAGTAATCCTCCTGTTTAGGGTAGTTTTAGGGTACTCCAGTGTCAGGCAGTCATCCGAGCTGACAGAATGTGTTGACACTAGTCGGTGGATTATGTCCACGGGGCGCCGGAACTTGACGGAGGGGAAGTGCCCACAGGGTGTCGATGGTCCTGGACCCTTACTGTGCATTTCACATCAGTCAATGAGTTAGTTCAAGAGACAGATTCTCTGTGGCAGCTGCTAGCCGCAGCGGACAGAGAACGGTCTGTTCTCGGTGTAGTGTTAGCTGTTCGCAAATTTAATGCACTACAAACAGACAGACAGAAGAGGAACCACCTTTCCTTCCAATTAAGAGCGTTTATCCTAGTTCCTCATTCATTCTCCACTACAAATGCGACTCGGTTGTGAGCAAGGAGTGTATCGAATGCACAGGTCTACTTGAAATGTATACGAATTACTGAAAATGCGGAAAAGTGGTTTCAGGTTTCATAAACCGCGCGGAATACCTTAAACGTTTGAAAGGCTAAGCTCTACGGATTATGTTACTTAAATAATCCTATCCGAAATTGTCTCACCCTTTAAATCTCAGTGGTAAGTATACGTACCACCTCGTTTAACAGTAAATAAATCTTCGCCTTCCACACAGAAGACATCTATGCGTTTCGTTAGATTTCAGGGTAAATAACTATTATTTTTTAAACAGAATTAATCAACTGATCGTTGTTATGGAGACGTGATTTTTTTCTGTGCGGTACGGACTGAATTCTTAAATACCAATTAGACGAGTTTCGGCTTTAAAGGGTTTAGGGCACAGAGCCCACAGGATATTAGACCGTGATCAGACAAATGCCGTCTAAAATAATCACAGTGTGTCATTGTCTCAAGGCTAAAACGTTCAGAAATAATTTCTCTTCTCTGATGAAAGAAAACCGGAGCTTACGAATCAGGCTTTAAAGCAGGATATTTAGTTATAAACAAAGAATTATACCTTCTTTGCCTGCAAATTATACTGCCCCTTAAACATTCGCTCATTCGTACTTCGTGACACAGTAGCTACCTGGAATACTTCGCCAGACGTCGGAAAACACAGACTAACTGAGGAAACCCAAAAAAGAACTCCAGTTTGAGCAGTGTGAGCCTTAGCTCCGCCAAAGTGCAAGAGAGGAGTCTGCACATTCGCGCCTAGCAGATATGTGAGCATCGAAACTCCCTTGCACCTCAGCTCAGTCGAAGAGCAGCTAAAACGAAGTAATGGGGGGGGGGGGGGGGGGAGTCGAACCTCAAGGGACTTCTCCCCTTCCTCACACCGCTGCTTCAGACTGACTCACCGATCTGTTTCCGTATGTGTTCGTTCGGCACCGAACATTATGAGTCTTTGCCTTCGACAACACGAAGATAAAAAAAAAATGATCTTAATGATCTTGATCGTGGGGAGAAACTAGTTCCACCAAATGACTCCTGGCCGGCTGCCTGCTAACTCCGTAGCGCAAGAGACATCCTCGAGTTGTTCGATTATTCAATCTTAATGTTGCTGTGGTGTGCTGGAGGTCAGCAATTCGAATGTAAGGCAATAGACCAACTATCCTAACTCCATGTTAGAAGTCACCAAGCCGCTTTCTTGTAAGTTCTAGACGAATACTGGTCAAATCAATGTTGAAGATTAACCGCCACCTTAAGACAGTTCATATCTTCACGACGTGTACGACCAATTTTAAGAGTAATCTCTCTTCTGCCATTCATTTCGGTGGGTTACGACGCTGCTTTGAAACTGAACTTAGTATTTTAGAATTTTGAGATCCACATATTTTACGTTAAGGAAAATATTTCACGTTACCTTCACATATTTATCATTCCCTGTCCTGACATCCCAGTAATCACAGTTGTGAGTCAAACATCATTCGGGAGTAAGAATTATTGCTCTCTTTTGTAGGTATGGACATTTTAATAATTTGATATCCCAGAGGTTCCCAAACTTTTATACTTTGCGACCCCCTAAAAAATATTTCATTACCTCTGTGATATCCAGTTCAAGGAATGTCTGTAAATAATTTCAAATTTTCTACAACCCGGGCTGTAGTCTAGAGGACAAGACTTGTTCAGGTGGTCAAGGAATTTCCCACTTTTTGTGGGACCTGAAGGTTTATTACAGTGTTCCCGAAAACCCTTCCACTGACCCCTATCCTGAGCCAGATGAATCCAGTGCAAAGCAACACATAATTATCCCCTGACTTGTCTGACGTAAATCGCATACGAAGCCTCATTTGTTTTTTTTGTTTTTTTCCATTGCAGTCGATGTTGTGACAAGAAAAGCTGTGGCAACAGGAATGAGACGCCGTCGGACCCCGTCATCATCGACAGGTAAGACAGACAGACACTTGCTGTTCCTGAAATGTCTCTGTAGCACTTTACTCCTAGGAAGTGACGTTTAGTTCGAAACTGTGAGTATCAACAGAACGAGCAGCCTGCAATCTTGGGTACGAAAATATTCTGCGGATTAATGGGATAAAAGCAAAGTCTCTCGAGAAGTCTGTTCA
The DNA here is from genome assembly GCF_977971745.1 of Zootermopsis nevadensis. Taxonomy (NCBI): domain Eukaryota; kingdom Metazoa; phylum Arthropoda; class Insecta; order Blattodea; family Termopsidae; genus Zootermopsis; species Zootermopsis nevadensis. Next base: position 567,401 of record NW_028259140.1, on the reverse strand, counting down.
AAGATTCATCGAGTCCATATTTCTTTAAAGCGAGTTTCATTACTTCGTTATAGAATGACAGTAGCGAAGGCTTTTTAAACGCACTCACCAGCGAAGCTGCGACGAGCCGAAACAACAAAATTTACAGAATCTACAGGGAAAAATTATTTCGGAAAGGGAGTATTTGACGAACCGACCGAAATCCACACCAACGGCGTGCCTCAGTTCTAAATATTGCAACGAATTGTCTATTAGCTTAATCTGTCTTCCCCCCACTGAAAGTTAATTCCTGTGTTATTATTTGAAGAGCGGAAGTACGCCGTGCGACTTCCGGAAACATCAGGCACCTTCCATTACGTACAGTCCTACGTTTCTGTCGTTTTAAGTAGCATCCATTTTGTCGCCACACAATTCTTAGCCTACCGTTCGATTAAACCCTTAAAATGGTCCAAACTAAACATATCGAGTTTTTTTTGGGGGGGGGGGGGCTGGACAAATGGACAGATATGAAGTCAGTACGTGGTTCTTCCTAGAGGTAAAACCGAAATTACTATATTGAACAGGGCTTGTAGATTAATGGCATTACAAGGGAACAACTACAAAAATAACTTGTTGACAAGAAGATGGAAATCATATCCCGGAAAGTGTTTCGAGGCCGACGAAGGAAACGGAATGCTTCAACACGACCGAGGCCAATTTCGCGTGGGCTGAAGGAATTCAGGCTCGTCCTGAGCACACGGCGGAAGAGAGGGTGTACCGAAAGAAGACCTTGCAGCCACCCTCCCTTCCTGGTGGTACCAACCCCTGCGCGGACTCCCTCGGTCTTCTCGTAATTCCTTCTCCCCCCCCCCCCCCACATATTCTACCGGTAGCCGTACACGGGGGACGACGACAAAATGGCGTCCCTGGGGAGAAGCCTTGGGGGCGGGAGAAGACAGACATCTTGCGGGCAGGGAAAGGCGAATTGCACTCCCTGACAAACATGTCGGACAACTGCCAGCGTCTTCTCCCGCTGGGCTGCGGTCTTCCGAAAGGGAAGGGGGGCACTGCCCTAAGTTCTATTCCGATGGGTTACATAACACGAGTTCTAAGAAAGTTCAATAACTGTCAGGCATGCAGTGGAAAGATCACTCTTGTCAATGTGCCTCGACTTCTGAACCATCAAAATCATTAATTAAGTAAGCTCTTCGTCTGTTCCGGTGCCTTTGAAAAATCTTCCTTCAGAAATTTCGAGTCGCACGTTTCTGACATCTCCTGTCCTTCGCTCACAAGTTGCCCATTAGTACAATAGCTCCAGGGTTCGGTTCTCAGCATCTCTTTTAAAATGTTAAACTCAACCCTTTACAGGTTTTATTCTTACATCTGCTACTCTCAGTGCGTCTTTGCATTCTGTGTCTCGTGACCGCTCTGAACGATCGCATTTCCTCAGTTATTCTTCCATCAACGTCCAACATTCGGATTCATACGAAAGCACGGGCGTGACCACTGAACTGTGGAATTCAAAGTCTGCATTTCCTTATCACATTCCGCTTCTTTGCGCGGCTTTAGAGGTTCGAATCACGTAACGATCATGACAATTTTGCTTTCTTGTTGGGTGCTTATTTAACAACGTTTTATTGATTTCACAGGTTGTTTAGTTTCGAATAACACGAGAGATTGTTCACATAAAACAAATTAAAAACGAAATGGTTGTGACCTATTTCAGGGTACCAATCCGAATTCAGACTGAAATCAAATACAAAATCTCGCTAATGACAGACCAGATATGAACCGGGTTATGTCGAATGCTAACACAGCTTCCCCTCTAGTTACTTGTAAACGTTTTTAAGTATGAAGATTTCTGTCTTCTGGGTTATTGCGCTGTGTAGTCTGGTCGATGTTAACCAACGTTTCAGAGGTCATACTGCCTCCGTCATCAGGGCGATGAATCGCCCTGATGACGGAGGCAGTATGACCTCTGAAACGTTGGTTAACATCGACCAGACTACACAGCGCAACAACCCAGAAGACGGAAATCTTCATACTCACCGCTGTGAGAACCTCAAGTCTTACGTTTTTAAGTATCGTCTGAAATGAAATCCCGGACGCTGTAGTGAGCGCATCCTGGATATCAAAACGCCAACATCCGACGCGGCAACTCGGCCTACGGGATCACCTGAGGCGCTAACTATTGCAGCCCAATCTGCAAATGTACAGCACCGCAAGCGACTCTACTGACCGCCACTTTGTGGCAGATTCAGCATCAAAGCAAGAAAACTGCTTCCGGACGGTAAACTTGCTAACCGTGTGTTTACGGCGATCACTGGTTTGCGTGAATTAGAAGTTCAGTCGAATGGACCGATATTCTGCTTAGCAATCGCGATGTACGTTTCACTGGGGAACACAACCTCCAAAGCACTGAAAATCAGAATATGTTGCTGCAGACATGGAAGTGTCTCATGAGGAAATGTACGCACTAAATGCAATGCAATACAGCGTATAGCCCATTAATTTTAATTCAAATTGTAAGAATTTAATTAATTAATTAATTTACGTACTTCAATTAATTTTAGAGAATCACTAGTTCACATAATATCGCACCTTCAACTTTAGCAAACATATGTTCCGGTTCGATGCTGGGAACTTTTATCACGAGATGTCGAAATTAAAACTCGAACTGGGAATAACAACTTCTCTTGAGCTGAAAAGAAAAACCGAATTTAAATTATTTTCTCTGTCAATCTCATTCTGATGTCTGAATAAGAAAATCCGGCGAAACATCGGTTTGGCGAAGTGCTCTGTTTTCTTTGCGGTACGGACTGATTTCTTAAATAGCATTTAGACGAGCTTCGGCTTCGGGCACGTAGATGGTGGAAGGTAAACAACAGATTCAAATTCACACAAAACGTGGTTTACAGTGGATCACTGCCGAGCAAGATTAAACTCGCCTCACAAACTACAGTCGAAATATTCAGTATCGAAATTCGTTGCAGGTTATTGCGCCGAAACCTGGCGAACTACCTAGCCAGCGCGCGTGGCATCTCCTCCTCAAGACACTTCGTTTTCCGGACGAGTGAGTCCGTTGTGCGTCCTCAGGCTAATCACGCGGCGAGTGGCTTTGTGCGGTTTGCATTGTCCTCGGGAGAGTGGAGTCTGGGTTGGGGGAGGGGGCACTTCGCAAAAGACGAACTAGCACAGCACCAAAATTCTCATGACTATATTGAGCAATGTTTTGTAGGCACGAATCAGCCGGGGGGGGGGGGATACGGTATTTCAAAAGGACTGTGTGCGTGTGTACCCCTTTTCGGGTACGAGAACAGGCAGGTGGCTGCCGGAACCCCGCCTCCAGTTCGTCCCCCGCAACACGTTTTTTAAACAAATCTTTTCACGCCAGTTTTTAATGGCAAGGGGTTGGTATGGATTAATATTAGCCATTATCATTAATGGCTGGCGTCCTGTGGAAGCGACGGGGCGGAAAAGACACGCTCCTCCTGCGGCTGTTTTAAACAGAGCCTCAGATGAAAGAAGTGGCCTGTGGAGCCAGCGAAATGAAATTTTAAAGAAGTGTAAAGAGTTTTTTCAGAACACATCTGCAGGTTCTACTGGTAAAAAAATCCAGATCTTTCTCCGATCTTTAAAAAAAGTATAATGAGGTCTAATAATGAACAACGTTATACAGGGTGATTCAAAGTCCTGTGTTCAACCTTGGGAATACACTTTCAACAAACCACGGAGGTAGGAGTTTCTTACTCGTATCAGAACACAGGGTGTCCCGAGTCCTTCCACGCGACTTCGACTCCTTTATACAGTAATTGTTTCTACGCTGACGAACTCTACAGCTACCCGAGCCAGCGAATCAGATGATCTTCTGAACACATTGCCACATTCATCAGCTGAGGAACACCAAGATTCAAACCAAACAAAAGGGTTATCTGCCATATTTTCTGTATGGAACACGTTTAGTCCTAAAGTCCATAACAAGTTTTATAAAAAATTAGTTTTGCATTAAATTTCAATAACTGATTTCCACCAAAACAGTAAAGTAGGCAGGCCACAAGAGAATTTTCTGTCACCGGATTCAACGCGCTTTCCATATTTTATAAATTATTTCATGCGTTCGCGTCATGGACAGTCAATAAAAGCAGAGCATAATCCCGTGGTGCGTGTACTAATCACATCAGCCGCCATGTGCTTTTTATTAAAATAACATATCAGGTCAAAAGGTTGCTTGCTCGTCGAGTAGGAAGTGGCGTCATTGGACATGGCACCAGACACGCATTCACACATTAAATCCAGCTTACAGATACGTAATAGTTTCTACATGAGCATAATTTCACACATTGAAAAGGACCCAAACAAACAGAAATTGCATACGGCGTAATAAAACAACTGAGCTTCATAAACAGTGAGAGAAATTTTTTCACAATATCACTTAATACTTCTGTGTTAAGTCGACGGTAAATCACACAAGGCTAGCTTTCACAGTATAGTTAAATAAACACCTAAATTAATAATAAAATAATTTAAATTGCACTAAATTTGTCAAAGATTAATCTGCTTTTATCGTGAAATGAGTCACCATTTAACCAAAAAGGAAATACTTTTTTAAAACTGATTCGACGAAAAACAGAAACACAATTAAGCATAGATGACCAGAAAAAAGGGTTTCATTAAGACTGATCCTTTCCTACTTAAGCGACAACAAACAGAAAACATGCAGGTACTTGAGTCTGGCCCCTTACCGGTATGCAGAGCCGAGAACAGGAATACATGGAGTTTATCTTCACTCCTCCCATACGCCTTCGTAGCTTAGCCTCAGACACAGTGGTGACTTGAACCAGCGGGAAGCTCTCGATGATCCTGAAAGAGATCCCGGTTTTCAATAGTCATGACAGTAATTGTCTCCTCCTAGTTACTTCTGCGACAAGATAGTTACTAAGAATAAATCATAAGTTTAGAATTAGCCTCACAAGGAACTACATAAATCCTTCAGAAAACTGACAGACGCTCGGCTCGTCAAGAAATTCTCTTCCTTTTAGCGAGCCCTGAGGCTTGGAACTATCTCGATGTTGGTCTGCTGGGTTGTGACGTCCTGCGAGTATGTCGGTGGATACCAACGTTCCGGAGCCCTGAAGATGTAGGTAGTATGTTCCACCGAAACGTTGGAATCCACCTCTAAGTCCACACAACATTACGACCTAGTCGATTTACAGTCCTATGTATTTTGATATTAAGACTTCTAGTTATTATAAGCGAAGACGAACATTTCTAAATTCATGCAGTAATTACGCGAACGAAGTTTTCTCTCAATTTCTTCGCGAGACAAAATTCTGGTTTGTTCCTGTCGTTCCTAGATGTATGTGGTCCGATTCTGACATTCCGTCGTCAGCAAATGTGCCTTGAGCGGCAAGTTTCTTGAGCAGACGTTTTAGAACCCCTGGGCTCGCGGTCCGGACCTGCCATTAGCAGGATGAGCCATACGGGTAGCCAACATGCAAGTGCATCCGCACGCAAGCTGTGAGCTTTGGCCAGCCTTACGGTAGGCTTCGGGAAAGAGACCTACAAGTTTTTATCCCTGGATCGATTAGCAATTTCGTCGATTGCCATACAGTACACGAATTTCATTACTCCATCTTCCCCTCACCTCCTCCACCTACGTTTCTCCTTCTCATTCACTCGCTGCTTCTTTCGTCTCCTACGTCATAAATTTATAACTTAAAATTCAATTCATCAAACTTAAAGAGGTCAGACAAGAACATTCTTGATACAACAAAAGAAACATTTAAAAGTCTTTGCGTAGTAAACTTAAAGTGTGGTTCATGGGTTAATTAATTAACAAACGAAATTTAGCGAAAGATTTGTCACTGCGCTCTGAGGTAGTCTAGCAGCGGCAACTACAAGTTTTACATTTTCGTGATTTTGCGTCTACTTGAAATAAAAGTCTCCGATGATAATTCACGCAAATTTCTGGCACAAAACAAACTTTTAGAAGGCGATTTCTGTCTCCATTATCAGAGTCGATGTCCACAGACGATGGCTTTCTGCTGAGCAACGTCGCTGCCCATCACCCTAGAAAATTTTAGTTGATAAATTTCCCCAGAAAGCTTCAATTTTGCTATTCATTACTTATATTTATTAATTCATTATTTAATCATTAACGTAGTCATGACTACAATGCTATCCTTGTCACTTTCAAGAAAGTGAAAGTTCCCGTCATTCTTACCGCGATGAGCAGACATCACAGTACCTCGAGCACGTGATACAACTTCGTAAAATGGCCGAACACTGCTCCAGCACTGGGGTCAGAAGACGGGACGTCACTGTGGGAACGCCGTTCGGACGCCAGCCGCACGTCATGGTATCCCGTGTCCCATCACCACTTAACGCAAACCAATTACCATGCATAATTAAGTCGTCGGCGCGAGGACCGGAGTCATTCCATCTCCCTGGCGACCCCAGGCCTGGCATGCACCACCTGGGACCAGAACCGTGCACCCTCGTCCATCAGCCCCCCCCCCTTCTGATGGGACAGCCGCTATGACGTCATGAAGTGGGCGCATGCCAATAATTCAGCGTAAGCGAATCTGCATGCTGGATAGCATATTCCGTTATCTCTCGACGGGAATGTTAAGGGCGTACTGACACACGATTCTTCATCCACCTGCCGAATAACAGACAACTCGGGGTCCAAGATGCAGGTGGGAGAACAATGTTAAAGTGACCTTACGGTAAGAGGCTGTGGACTTGATTCAACTGTGTCCACGGCAACGAATATCTTAAGCCAGCAGAAACAAGAAAACCTCTCAGGCTACGGTACTAGCCGCGCGTTCCACTTCGTCTTATATTCATCAGCCTAGTAATTCCAAAACGTAGCCATCAAAGCTCTTTCTTCAAGAAATGGAATAACCTAATCTCTACTTTTCTTTTCCCTTTTAAGAAAGTGATCCACTTTTATCTCCTTCCGGATTCCTACTAGCCAGTCCCAATTCAGCCAGACTTTTAAATGGTTTTTCACAAAATTTTCCTTTCGTGAAGGGAAGCAAGCCACTGTAATTAAGCTAAGTAATTACGTAATTCGCAAAAACAAATACAGTTTCTTCATTTCATGCATTTGTCTTACGCTGCAGTGCTAACTAAGTGACTGTTTCTGGTTACGTTCTGAGGTCCGTGGTTCGAATCCCGACCGAAGACCAATCTTGGAACAGACAAGATCCCTTATCCGATCGCATGTCCATCATTTGCCGAGTGCCGAGGTTAATATGTTCCCTTTCAAACGGTGTTTGCACGTAAAACAAATCCACCTTTAGCTGTTTACCTTACACGTGTGTTAAAACAGTTTGGCTGTACAAGTCCACCCCCCACCCCCACAGTTACAAAGTTATGTAACCATCGGCCAGATGCCCTTCGAGACCCCGCGTGGGGCCGCGCAGATTATCGGTCTGATTGCGATACAAATTACTAATGACGCTGGCTCGGGTAAACACATCTTCGTCTATCAGTAACAACGTATCTCTTTTAGTCACTTGATTACTAACTCATCTTGTCATTAGCTAATAACTCATTACTGTACGGATTTCCTATTGATCACGCAGTCTTTCAGGAACGCATTGGAAGCCGATGCCAATTACATTCACCTCGCATGCAAGGCCGGACGGAAACTCTGCACCGCGTCCAGACCAAACCAAAACCTGTCGTCTGTACCCAAGCGATGGGATCTTCCAGTACTATTCCGGCTTTCGCTTGAATACAATGAGTAAAACCACGAAAACCTGTCACACTGCTCAATTTCCTGGCAAGGCTCACTCTAAATGCCATTTTGAGCATGCGCGGAGTAACATGTGATGGAGAAATCAGCTCTGTAAACAAAATATTTATGTCTATACATACAGCAGCTCTGCCGTTTATGAACTCTGTCAACACGAGATTTGCTCTTCGTTAGGAAGCTCACAGTAGCTCAGGTTTTCGAAATTCTCCTACCATTTTAGGGTGTCCTGAAGTTCATAACCGTCTTTACGACATCCCGCGACTGTTCAATATCCAAAGTCCCCCGAAAGTCCACACTCACTCTACCTCCTTCGTCTAGGTCTAGCACGTAGCTTTTCCCTTGAAGTTTTCAAAATGAATCTCTCTCATTCATGTTGCACCATCCTTGATTTGACGATCACAGATTATGTAGCTCATTATTACACAAATTTCTCAGGTTTCCTGATCTCCGCCAACTTATGTTCATGCCTTCTGGTAGTAAACCAAGTTTCACACTCATACAAAGCGAGAAATGGCAACACAGTATAGACATGGGACATGAGATAGAGGCCTCATCATAAAGAACGCGTTTGAAAGTGGAGCACATTCCATTCATTCTTTTGCCTTCGTAAGATAAGCCGTCAAATTAGAACGAAGTGCACAGAGTAACTTAACGCTGAGATCGGGAGCTGAGAAGCTGATGTTAATTTATGGGACGGTTCTCTGAACCTTCACATCTGTTGGCCTGTAACTACGTCACAATTTAAAGATGATATCCAGCATGAAATTGGCAATTGCGGGAGAAGCGATCGTGATTTACAAGACAGCAGACTTGTCGAGAGGCTGGCGCGGGATTAGGTCGATTTGGAAGTGCGTGGGATGAGGGTACACTTCGTCTCAGTCTCTGACAGACTATAATTCCTTGGCGTCTTATCAATTGGGGCTTATTTCCAGGAGAACCTACGTCGCTTACACTCTCGCACCGATAACTTTCGACACAACTACGGAATTATCCAATTAATCCATTTAATATCCACACACATAGGCCCCATAATATACACCTGATAGAGTAGTTACCACAACACTTCGCAGTTGAGAGATCCTGGGTTCAAATCCTTGCTGAAGTTGTCACGCTCTTCCTCAGTCACTCCAGGTAAATGCTGAGGACGGGTGTGTGTATATAACGGACTTAGTTTTGCTTTTAATGACTCTATCCGTTACATAAGACATGCCTTAGCGATTTCAAAGGTTTACCAGCTCGTGTTCACATTTTTCTCGAGGCAGCCACAACCAGAGATCGCTCTGACTTATGAAAAGGCTAGTAATGTCGGCAGTTCCACGCGATCTTCGCGATGGCAGATCGGGGTACTAGCTTGTCGCAGAGACTGTACCACACGCTGAGGATTGAGACGTCATCACGAGTTTTCTTGCAGTCTATGGGTATATTAATAACCCGCTGTACGCGGTTAGGGGTGGATTTCGCGGTGATGCTGGTGGTTGTAGGAGGAGAATAAGGGAGGTAATGTCAGAAATTGAATCACGGTGATTGAGTTTTGAATCCGTTGGAAGCTGCGGTACAGGGAGGAGAAGGGAGAACAATTAATTAATGACCTGATGATCAGTTTGCAGTACATCATCGCTGCTACTGAGAGACCTTCGTACCCAAACTGCCAGTCATGTTCCCTTCGGTATCACGAACACGTTTCAAAATGTTATGTTTCGTTAGCAGGAACGATTTAACAATTCCAAGATTATTAACACTGTCATGCAGACTTTAAAACTGTCTGGACACCCAATCAAAATATTTGTACATGTTGTACAAACAAACAAAAAATTTATCCAGAAAAAAAACACTGAATAAATGGGTTGGGATCACAGTTTGGATTATAAAAACAAGAAATGCATATGAAATTTTGAGCCCGAGGTTCTCACTGTACCGAAAATGCCGATACTGGTCTTCTGGGTGGCGACGCCATGAGAAATTTGAGGTAGATACCAAAGTTGAGGAGAAATATAATGTTTTCCACGTCCAGAGCCGAAAATTGAACAGTAGATTTCTCCCAAACGTTGGTAGTTCACCACCTGCAAGTCCATACAGCGTCAATGCTCGGAATACGAAAATACGACGCACAGAATTTTAAATGTACAGCCCACATAAGAGAACAACATTCATGTTTCGAAAACAGTTGTTAACGCAACTTTGTGACTTACCCAACTGGTAAATCAGCCGGTTATTGAAGCGAAGATGGCCGTCTTCTGAGCTGTACCGCCGTGAAAACCTCAAATCTTACTTAGTTGTCTAAATGTTTTGTTGGTTACCCTGTCAGTTAGTTTGTTAGCAACTATAAATGGAGGCGTGGGAGGGGTATTGCGCGCGCATCAAGTTCTTACCTGCTCCATCTGCAGCGTTCAATTACGTTATTCTGTCAACTTGGAGCTAACACGGGCGTTTGACGTGTGCAAATGACGGCCCATTGTGTTCGGCTCAATTATGACCACGCTTTCTGGCATCACCACCTAGCCTGTATCTCTTCTCTCCTCAGTCATCATCAATTTTCCATCGTACACAGGCGTTCTGGTCGATCATCAACTGGTATTGTGTGTTTATTACGGTACGCGCAGGCAGTATTATGAATAGAGTAGCAATCGATTCATCGATTCTACTATCAAGAGTCGCTCATTTGCACTCATTCATGCTGCTACGATCAGCATTAAATTGCATTCGTTTGCTCCTGAATCCGACATTTTATTTCGTTTGCAAATATTATGCAATCGAAAACAATATTATTATAAACGAGTGTGTTATTGTTACAAACGGTTTATTAAAAGGTGATGATGATTTGTGGTGGATGAAAAGGGCAAAGCTTTGCTCCAACTGACTGTTGTCAAGACAACAATCAGGGACTGTTTGTGTCGAGAGGGGGCCACATTGGTGCAACAGTGTTATCAGAGGATTTGGCCAGACTTTTAACGATTTGCGATGAGAGTTTAGACAAGCCATTGTGTTATTTCAAACACACATCAAAGTGAAATGATGGGATAAATCTAGAGTTTCTCTGGATAGAAAGACAACGACTGTCTACCGAATTCTTCAGAAGGTAATTTCATTGTCAGCGTGACTAAACTTGACTATTTAACAATTCTTTACGAGTGGCTAACAGAGAATGACTGACGAGTGACAAGTAATGGAGTGAAAAACAGGTGACAGCTCGATCGATTGAGCGGGAGTGACTGAGTAGTTAATGAATTAGATGTTGCCTGAGTTGGTGATTTAACGAAGACATATTTGGTATGAGGATTCTATCGTTGAATAAAAACAGGGGTTAAGATGGGTGTCTTGTGGGATGTGGCTGAAGACTGAGGCAGCAAGTCCCTCTAAAACGTTGGCATTTACTTATAAATAAACAGCTACGAGAACCAGGATGATCAACATCGATGTTTTCATCCCAGATATAATTTACACAAATAAGTACAAAAAAGGGAACATAACATCACTCGACACTACAAAATATCTACATTTCAAACACGAATTTCTGCAATGCAAAGCTGGGGCTTCTGAATAATGATATGAATGCATTGCTCATAGAAATTTTGTATCAATAATAATGAAGCCGGCAGCCCCGTATTTTAGGCACGCTGTGTGTTCTGACTGCAGTGCCTGGTAGTATATAATGGCTGCCATTGAAAGCTGATCCACTGAGTATGGGGCAGATGGATGGGTCGGGAAGGAGTGTGGGTAATGGAACCATGGTAGGGGGACAGGAATTCGATTGGAAATATAAAAGAACGGGAGAGAGTGAGAGAACATGTAGAAAAGGAGAAGAAAAAGACATAAATAGAGAGATGACAGAGAAGGTAACAGATACCCCCCCCTCTCTCTCTCTGTGCTCGGCAAGGGATAATTTCGTCACTTTACTATTGAAGTGATAGGCAGAGACAACTCAGCTTCTTTGCGTCACTCGCCCCCACAGCATGCGTGCGTGCGTGCATACGCACATACACTGAGCTTGCCAGCCTACCACCGAGTCTGAACTGCGGCCCATCCAAAATGCGGAACACGACCGGTTTATGTTGCCAAGGTATCCAATTACGTCTAGTGGTTCAGCCGAAGACACGACACAAGAACTTACGGGAACTTCAAAACGTCCGGAAGCTGTCCGCTCCTAAGAACATCCTCCTTGTCCCGTCCAACGACTGCAATTTGTTTTGTTCGTTTTCCGGAAGTGAAGTGGCCAATGGGGTGAAAGAGACGGGCGGATTGAGATGAAGACGCCAGCATCCTGGGAGCGCATCAATATTTATTAACGGCTGACGTGTACGGAGACCTGGTGCAGCGCCCAGAGAAGGGACGGACACGAGAGAGGCTTCCTTCCTAACTGCCCCTGAGCGAGGTCCAGTATCGCCTCTCCACGCGATCCGGCCACACCCCATCTCTCAGAGACCCATGGTAATCCCGGCCTCATTCTGATTTCGGCACTCCGAAAGATTTCCACTACAATTCTGTGTCCATGCCGTTCCTTTTCTTTGCGATCTTAACTATATTCGCAGTGCGTCATTGTCTCCCGGAGCAACTACTCACGAAAACAGTTGACACAAGATAAGCGCGTAAAACTCTGCCTTCATGATTCCTACATCATTCATAGAACCTTCCCATCAGTAGTGACGAATTAGAAGGTACCTGCTTCGAATCTCCGCTGTTGCCTGCCATCCTGACAGTTTTTCCTCAGTCTTTCCACCCTTAATGACTCTCTGCACGAAGTAAATTCTTCATTGTGAAGCTAAAAGTCTAACATCAACGTGAAAAACAAGAAACTATCATGGGTTAAGCTGGGAAATTCCTGGAGTAGAGACGACACTGGCTTATATCAGAGTATAATATTAAAATGGGTATTAATTATGTTGTGACCCTGTGGACAAACTGAACTGTTTCAGGAAGCATGCCGAAAATCCGTTTTAATAGCAGGGCTCTTCAGACCTGCCATCTTGTACTCAGTAAAGAGTGTGTGCCTCACAGTTCGTTAGTTAATTGGTTAATCAGCCGCTACTTCAGTCTGCTAGTTTCTTGAGCTGTACAGTCAGCTGTTTTTTGAGTCACCCAGTGAGGACGGAGAATCATTCATTTTCCTGTTCTACCCGCACATACGTACAATAAATCACGTGACCGCCGTCCAATTTCACTTCTGGAGGTCCGTTTCTTTTATATCAGTAATTGTGCATGTTCCTCCTGTAGCCGGGGGGGGAGCACAAGTCGTCGCCACTCTGCTCGTCATTAATAGTTAACTGGTGATTGTACGCGGACACCATCAGCTAGTAATGGATGTACCTACGTAATTAGAGGCAGCGAAGAGCCCATCTGCCGCGAGAGATACGAACCGTGATAAGCCACGTCCAGGCCTACCAACGCAATAATAAGCGCAAGTTCTACGAAGATATTAAATCCCTCCTAGCGACGCTTGATTAATAATTCCACAATAATTTCCTAATGTACTCCAACTTTAAACTGATCAGATATCACCACACAGTCGACAAGTCTGTAGTCGGTAACAGGCGAAAGTGTCGTACAAAATCTGTAGTTACGTTCTAACACAATCCTAAGCAAGATTTCGTCCTCAAGTTTTAGTCAGGCTCAGGGCGGCGTCGGACCGCCGAGACCCGACGTCGTTAGGTTCGTCGCGGAGGGCGTGTCACCGGAGGAGGAAGGTTTCCTCCGAGTTCCCCGGGTTTTTTCTTCGCTAATCATCATCACGCTCATCTATCACCGCCCCACGAGGTGTGCGATACCCCTGACCAAGCAACACATCGCCGTCGTCTCCGGGTAAACTTAGTTTCTAACGTAATCAAACGCAGTTCGTGCTCTGTCGGGTTTTATTTTTACAAAACCCATCACCACACAAAATATATGGATCTTCGGAAACTGACAGTTGCTCAGCTGGCCAATGAATTCCTTTGCCCCTTACGAATGTGGACAAAATTCACACACCCTGGTTACTTGAGAAACATTTCCATTTTGTCTTCCCATCTGACCTCTTACGTTGGGGGTTTTTATAATTAAATTTTGTGTGCATTTCTCATTTCCCCCTGTCTGTTAGATGACCGGCAGACCTTACTTCTTTAATTAGCTCGCCCTAATGCAGAGTACACCCATTTCGTTTTCTTGGGTCCTAACGAAGCAAAACATAAAACGAATTTCTGGCTGGACTCCTGATATAAGAGCAGGCCGCCCCGTTTTCAAAAACTGTTCATTAACCCCCCCCCCAAAACACAGTTTGTATTCTCTTGCAAAACACCACAAAATAACAATGTTGCTTCTCCTTTATTTTAAGCGAGGTTCGCTTTGTGCAAGGATAGCTGTGCCTGGGACCAACAGCTGGAAAACTTGTAAACAAGTAAGGAAAATGAGAGAGAGAGAGAGAGAGAGAGACAAAGAAAGAGAATGAAGATTAAGTAGAGACCCGGTAAACAGCAGCTGATTTGGTGTTGCAGTATTAGTGTTGGGGCGAAACAACGACTCGCGAGGAAACTTTGAGATAAGGGAAAATGGTGGCGAGGGAACGCAAGTGTCTATTGTTTGTTTAGTAGGGAATTGTGGGAAATGGAATAGCTCTGTGTGTGTGTGTGTGAGAGAGAGAGAGAAGTCTCGGCACATACCAAGGACTGTGATTGCACCGAACTTGCAAGTCGTAACAGAGTTAAATCCACTAGGGATAAGCATATCTTACGTCCCTTTTTCTTTTAACTGCCTAAGTGTTTTGTTTGCCAGAACGAAATTAAGGCAGTACAGTCTGCTGGAGATGTGTTTCGAGATACCAGCTCCATGCAACAGTCATCCTGACAGTCCTGAATGTTACGTAACTCTGACGTCCATCGGCCCGCCACTGAACCCCGTCCTGGCCAGATATATAAGTCGATAATGCCTCGGGTCCTTAAGGCCCATTTAAATGTCACATCGTTCATTCGCGTTTTTCCAAGAAGCAGAGTTTCGGTGTTACCCTGGTGTGGACGTCATGGCGAACAGACTCACGCGCGTGGCATCACATACCAGCCTCCGAGCCAGCAACCCGCTGTGTCACTCACTACAAGACGTCATTTCGTTTGGTTTTTTAGTCTGGACCCAGAAGTCCTACTCTGCTCCACCGGGCTTTGTTCGGATTCTGTTTGCTTGGGCAACTGCAGTGTTGACACTCGTGTTCTTCCGGGTGATTTTCTGCGTGGTCGAATTTCCCGGCCCTTCAACCTCGCCACCCCATCTACTTCCCAGCTCATTCGAGGCCCTGATTGTCGAAGATGGAACACCCCCCCCCCAGACGGTAAAACTAACTGGGAGGGTTGATCAGTCGCGGGACTAAAGCAAAGTGATCTCACGTGGCAGTTTCGAAGTTTACAGCTACGTCTCCCCGACACTTTAACTGCCACAGTCTTCCTGGGAGTACAAACGTGAATCACGTTTTCTGCTTTTCAAATTCCATGTACCAACAAAAAGTGTTAAAATTTATTTTACGGAAATTTAGCATCAGGATATGGACTAGATTAACTCAGTTAGCTCAGAACAGAGACCAATGGTGGGCTGTCGTGAGCACGGAGATGAACATTCGGGCTTCATTAAAGGCTGGAAATTTCTCCTTCGTGCGGTTAACTTTACCGGCGAAATGCTACACCTAATGAAATCGAGAGTAAGGTAGAGAGAAGTTATTTTCGTACCACGAGGATTGCTGCTACACAGAAAGAAGCCATTTGTTTCATTTTATTTGAATGAAACGCGCTTAATAACGGGGCGTACGGGAGGAGAGGAGAGGAAAGGACACGAGACTGCTCCAATCAATCTAATCAGGGCGAAGTGCCTGCCGCTGGTCGCGCTCCGCCAACAGATGGAAGACGCGTGGATTGAACGAGAACAAATTTGTTGAAGAGCTGGACGCAGCTCCGATCAGTCGCCATCCCGTTCTTTGTGCGAGAGCTACTGGAAAAAGCGATGCCTAGAGCGGCGTCCGCTTTGCATCCGCCCACTAATTGGATGGCCGAGTGCCTTCTTCATCTCAACTCCCGTGTTCTTCAGAACAGCAGAATCCGACACACGACGCTCTCTTGATATCACTGATAATCGGAAATTAAAAATACAAAGGTTGGGTGGGCCTGTGGCAGTGTTTGCACGCTTCTCGTGTCTCACACGTCCCACGCTCCGCTGCGCGGAATTGCACTGACTATAATGTATTCCAACGAAACACGCACGACATCGCAATTCGCCCATCTACCATATGCTACTGAATTGGGGGGAGGGGGCACCTCTTCAGAGTGAGTGGTGGGGAGGGGGGAAAACAACTTAAAATTGATTAGATTGGATGGGTCCATGTCAATGTACTTGTAGGCCACGCCACGTATTGCGCACACACACACTCAGCAGGCTATCTCAGCGAGTCTGGCACGCTACATCGGCTAGTCCGAGTTTTCGTCTACAAAAGCTCGTTCTCAACATCCAAAGACTAAGATATCTCTAAATAGGCCTCGGCATCTTCTTCCCGGCTCGTACATTATCACTTGGCACAGAATTCGACACTATTTAAAGCTTCGTAGGGAAATCTACGAAATGAGTAACATAAAATATCTGTCGTATTTTAATAAAATTGCTACTACAAATGTTTTTAACATTGAAATGTCACTGAGGAAAATATTTAGACCTAAGAGGGTTACAGTAATAGGAAAACGGAGAAACACAACCAGGGGCTTCATTATTTCTATCTACTCTTCATAAAACATTATTATGGTAATAAAATCGACGCTTCCTGGTAACTGCTGTTTGGTTTAAAGAGAAGTTATCACGCGCCACTGCAGTTCAAATCCTAGCCCGTGATGCGGGGGACATGGACCCGGAAACAATAACGGGCACACGAGAGCTATGCGCGATGGGATATGTTGGTTTCGTTCAAATGGACCTTCGAGACATAGGCGTGTTTACTGACTGAGAACAGAATACACTGTTTAACACGGTAATGAATCTTACGGTTCTATAATAATAGCAGGGAATTTCTTGAGCAGATGAATAATTTTTAAGTGAAAAACGTTGCATTACGTAGTTAGCAGTCTCCCCTCCCCTCAAAAAAAATGGTGAAGAGGACATTTGCGATATCGGATACGAAACGCTGTCATGGATGATTCCTTCGTACGCAAAAAAAACGAACCAATATAATTTGGGGGGAACTGAGTCTCTGTCCCAGCTGACAGAAGTGATTAGTTATTATTCGCATTCTCCGCTGAATTAAAAATCAACAAATTGGCTGGAGCCCGTAGACAAAGAACACTGGAGAGAGAGAGAGAGACGAGCAAGTAAATGTATTGTTTGACGGCGTTCTGTTGAGCCCAGACGTCGCACAGCAGGCGCTGCCTCGTGCGACCCTCCATGGGGTCCATGTCCCGGTGTCACTATACCCTATTGAGCGAAAGTGTTTGGCAGAGAACATGAACCAGTGTCACTAATCGGTTTTATGTGAACGACATTATTTCAATAGCTTTTTCACAATCATCAGACAAGAGATCCAGCCTCTCTGTCTGTCGGTCTGTCTCTCGTCCCGTTCCCCCAGAGAGGCCCTGCTGACACTCAGTCGGTGTAGCCCAAAGTAGACATAAATGTCGCTGATTCAGAAATACCAACTCACAGTGTGTGATCACTGGTAAGATATTTCACTGAAATTTAATATCACGGTGCGGTGACGATTATAAATGCTCCGAAACAAGTACAATTAAGTAATTTCAGAAGTCCCTAGTCAAAGCTCATGTGGACGAAACGCCATTTCCAGAAAGTAGGTTTAATTAGTTATGAATTTCGTTTATATAAAATATTCCCTATTGGTAGAAATGTCACAAGAGGACGACGCTGATTTAAATGTTGTAGCAAATATAATTATCTTTCTTACCTCAGTCAAACACGCGACTGTCTCACACAGATTGGACGCCTCATAACGTTTTAAGAAATGTATTGCTCTTTATTCCGAGATATATATCTACTAAAAAAATGTGTTACACGCACGAACCGCTGTTCAACGTTGAGGCAGGTGTTACATATAGTTACCGAGTACTTACAGATTTAAGCAAGCCAGTTACAAAGATCAGCGAAATCTTTCCCATTTCTCACGGCTACCGTTAACTTGCACGCAAAATAGTTTACTTAAAAACTCTGAAGGAACAGTTAACACGTGTTACTTCGTCTTGTCCTGCAAGTAATTCAATTTCTATTTAGGAAACGGTTCTTACTGCCAGTGAATTTGCCCGAGCGAACCAACTCCCTCACCTGTGGGCGCCGAGTTCCGTAGAACTGCATCAGATAAGGAAGTCTATTTGCGAACGGGGGGACGAACACGCCGACCTGGGAACCGCGTGGTGAAGTGCGGTGAGAGGTCCTAGAGGTTCGAAATCTATGATTTATGGTGCAAAGCCGCATGAGAAATGGAAAATGTAAGGTTCTCAATACGCGGCGGTCACAACGCGTCTAGGGACCAGGCTTAAAGTCTGAAACACTTTTCTTCCTGAACTCGACTTGTTATAAACGGGAATGCGGTAAGAAAATATCCGCGACGTTGCTGTTCAGAGACTCAACCGACGTTTCGGCGCTAAATGAACGCAGACGGCAGCCGATGAAATGGCACTGATATGGAAACAGAATATTTCGCTCGTCCGCTCGACCCAGTTTCCAAATATCGCAGGAGTTCATGACAGTCACAGTAAACTAATCGCTGCTTTGTACAACATGAAAGATGGGAAAAAGACCACCCAAAATATTCGTCAAAAACTGAAGGAATAATCACTTGGAAAGCAAAGAAATGGATGCAAGAATAATATTAAAGTAGATCTCAAGTAGGATTTGAGGTTTCCACGGCGGTGACTCTGAAAATTTTTTGTCTTCTGGGTTGTTGAGCCGTGTATTCTGGTAGATATTTACCTACGTTTCAGAGGACCTTGCTGCCTCCATCATCAGGGCGATGATAGAGGTAGCGTTTGTGGGCATCTACCAGACTAACTACACGGCGCAACAACCCAGGAAACAGAAATCTTCGGATCTCAAGTAGTTTGGGATGGCTCAAGATAGAAATCGGTGGTTGACCTCTTGTAAACAGCAACGAACCATCGGTTTCCATGACAGTCGGGGAATTTCTTGACCGCGTGGGCGACTGCCGGCTTGTAAGAAACAACCTCCTCCACGCATTTAAGTCATTTACAGGTGAACAGTACTGGAACACACAGCTGACTCGAATCGCCATTAACTTAGGTAACGCGGAGTTGAATAATCTATAGACTTCCGCTGTAAATCATTTGCTTGGGGATTTGCTGGTATCCGGCGAGCAATATTTGTCGCTCTCCAGAGAAAGTCGCTTCATGAAGGCACAGCTGCACTGCCAAGTTGAATCCCACGGATACTGTGACGCGCCAGAAATCAGCCGATTTAAAAATTGCATGGACAACGCCGGTATCGTGATGTGTGACAGGTGGAAGACACAGGAATCACGGGGAAACAAAGCTGATAACTTACACAGGAAGCGTCCTCTGAGTTGTCAATCTGCTACAGCGATTCGTATCGCTTGTGTATGTACGTACGTACGTATGTAGCACCAGGGGACGTATTGAGCTCCCTCCAGCTCAGCTTACTTGTCCATCTTCATTAGGCGTCTGTGAACGTGGCCTTACTAGACTCAGAAACCCGGGATCCAGTGGCGGGTTCCACTTTAGCGCATGGATAACGAACTTACACGAAACGATGTGTTGGTAAACATGCACTAACTTACTAACTAACCCCTTGGTAGCAGAACCCGTAGGTCCAACACCAAAGCCCGCTACCTCCATTTACCATCCTCACAGCCCACCTCCCTAAGATGCATCTTAATGTTATCCTCCCATCTCCTTCTTGGTCTGGCCAGTGATCGTTTTCCAGAAGGATTCCCTAATAAAATTCTGTATGCGCCCGTTGCCTCCCCCATGTGGGGTAAATATGCACACATGAATGAAAATAATAAATAAAAAATGCTTAATTACGCCACAGACTGAAGACTGGCAATAAATTTGACGAGATCTCCGCGCACAGTAGAGGATGAGAAGACCATGTAGAAGGAACAAGTGACCGAGGAGAACACATCGAAACTGACGATGACCGAGTGTGGGCGAAACATGTAGCTCAACATAAATAACTATCAAGATTTCATCGGGATTCGAATACAATCGGCGAGGAAAACCACGATACGTCACGTTAGCCTTGGAATTACGGCGAACAAGATTTGAACCAATTTCCCTCCGAATACAAATAACTGCACTAATCCTACTGCGAGGCGACCATCTTGTAAGAACGATCGCCCTAGGAGCTGAGCCGACAGAAATCGCCACTGACGAAGATATGGTCAGCGAGTCACAGAAATCCAGCCTGCAGACACCGTAAATACTGCAGTTTATAGCACCGAGTCCGACATTACGCTGCTCCTGACGTCACGAGAAGCCAGAGGAGGAAAAAGATGGTACAGAAGAGTTTTAAATCTAATTTACCGTGTCCTGCGATGTACTCAATAACACCCCTGAGTCGCGCGGGGGGTCTGACGCCAATAGCAGTGGCGGTTGCGGGTCCGAACAATGCAGACAGACTGAAAAGACTGAGGTGCTTCGACGTAAAGGCGGACGAAGCGTGAAGCTGGTCGCTAGTGCCGAGGCGTTTCAAGCGTGGAGCTTCATGTGTCTGCGCACGTTCGTCACAGCACAGAGAAGCCCGCGCGCTGAAGTTGGGTCGCGACTTCGGGTTGTGTCCGTCAGTGACGAAGCACGATTTTGCATTTGCGAAAAATTCGCCCTGGTTCGCAATTTCTCTTACAGAAGGGACGCGTACGGAGAATGAAATTAGGCCGGGCAGGAAACGCGGGCGGTCCTGTTACTGCGGTAGCCGCCTGCTTTATTTACGAGAGCAAACCGCTCCGGGCAATTCTCACGCCGTTTGCCGGCGGGCAAGTGCACCCCGGAGAACCAACAAATGGCGTCCACGGACTACGATGTGCCTGTTTCCCGTCTTCCTTCACCTCGTCTTTATCTTTTTATGCGTCTCCTCCAAATCTTCCTTTCCCACTTTTAACGTGCTTTGTCTTCGCAAACTCCCGAACAAATTATGCGAAAAACTCTCGTCTTCTGAAACACGTAACCTGTGAAGCTTGAGAAGCTGGTGGTAATCAGTGAGCTTCCAAGGATGAAAATCGCTTTTTCCTATACCCTCATATCTACGAGTCTGATGCCCCCAACTGGTCTCGTCTTTCGGCCCTCCTACCCTAACATCGTAAAATTAAGTTCATGAAAATCGCCTTGATGATGGAGGCAGCAAAGACATGCGAATCGTCAGTAAACTTCAACCAGACTACACTGCGCTACAACCCACAAGAAAGACACCTTCGATTTATATCAAGTATTAATCTTTTCGTTAAGCATTAGAACGACAGATAAAGTTCAACGCCCTTATGCATATAAAATGAAATGTTAAATAGTTTTGCGACGACCAATTAATTATAAGATCTTTAGGTTCTTAGACATGACCCAGAAGAGAAAAAGATTCTGAGTTGATCGAAAGTAAAGTTGTCCGCGGTACTTAATATGCCATGTCATGCCATGAAGACGTATGGGGGAGTGGAGGTGAAGCTCCACTCGACCTTGAGCTCAGCATTTGCTGAATTTAATTCCTGCAAGAATTTCAATAAATTAATATTTCCTTGTTTCGGTTCCTGAACCGAGTCAATTACTTCAGAAAAATTAATAGACGTGCCAGCACGTCGCACGTCGCACACTTTCCCTCTTCTTCTGTGCTGCTGGGGTCTTAACTCAGGCCAAGCTAATTAGGCGCTAAAAGAGAACAAGGAGACGACATCTTTAGTCTGTTGTTCCCGGCTCTTAAATTCCCTCGGGATAAGACAAATTCCCTTCCCCCAACAGCCTTCTTGTTTTGCTTGTATTAAAAATTACTGGTTGGTATTAAAACAAAACTACGGTTCATGGACATAACATCGCGTCGGTTCATCAGCCAGATTTGCGATAATTCGTATCCATAATCCCGACTCCAACCTCAGTCCAAGGAATTTAAAAGAAAATCCACTGTATGACCCTTTCCAAAATGCTGGGGCATGAACCGCGTCCAAACATGGATTTCGAAATTAATAAAGTATACATAACTTCAACAGGGGATGAAATGGTAGGCCTACAAACAAGAAATGCATGTAGAATTTTAATGAGAAAATATGATACAAGCTTTCTAGTTATTCGGCCATGAAACACTTTGACCTTTTAATACCATCACGTTTTTCACTAAATCGCACCACGGACCAGTCAACCCGTAAATTTTTCATTTCCCCCACGCCCAAGCCACTGTTCTTAATTCATTCACCTTTTTCCCTACTCCTCTCAAACTCCGCCACAAATATTCAGTGTCATTCATAAAACTTCTGAATAATCAATCTGTCTTCCCTTTACATTTAACAGCCACGAACTCATCTTCTTATCTTCTCGTTTTAGCAAGTGATTTGTTATGCTCCTAGAGCAGAAGATTATCTGCAAGCAGAGGAAATGCATGCACGATTAAGATTTATGTGGCGTTCCTGCAACACTTTTTGCGCGCTCTGAACAGATATCTTCTCAGTGTATGTGCAATGTCTCAAAGCGTGTTCGCTTAATTTGCTATCATTACCATAAACAGCGAGAGGATGGGCCACAGTGCATTAACTGTGCCCACACTTTGGCCATACATCACCCTGGCAAAAACAAAGAATCGGCCGGGAATACGGCGGGGAAACGAGACTGCCAAGATGGAGTCCATGTCGGGGTTCATGAACGTTTCAGATTTTAAAAACTTTACCTCATCTCTGGACACGGCCTTACCATTCACTGCTATTCATCATTGCAAAGAATCTTTACGACATGAGCCCAATATTTATGACTGTCTATGCACAAATTATCACAACCGTTGCTATGGTAACTCAGCCTCCCCATGTACTTTCAGTGTGTGTAATTCTTGATGGTAATTACCGGTCACACGTTAAACCACGACCTTCGACCGGTCCACGGTTTAACGTGCAGATATTACACTCGAAGGACTCGTCGTGACATGCCTGCGAAGGAGTGATCAGAACGGCGACGAACAGGATAACATTAAGATGTATCTGCGTGAAATACGGTGTGGTAAATCATGTGGCTAAGTACAGGGTCCACTGAGGGATTCCTGTGGCTAAGAAAATGAACCTTTGGGTTACATAAATGGTGCAGAATATTTTGACCAACTCCGCGACTAGCAGCTTTTCAATAGCTTTGATACTTGTAATTCGTCAACAAGCGTCTTCGAGGAATAACAGCAGAACAGAAGCCTGACACAGGGCGAAGCGGTGGGTGTGTGGGGGGCAGTCGACTCGTAGGAATATCGTCGTTGGCGCGATGCAAACCAGACCACTTCCCAGTAGCACGTAATAATACTGCAAATTGCATGAACCGAAATGACACATGAATGTTTTTGAAGTCGGTGATAGGCCGAGTGTTTCCTCCCCCGCGAGCTCATTACGACGGGACACAAGTTATGAAGCCGGCGAGCCGTAAAAGCGGCCTGCATGCGTGTCCCTGCGGATCACGATAGCGGGCGGCGGAGCCCACTGCCGTTGCCATGGCAACAAAGATTGAGGAAGTCTTTCCTCGCTGGACGATGTCAGCTATTTTTTATAGCTTCAACCTTCGGCGAAAAAAAAAGAAAGAAAGAAAGAAAAAGGGGAAATACAGTGGACAGACGTAGCAGTCGAAACCTGCGCTGCCTTATTTTATATATATTTAAAGGAAATAACTTTCCGAGAAAATGTCGTACTTCGGTTCCTCTGAGTCCGAGACGAGTCCAGTCTTTTCAAAACCGACAGTGTGACAGTTTCAAGCCACCGGAAGTAACTTCACCCCCAGGCCTCTCAGTTTTGCTACGTCAGCCGACGGATTCGTCCAGCGAGATTTAAAACTGCGTTCCGAAAGATGGTTCATGTGTCTGTGCCGATGTGGAAACTTCTCGTCTAGTTTCTCGATATTTTGTCTCATGAAGTTCCATTCCTGAAAAGAATTTTAAAATCGATACTTGTACGAGAACACTCCAATTATGAAAGTATTCACTGATGTTTACGGCCTACGTATAACATGGCCTGATTTGAGAAATTCTGACATCTAAAAATGTTCTTCATCCATGACACATTTTCGTAGGATTCAGCATATGTGATTGTAATTACCAGGCAATTTAAAAATAAATATATTAATTTGTCCGTTCATGCCCACGTTTCTGTGACACAAACAAACACGGTCATTTAGCTGGTAAGAAATTCCAGCTTATTACACAATCTACCACAAAGCAGTGGATCCGACGGACTCCATCGATTCCCGTAGGGCGCTGAATGTAAATCCTTGCACTTGTTGAGTCGACTGTACGCGATTTAATCGACAAGATTGGACGTCGGGTTCTGAATTAACGAGACGGCTAAGGGTGATGATGAATGATTCTACTGCTCCCCGCCTGACTGCAGTGGCGCTGCCCTCGATATATGCCTAACCGAAACTTCCCCCCCCCCCTCTATCGCCGTTTTACTCAGGAAAATTTGCTTCTTGGGTTCTTTTCGTAAGAATTATTTCCTTTGGCCAGACCTAGGCATATTCGTGTAATACTTGTAAAGTATATTTG
The DNA here is from genome assembly GCF_977971745.1 of Zootermopsis nevadensis. Lineage (NCBI taxonomy): Eukaryota > Metazoa > Arthropoda > Insecta > Blattodea > Termopsidae > Zootermopsis > Zootermopsis nevadensis. The sequence goes on along the minus strand of NW_028259140.1, from coordinate 543,010 downwards.
CCTGTGATGACATAATTTTAAATCTGGAGACAGGAGAAAATAGATTTGTCTATTTTGCAATGCAACTCAGAAGCTCAACACCACTAAAATAAAAGACTGAGAGCAGTCACCAACCTAGGTCACTTTAATTGATTGCAAAGCGTTTCAATGGCACCCGCAACCTCCCGTATACTTCCTGGTATTCCAAGTAACCGTTTTCCCAACACATATGCTTGAAAATGTTCTGCGTGTATCTTTCTATACTATTCGTTAAGTGACCTGCCCAATTACAATTAAATTTAGCACCTATTCATATTTCATACATCTTCAAATATACATAAATATGGCTGATTGGTTGGTTGATTTCTGTTTAAACCTGCTCCCTCTGTCATCATCACCAAGCTCACTCAGGGTCGATTGTATTCTTCAGTTTGTACGCATAGGACCCCATTTTGGAAAGAAAAATTGGTTGAAAATTAATTAAGAGTAATAAGTAGAAATAACTGTATATTGGAGAACTGTTAACAATTCCCAGACAAACTGAAAGTAGCTCGATTCGTTAAGAAATCCTCTCCCGTCTCTGATACCCAAAGGTTCATTACCGTACTCACAAGGGCCCGCTATTAGTCGCCTGACAAACCCCATGCAGACCCTTCCACGCCACCTGGTAAAGATCCATTTTATCTCTCACAGAATCCGTCCACCTCGAGGCCCACATTTCATAACAGGCTGGAGAGATTTCTAGCCCTACACCCAACTTCCAAGCTGTGAACCACCCCTTGTCAGCTGTCCACAAAAGTTCGACATTCGACCCGGTGTTCCACTGTCGACGTAAGTCAGGTCAGGGTCACACAGCGAGCGTAATAACGTAATGATAATTCGAACCAAAGGTTTCCTGAGGCACGCGGCTCAACCAAACGCCGGCCAACAGTTTCCCTTGGCAATCGTTCTAATGGCCAACTCGACATCTCACGCTATGCAATTTTAATGCAATCCACCCTCTCCATCCCTTCAAGCCGTCCTGCAACCCCCGCATCAATCCCTCCCTTCAGCCCAGCTCGAGAATATACGCACAATAAAAATATCCTGACGCAGTAGACGACCGCACTTCTAAATATCGCACTCGAAATGTGCGTGCGCTGGTCAGCGCCTTCGCCCCATTCGTTCCTGGACCCAGAAACGCTGATTGGCTTAAGTTTCTAAGTGGTCAGTTCGACGCTAAAGAGAAAATCAGCTGTTTCTGTGGATCGAAGGTTAATTCTGTGCCGAAGAGTTTATTGAAAGAGTGAAGAATCATTGAAAACTACCGCCATACATCTGTTTCGATGGCTTTTATTTTATCAGGGAGTAGTTCTCACTGCGATACTATGGATGATTTGAACACCTGATTATTACCTTTTTTGCGTCACAACACCGAAAATTACACAGGGTCGAATGAGAAGAGATAGATCAACATTGAGCATTTGTAAGGAGGTGATCGTCGTCTGCTTTGCCTCTAGATTCACCTGAAGACACTGAAGAAAACTAAGATAAATCTAATACCCGATACTAGCCGAAGTTCAAATCTGGTATCTGCACGATCGCCAAGGAAGAGATTCGAAGATACTCGTAAGCCTGATACAGAAAATTACGCTGTTGGTACGGCGACAGATTCTATTCTGGGACTACGTCAGACGCCCGCCTACAGTCTCCATACATGACGACGTCTATAAAGAATGGACTTCATTGCATTTCCACATTAGCAGCTCCTGTTTTACATGGTTACTCATCTTCCGCGTAACTTTATCTCTCACGTTCCATTAATCACTGTAGCAACACGTAAACCGGAATGAACTTGCATGTGTTGAAGGAAGTCTTTACACTTCGTCTTGCTAGAAACTTTGTTCAGGAAGCAAGAGTTGCCCCAAACTTCGACTCCACTTGACTGTTTTAGTTTCAACTTCTCTAAACTCCCCCCCCCCCCCCCAGCCCCCAACGGAGCTTCCACAGTTCTCCTGGGTCGCCTTGTACTTGCTGGAGTGCATGTGACAACGAAACAGAATCACACGCAACTTCCCGGACCAAACATGGCTGCTAACCGCACACACATGGACTGTCTAGCTACATCGCCAATATCATCATCATCATAATGATCTTCACGATGAACTTAGAGGAACCTGACAGTGGCTCAGCTGTAAAGAAATCTCCCGCCTTCTATGAAACGCGAAGGTTCACAACAGCCCGTCACTGGACCCTATCCTGAGCCAGATGAATCCACTCCACACCAACCCATCCTACTTTTGAAAACCAATGTTAACATTTTTAGCTTCCCTAGTTTCGAATCTAGGCCCAGAAACCTATCTTTTCGAGGTTTTTCTCAGCCGCTCCGCGATTTAAAACCGACTACCCTCACCGTATGTTTCGTGTTTTTTCTCAGTACCCCAAGGAAAATTCCGGGATAGTGCCTTAGATTAGTCCAGGATTGCTTCGTTGCATATCCTGAAGGGGCGCGTGTTTCGCTCTTCTCATCAGAGTCGATGGTTGACTACAAAAGGCGTATTCCCACTGACGTCAGAGGAATTCATTTCAGAAATGTTCTTCTCAGACTATACTTTAAGGCAATGGCGTAAGGAACAGGCTACAGGGTTACTATAAAGTGACGTTTGAACCTGGAGACTTGCCAGATGTGTTCGAGCACATTTGTACATTTTCTTTTTAAAGCGAAATCATGTCGTTTGCGATCATCAGGTCACCGGAAAAAGGACGAGGCATTCGAAGCCACTCAAGGATCTGACTTGCCGAAGAACCACGACACACTTACTTCCATTTCGCGGTGTTCGGACAAAACACTTGTTCCTCGAAAGGATTTCAAATAAATAAGGGGAAATCATTTCTAAAATGTTAACCTCGGATTACCTTACAACGATAAGGCCTAGCATTATGTTGAAGGACAATATTAAAGCGAATCTTAAAGAAACAACCAGTGAGATAAAATTGTCGAATTTTTTGAACAGGGTAATGAACCCTAGGATAGCAGTTGTCATAAACCAATATATTTTTTCACTGAATAACACCTGGGGCTGAGGTTTCGGGTTCCCACGGTGACTGGCTCGTGGGGCATTGCACCGTGTAGTACGGTAGAAATTGATCGACGTTTCAGAGGTGCTTTTCGACTGCATCATCAGGACGCTGGACCGGTCAATCCCAGAAGACAGACAACTTGAATCTGTGTAGCTGACAGGGCGTCATTCAATAGCCACCCTTGTCACTGGCTGTGGACATCCCTCAGTGCTGTGTTTTATCGTCCCCAAGGAGGAGAACAGTTCTCACACTGTGGCTGGCTACCTGGACAGGCGAGGCCATGTGTTCACATGTGATCTGTTACCCGTCTTGTTGACAACTCAGCGGCCGAGCACTGGGGAAGCCACACATCATCACCACCAGCCGCCTGCATCAATCACCATTCACCAATCCTCTTAAAGTGAAGATGGCTGCCTTTACGGATGTTGAGCCGTGTGGTCTGGTGGTAGAAACTGACCGACGTTCCGCAGGAACACACTGCCCCCACCGTCACATCGATGAATCGGTCAAATTCTACCAGACGATGGTCAATTTCATACTCGCCGCCTTGAGAATCTGAAATTTCGCAATCCTTCGCGTTCCTTCGTGTTTTAGGAATTCATTCATCTGCGTTTCTTGGCTATTAATCCACTTGAAAAAGTCAAGCATCGCCGAAAAAATTCACGGATTTTTCTAAAATGTTCCGTGAGATACAAATCGGAAGTTTAATTTGGAATTTAGTGTTTGACTGCCGCCATTTCACGCGTAGATGAGTCGTTGCTTTGTTATCCTACTCAGATAAACGGCTAATCTCAGAAACGAGAACCCCCGGACAGAACCCGGAACATACCCCCGATTGCCCCTGGGATGATTAGCTGGGGTCTATCTGGTTTAAATTAAAATCTAAATTAATTTTTAAAGTATGCTGTAAAAGTTAGAGAGTTAAAACAAAGGACAACAGTGACATATTGTTTAACATTATCTAAGTACAGACTTCAGCTTAAGTAAACTTTACCGGATACCTCCTCATATTTTCCTAGACTGGCCACATTCCTCCGTTCCTTTCTTATAAACAACAGCTCTCGCAGAAGTTAAACTTTTGTCTGTCTGGACCCCCCATTCTCAGTGGTTCATTAGTTACAACCGGCAAACTAAAACACGAACACAACATCGACATTTTTAGCAATGGAAATGGGCAACACATGTAGCACGCACGGGACAGATGAGATTTACACAAAGTTTCAATGGCAAAAGTACCACTTCGGGAACCTGGGTGTAGATGGAAGGATAATATTAAAATGTACTTTAAGACAACGGTGTGCTAGGATGGGAAATGGATTTATCTGGCTTAGGCGACGGTCCAGTAGTGGACACTTAAGAACACAGCAATGAACATTCGGATGTCATGAGACGCGAAAATTTCACCCATTGAGGGACTGCCATCTTGGTCCATTGAATCACTAGCCTGGCAATTTTAACGGAGTGTACAGTCTTGGATCGGAATTGTGATTCCCCCGGCCAAAGATTGGTTGAATGGAACCTAGCGCCGATTCTGCGGGGTGTTAATGTGGAATCGATGAGTCGAGGGGATCCGCAGATAACGAGACGAGGAGAACGACATGTGCGTCCAGTATGGATGCTGCAGTGTCCAGTCAGTGACCGGTTGACTGCGGTCAGCCCTCAACTTTGCTGCCTTCGTCTTTGGCAATCTGATTAATTATTTAATTCATGTCATTTTTAACGACACTGTTTCAACTCAGTGATTTATACAGTACACTCAGAAGAGAATATGTACGCGAACGGTGAGCACGAGGACCTACCGATTTCGAAAGAGGAGTCGTGGTCTATTTAAAGGTGCTCTTTTTGCATTTGCTTAACTAGTCAGAGAAACTACAAAAATGCTTCGTCATGACAATGTTGTCTCCGACCGAGATTCGAACCTAATAGAATTCTGGAGCCTCAAGGCCTCCCTCACATCGATATTTGTAAAAAAAAAAAACAGTAAATTTTAATATAAAACGCGATTTCCTATCAGCCACCTTTTATATACTCCCCCTTCTGGTTTCCCTACTAAAATGTTGTATGCATTTTTCATCTTTCGCATTCGTACTACATGCCCGTCCATCTCATCCCCCTTTAATTATCACCTTAATAATAAATGACTGATGAACATTTCAGATCATGAAGCTCATCACTACGAAATGACTTCATAAACAGGGAAGCTTGGTCCAAAGCGGAAAATACAATCGAATAAGAATTACTGAACGTGACACCAGCAAAAACGTACGTGGTTTCAGAAATGAACACTGCTCAGAACATCGATACACCAGCACGCAGGGAAAGATTCCTGGTCATAATATTCTGAGCAGTAATATTTTATAAGTGGGAATGGTTGTTAAAATATGAAATATTTTACATATGCCCACTGGAAGGGTTCATGAACACATTTTCCAAATGTTCTTACAGGCAGCAGGACAGACCTTTCCGAGCATGGAACGCACTTACTAAGACGTTCACACCCAAATCACGCACAGAACAGGGTACAGGGGAAAATTTATCGGACGTGCACCAGAACAGCGTGAAGTTTGAATGTTATTCTCCGATAACTCCAAGGTTTCCCTGGCAACAATTCTTCGGGCTCCGCATTGCTACTGTTTTATTTTAAAACGAGCAGGCAATGCTTTGTAATTTAGTCACAGGACACACAATATTCTTCGTCACTATGTCACAGGTACAGCTGTGTTTGCCAAAACTCTTGTTACAGACATATTTTAAAATCCTTTCAACTTATTTCGAAGACTGAAAAAAAAGCATGAAGGTGACTTCGAGGATGTTTCGTCGTGTAGTCCGGTTGTCGCCCTGATGATGGAGGCAGAAACGTCGGTAAACTTCTGCCAGACAAAATCCAAGGAGACGGTTATGTTTCTACTCGCCGTCGTGAACATCACTAAACTTTACCCGTTCCTTTAAAGTTTATTCAATTTAGTGCTAAGACATTTTCGTATCGGCGGTTGGCAACAGTGGTCTCTGCTTCTGAAGGAAGAAAGAACTTTTACTTCCCTATTCCAAATCAGTGTTCGCTGTGGCGGCCTATATTTAAGGCACTCAGACTGTACTCTGGTCGCACCGTCCGATCTCCAAGAATTATAATATTAATGGAGCAGATACATGCAGTGGTGCAACTAAGTGGGGTGTAGTCAGCAGCCCTTTGGCAGTAATGGGCGTGGGGGTGTACTAGAAGGGAAGGCGGCTTATGTTGTGTTTAGCCCTAGTTAGCCTCAGCTTTACTTTTGTCTTGCCCCCGAGCTGTACATCTGTTGTGGCTGGCTGTCAATTGTACGTCAAAACATACTCTGCCGAAAACCGCCTCTGAATGAACGCGTTTACCGCGAGACACGGACGGACGGACGGACAGACACAGTCCTTTTAAGTACAGAGAGCTACTTGTTGTTCTGAGCTTGAAGCGATAATTAATGATCTTCGCAACACCAAACCAGTACCCTCTGTGTACAAACTTTCATTTCAGCTTTGATTTTTGACAAGTCTGATCTAATCTGCCGTGTTTCCGGACTGCGTCAGTATAAACGACGCCTTTACATAATCCGTTGAACAGTTTCGTATTGAAGGCCATTCAAAGACAACGTGACGAGATGAAACGCTTAACAGCACATCAAAGAACAAAAAAAACTAATGTCCCGCGCATTACGAAATACAAATAAACCACTGGGTTACGAAACGTTGGCTTCAGCCGGTTAAAACATCACGGGCGCTAGTGGTTAATTGTCACGTGAATATCGCAAAGCAACGACACCCCGCGCGGTTCTCTCCACTTACTTTGCACTGAACTAAAGTAAGTTCACATGTCACGTGTTTGCAGTTCAGGACTTCGAACTCCCACACTCCCAAGTTACAGGGAAAACGTCGCTTAACATTCATTACGTTTGTATCCGGGGCTGAGACTGAAATTAAACCTGAACAGAAAGGATCCCACTCTCGGAAGCGACGCTGATAATTCTTCCCGCCACCGCGTTCAAAGCGGCCCAGACTCCTATCCAACTGGTACCGAGGATAAATCTTCCGGAGCGTCAAGCTGACTACGGACCTGCATTTAAGTGCGAGGTCAAATTCCCTTTGTGGCGGGGTGCTTAAGCAGAGGACAACCCTACCAGCGTGCCACGGCGCGATAGCTCTATCCTGACAATCGAATCCCTACTCTTACAGGGGTCCAGATTTCAGATCTCTGCGTCTGAGATCCTCACGAGGTTCACGTGATGTTGAAAGAGACGCCTCGCTACTGAACTACTTTATTATCATTCTCTGCGGTCAGCGATATTTTAAAGCAGCGCAGTTGTATGAATGAGCACGATAGATGCTATTAGAAGTAATCTGGAGCCCCATTCATTACGTTGTCCTGGCGATAGATAGCGGGGCCGCTGGTTGCAGGAGCAGCAGGGGTTGGGGGAGGTGGGGGGGGGGCGACTAACACAGCAACTTAACACTAAAACCACTGCTGAATGTCTGGGTTATTTCAGACACAGAACGTTTTAATAGAGGAGGTCATGTTAGTGTTTTGGTTACGTACATCACTGCTTTCATCTCACACAGTGGTTCGCGAGTCTACTCCGGAACGCGTGATCCCACGACTGAAGCACCTGTTCTTTCTTCAGGGAACATCATGTATTTTAGAATTCTTTAGACTTTTAATTTTTTTTTTTTTGGAAGTGCTGTACGTGTTTTGGATTGTACTGTGTCTTCGATCTAGAGCCTTAGAATTTGCTGGAGGCTACGTAACGCGCCGCTACTACCGACTGTCATGGCTTCGAACCCGGTACAGATAATCTATTATACGCTTCACATTCCTTTCCGCTCCGTTTCGTATTTCAGACAATCTTTACATTTATATTCCAATGGTTCTTTTCTCAGCCGGACTAAAATGCCAGTCGTGGTTCAGGAACACGACAGGCAGAGTGCATCCACATTCCTCGAAATATTTTTAAAGTTATTCTTTAAACTGAAGATGCCATATTTTGTGAAATATCTGTGCAGCACCGAGAATCATAAATTACACTCTCGGTACAGGCCCCTAGCACTTCATGAAGAAACGCGGATTGGACGACGTTTGGTTGAAGTCTGCCAACACACAACCCTGACCTAGGACATCAAGTGACGAACATTTCTGTTAAAAAGCGAAGTGGGCCTAGGGACGGTAGCAATTAAAAGAGGCGGCAGGGGGCGGTTCTGGCGGCGGTGTCAAGTAGCCAGAGAAGGGTTCCAGATGATCCTAAAGGCTCTGCAGCCTCTTCTCCGATTACGGGCTCTAATAAAAATAACCGCAGTTCAAGCTAACTGGAAGCCCGGCGTCATTTTCACAAACCTCGTCGCTCGTACATCATCCACTCATGTTCTATTCTCCACCCTCTTCAATTTTTAACCCACCCCACTCACTGTCACTCGGCCACAAAGTTCCTGTTCCTGGTTTATGGTTTGTTACTATTGCAGTAAGGGCAGACGACGCCTCACACTTCACTAGAAGGCTAATTATACCTGAGAAAACAGAAGTCAGTCGAAGTTTCTGCGATTAAGGATAACAACAGAAGCTACAGAACTCGTGGTCTTCAAGTGTCCACTTCAACTTCCTCCGTCATGTATTTGAAACCATGCGAATTACATAATTAGAAAGCTAAGATTTTAAATGTCATTTAGTAAGAGCGTAATATACGAACTCTCAGTCTGAGGGACCGACACATTTCAGGCAGAAATTCCTAAGGATAATTATCCTAACCGGGAAAAAAATATAAAACTGCATGACGAAGAATGTCGCCGAATATTATTAGGATATCAAATGAAGGTAGCCACGCCGGCCTTGTAATCCTGGGGTCTCGGGTTCGATTCCCGGCGGTGCCCGAATTTATAACTTGTGTTGGGCAAGGCCGTGGTCTAGGCAACACGGAGTTTTCCTCCGTGGCATCCCAACAATTACTCCATTCACACACAGAAGAAGGCAATGGCAAACCACTTCTGGATCATCTGCCAAGAACGTATATGAACAGGTCCCAGTCCGAGAAAAGGATGGAAGGATCCTGTTCATATGGACCTGTCGTCAGACAGAACACTAAATAATAATAATTTAATAAATCAAATGAATAAGGAGACGTGAGATTTCTTGTTCTCACGGCGTTTGGTAGTCGATGGTTCTGTGGGTTCGGACGCCACGTGACCTTACACGTAGACAGACACGGCCTGTAGCGTTTTAGAGGAACGTGCCGCCGCCTCCTTCAGTGCTGAAGAACAAACATCGACAAAATAGTGGGTGTGGAAAGTGAGAAGCGGGGATAAGGAAGGAGAATAAAATGATAAAGGAATCGTAGAAAGTGACGAATGAAATGTCTGGAGATATGACTCTCGTTAGCTCGGAGATGAAACTTCCAGTTCAACAGCAAAATATCTTACAAATACAAGCAGAATAATGTTAAATTTGCCTTATCGTTCAATTACATCTCGCTTTACTGTATTATTGCTAATGTGATAAGAGTCGGGTGGTAATAAGAAACACGCCCACGAGCAGTAAGCTGACATGAAGATCAGTCACTAAATGCTGGGTTTCGATTCCCGGCAGAAATATCGAAATGACATCCACTGAGGCTCTGGGTCGCTTTCACTGAAGTAAAGGTGAACGGATGCTGAAGCTTGTCACACACCTAAAACATATGAGACTTTATCTGAAAGGTTTCTGCTACAGCCACAATTGCAGGAGAATCGTGGCGGTATGCGACGTGGAGGAAACATCCGTACTCCTTGTACGTAAAGTTACTTTTGAATTTGGGTCCTTAGATCCGCATTTCTACTGAAGTCTGTGGCTCCTCGTTTAAGCCAATGGACGCTGACGTGACTAAAGCGACACTTCATCTGTCTAAGGTTATAAGAAATTTCTGGTACAGGAAACCGCAGCCTTGTCTTCGGGATCCCGGATACAGAACGTACAGCAGAAACATACATCGTTGCCAGGAACACAACCAAAGAAGAACAACAACTCGGTTTTGGAAAAGTCAGTTTGAGTTTCTGCCCTCGTAATTCTGTCGTCAATTGCTGAACAGCACATGCATTTCTCTCGTATCCTCCCCCGCCCCGCCCCCCGGGGGCCGACAGCCCCGCACAGAACCCTAATTTGTTCGGCGGGACCCCGCGTTCACACGGCCACATGGCAAAAATTTCACAAACCTGTCAACGAGCCGGTTAGCACAGCGTTCTACGACACCCTTCTTCCGGAACAGAGACTTGCGACTTTATGACTAAAGCAATTATAAGCTTCGCAAACCCGTAGTTTCGCTCAGCACTGTCATTCGGTCCTGAATTTTCTTATTTTCCCGTCTCACGTTAAAATGTACAGAGCCACAACATTAAACACGCTCCGTTGCATATCACCCATCCAGGGCGTCTGAGAGAAAGTTAGAACAGGAAGATAAAATGTACGATGACGATTATTATTGAGATGGCCAAATGAAGGAGAATGAGATGGGTGAGACATGTAGAAAACGTGTAGGGGACGACGACAAGACCTGAAGTGTAGACATCATTAGACAGGTCTATTGGTGGATGTGACGGTAATGGCGAAATGGGTCTCAAGAAATACGATGTAACACTGTCGAATCAGAACACGTTCTATTGTGGGCTCCTAAAATCAGTGTAAAAGACTTTCGGGTTCCATAAAAGGTGTAGAATTTATTTACCGGGTGCACTACTATCAGCGTGTTCCATGTAGTAGTATGTATGTACGTAGTTAATTTTCATTATTAAATACCTACGTCAACACGAAGTTTAAACAAACGACGACTGAAAATCCCCACGATTTACAGGCTACAAACGAAGTGAACGTGCATACCCCTGCAAACACACAAATGCAGAACGCAGAACTCTGCTCTAAGAAAGACAGGAACACGGAGGATGGAGTTCACACCGTGAAAACGTCGCTAGGAAACACATCGATTTCAATGTGACGACCACTTTCCAGCTGACCCCCGAACTCTCTCTCTCTCTCTCTCTCTCTCTCTCTCTCTCTCTCTCTCTGCTGAGGATAACAATTCCCGACAAGACACCACTCTACTTCATTCTGTTATTGTAACTTTAACTTTTGTGTGTGACGGATGGTCTTGTCTGTCCGTCCTGTTGCCTTGGCGACCGCTCTACCACCTCCATCTGTATTTAAAGTACGAGGCATTAGCAATGCACTCAGGCATGGAAGTCAAACTCCACGAGGTCTTAAGCGAGCACTTAAACAGAATTCAACTGCAAACTGCAACAAACTCTCTGCATCGCCGTTCTCACACTTGTTATGAATTGCAGGTCATGATTAAGCCTTTTTCGTGCTTCGTACGAGTGCACTAGTTCATGTGCCAAATCCTCTGTTTTGCAAAGGACTAACACGACTTGGTGTTATTTTTATAAAGAGAAGGAAACAAAGCAGAAAGAAAATGGAGTCGAGGAGAGGAGAGGAGAAGAGAAGAGATTGCTTCGGATAAGAACGCTGTCAGGTCCTTGGGTGTTCATCCCTGGAAACGAATGTCATGGAGTAACAAACCCAGTTGGGGGGGGGGGGAGAGGGGAAGATCTTAAGGGTGTCCCTGAGACGCCACCTCCTACTTCTGCCATTCTGTGAGCAGTGGCGTATACCCCAGTTCCTTGTACTGGTCGCGTGAGTGAAAGTTGGTAACGCCACTGATTTGCATTCGTAAAATTCATGGTCTGAATGAGGGCTCCACAGCATCTGTTCCGACTGAAGCTCCCTGACAACTACCGGGACACTACGCCTCGCAGAAGCAAGTAGTTGGAAACCATTACGATGCAACATCCTCTCGAAAGATTCGATGTTAGACAAGTTCTGAAATCTGGTCTGTTTCAAAGCCTTGTCCCTGCATTTGCTGCCTCAAGGCGCTGATGGGTGTTCACAAAAGCCCACCACTGGTCACTGTGCTGAGCTGGCGCTATTTCCCTAATGCTATTTTTTTAATATTATCCCTTCATACACGAGTCTCGGTATCTGATTTTTATTTTACACAGTTATTACAGTCGAAGCTGTAATTTTTTTAAACTAAATCCGAAAAATGTAATTGAACGAGCCTCTAACATATATCTTACAAGCCAGAATCCGTATCTTTGAAAGCGTCTGCTAAATTTATAGCTTTCGGGTCTCCTAGGAGACATTTAACTTCATACACAATTTTATATCATTCGGTCCATTTAAATAAAGAACAGACTGCGTTTGCGACGAGGAACGTACAAATGAGACACGCCGAACGCCAACATTCTCCTGGGAAGTGACGACGTGTCATTAGCAGTTAAGACTACTGACAAGTAGTTCCTCTGAGAATTAAGACTTTACTTTATTTCTCTAACCAGCGTTAAGCAACTGACCTGTTGTGTTTTCGTCGGTGTACGGACTGAATTTCTGGAGACCTAGACGATATTCAGCCCCAAGGGATAAAACACACCCGCGCGCACTGGTACTGCTAATTTCAGAAGTTATTTTGCAATTTTCCGTGATTTTCTCACGGAAAATGCAAACGCCCGAACTTGTAAAACAATGCGCAGGAATCAACTACCCAGTACCACAGAAACTGGACATACAAATGATGATGATTCTCACTACCACCTCCACAGATCAGCAAATTTATTGAGAAAATTTCCGTCTCTTAACTAGTCAAAAACTACTTCACCTTTCATGGGACCCGATGGTTCATTACCGTTCTCACAAAATGCTACAACTGGATCCTACACTGAACCAGTTAATCCACCCCACAAAGTGGTCGCTCGCCTTCAGTTGCTCGCATCTCCTGCTGTGTAGTCAACACAATAATATTTGTGGTGGTTATATTTAGCACACAAATATTCTACTATCACATACAGACCTGGTACATTTACAGTGTAACACGAGATATTAAACGTGCGTGTTGGCAGTTGCTGGTGTAGCGATGGGTGTCTCTAGTGGACAGTGTCAAAGCCCTAACCCCAGAAATGAGATGAGTGCATGACAGTAGGCAGTTACATTTCAGAGACATCAAGCAACAGGTAGTTTATTGTGCAATACACGTGAAAGACATTATTAATGTCTGAACACATACACAACACCAGGTCACGTTAAGGTTTTACGAAATGAATTGAGAAGGGCCAAAGAATTTTAATTTACGACATGAAAGTATAAAATCTATGTTATTCCTCCATATGACTAAACCATTTGAAAAGCTCGTCTACATAATATTTATATATTCAGTCCTTACCGCAAAGAAAACACACCACTTCGAAATTGCGAAGATCGACTTGTTAACGCCGTTTTAAAAAAAAATATATCACTCGAAATCTATAAAAATGTACGCATTAAAGGATTAATGACTGTATGGAACACAGGAAAATTTGAAAAGCTGATAGTTGCTCAGCTAGTACATAAATTCCACGCCGACTGTGAAGCATGTGACAACGCCATTACTCAATCCTTTCTTCGTATTTACGTCGGTAAGACACGAAGAGCGCGTTGTGTTCATAAAAGACTCGCTTCTGTGTCTACCATCTGTCCGTTGCTTTCTGAAGCACTATTTATTCCGTCATCAATTAGTCCGGCGTGACTGACAGGAAGGGCGACGGGAGACACAGCGTCGGCACTGCAGCGCGCTACTTGTACCGACCACCACAGTTCAGTGGCGTATCCGGGCGACACCGCTGACAATTTGTTTCTTTACATTCTTCCACCACTTATTTCACTCTTTATTTACCGACGCTTCATCAGCTACGTACGTTCGTTGAGTGTAAGTAACTGCATATGACAGAAACCTTCTTCAAAAGTAAATTTCTCAATCAAAAATTTGCCGGAAGGTTCATTACTGTGCTAATCCCGCCACTGAAACCCAACTTTGGCCATTTGAATCCACTCCGCATCCTGTATGTTTAAAATCCATTTTAAGATCCTCCCCCCCAGCTACAAATAAGTCTTCCAAGTTTTTCTTCCCTTCCTGTTATCGGACTAAATGTTTTTATGCATCTCTGATCTCTTCCATATGCACCACGCGGTCCATATGTTAAAATAGGCCTACGATAAGTTTCATATCGAACATCTTTCGATGTGGTTTACACACTAGCTCTCCGACGGCACCAACAGATCAAGAGAAGTGAGGGATCCCCTCCTTAAGGATCTACAGCGAGCCTACACTCAGAATAAATCTCGCATGTTTCCAGTCCAATCTGCGCAACAAGGTTTGTTATTAATTACGCGGTGTGGTTTCCAATCCGGCAGGATTGGTAAGACGACACTTTAACGAGCTCTGAAATTCGATCAACGCATCGAGTGGGCCCGAGATCAAGCACTTTGCTTTACGGTTACGAAAGCGAGGGCACCCTGTGAAACAAACAAACAAACAAACTAACTAACTGTAGGAGCAGAGTCTTTCTTCAGATGCTCTTCAAGATATTTCTCACGTTCTACGGTCTCTGAAGTTTCATTACCGTGTTCGCAAAAGCCCACCACTGTTCCCAACACCCATCTCAATTAATCCAGACTACATCCTCATAACACATGCTTTTAATATCCATTTTAATATTATCTCTATGCTTAGGCGCCCTTTTTGCTGTTGCTAATGCCATATCAGTTCTAAACTGTATAAGCACGTACTAACTACGTATCTCGGACGGAAGCCAATTCCACTGAACACTTTCGTGATATTTTTCGACTTTTCAGGTGAACCGACAGTTTTCCTCAACATGCCTAAAGTTTCCGACCTCTAAAGTTGATACGGCGACGTTAAGCCAGCACCCCCGGTCCCAGATGTCACCGAGATAAGAATTTCTGAGGCCAAACACTGAGTGTGAGGTTGAACCTCCCTGGACTAGATCAGCTGGCGTCTCACGCAAGCTAACGATTTCTTGCATTCCGCTCTGTCGATAGTCAGCATTACAAGGGAACGAAGCTTCCTAGTGATGATAAAAGAGGGGTGATTTTTGATTGGTTACCCTGAAAGTACCATCACATGGGCGGAGCTATCGATTATCTTCGTCAAAGTGTGTGTGCAGTCATCGGCCACCTCTGTTCCTCCGGTGTCTTTATGAGGTGCAAGGACACAGACCCCCGCCTTACGACAACGCGAGTCTACATGCGATCATTTTCGCTGATTTCCTATTTGTTTCATTCAACTCGTCGCTGGTTCTTTCTCCTTCGCTTTCTTTCTTCGTGTACGTTATTTTATTACGTAGTTTGCGTTGCTGCAGTAATTTGTTTTGGTTGCGCGTGCCAGCCATGTTGCGCTGTCCTCTGGGAACTCCAGCCAGCCAGTATCGTCTCCATTTCCTCTTCTCTTTCACCCCCTCCCTTCGCCGACATTCCCTCCACCGTTCTTTCCCTCCCCCGTCCCACCGTTCCCTGGAGTCCCCCGGGAACCCCTCGCCATTCCCTCGGGTCGGTATTGACTCTCCTCTCCCACTCCCAGGAGTTGGTCGTCAATACCGCAGGGAGCTCCTGTGTGTGTGTGTGTGTGTGTGTGTGTAGTCCCTACAGCCTGCCTGCTAGCCGGGCCGTCACGAACAGCACCAGGACAAGTTCACTTGCTGGAAGCCCCTGGGGCGTTAGCCTGCCCCGCAACTCTCGGCCGACTGCACTTTGGGCAATGTTGCCCGGAATTTGTTTTTCCTCCTTTAAAAAAACTACTGTAGCAGTGTTAATTGAGCGGTTGGTTCCGAGGGAAGTTGCCCGGAAATTAGTTGTTCTGCCTTATTTGAAATTGCTCCCTTAATGACAAGGGGCTCTTGACAAAATGTGAAACGTATTCAACCACTCCAATTTCCAAATGCTGAACATTATTTTGCAGAGCGCTGAACGACTCTATTTAATGGCGACCGTGCACTAGCAGCCCCCCCCCCCCCACCACAATGGCCAATGACGTTCCTTCACAGAATCGGAAGTCCCAACACCGTTGTCAATCATCAAACGTTTCGACAAACACTTTTGATTCCATCGTCAGGGAGCACCATCAAATACCGTCCATGTGAGGAAATGTACGGCGGCACATGGCGCACTCGAAGTCAGCGACGTCCCAACACAAAGCGACAATTCACTATCAGCGCCGACATAATTCAGCAATGATACAAGAACTTTGTCAGCAGCCCGAATCATCGTTTTGCAAACAGAGTACCTAAACCAATGCGTTCTACGTGTCTCGTCCATTCTTCCTTGACTTAACACCCTCATACTACGTAAGAGAAAAGTGTAAATTGGGGAATTTTCCCCACGGAACATCCCTCATTCTCCTGTTGAGTGTTATCAGACCTCATATCCTTAGTCAGCGTCAACACAGAGGGCAAACAGAGGTCCTGACAAACATTGGCGTTAGCGTGTCTGAAAATATGAATTAAATCAGTGGGATTTGAGGTTTTCACGGCGGTTGGTACGAAGATGGCTGTCTTCTGTGTTGTAGCGCCCTGTAGTCTGGTAGAAATTCGTCAACGTTTCAGAGGTCCTTGCTGCCTCCATCATCAGGCGCCCTGCGTATTACAGTGCACCCGCCCCTTGAACTAGACGATTAAAGCTTCGGCCTACACGTGTAAGAGAATCACTTCTGAAAAGTACGTAAATATATTTTCTGTAACCAACTACAAAGTCTTGAGTGACATTTAATAATTAATGCTAACTGCAATTACGCGTCGCGACGCCGACGTCTTTAACTAATCGCTGGAGGTGTCTGTGTCGTTGAGGCGTCGAAAACCCGCGAGTTTCTGACTAGGGACAGAAATGATAACACGTTTCATTGAGCAGCTGCGAGCTGTGCCCGTCCTCACTTTCAAATGACGGTCTTTGGTGGCAGGTGCCAGCATCTCGCCTTAGCAAGTCACTTAGCATCGCATGGAAGGATTAATGTGGAAGATGACAAAGGGAAGTGAAAGTCTGTGCTCGTGGCCTATTTTAAGCTACATAATTTGGTATCCTGTATTGAGGAGAACCAGGACAGTACTCAATTAGAACGTCCGGACTCCGGAGGCAGCGTCTGACCGGGACTTCTGCGTTCCATGCCACTGACACGCGTTCAGATGGCAGTCACGCAAACACGCATTTATCGAACGAGAAAAATGTCAATACAATTCCCGTATCGTTAATTTCTATTACCGCTAAATAACTGTAAGTTCCTTGTGTCTGTTTCCATACAATTGAACAAATCTTACATCAAAGACCAACAAAAAAAAAACCTCACCCTTGGAATTTGTTACGAGTTTTGCAGCTGTCCGCGGATTCTGAAAATCTTTTCATCAGTTTCATTAAAACTCGGAAATGGAATTTAATTCGTAATCCTAAACTCTTATCAGTTCCACTAAAAAAACTGTTTCCTTCTTCAAAACCTTTACAACGTACAAGTAATCGAGTCCACATCAAAGGATCGTCCTTGGGCAAAATCCAACCGCTCCAGAGATTCAGAAACTACGAAGACAAATGTTGATAAAGAGTTTGCGCAAGTCGACCGCCCAATGGACCCTGCCACGAGCCAACCTAATCCGTTTCACATGTTCATTTCTTTAAGACATATTTATTTTCATCCTCTCATCCACAAGTACAAGCTTCGTCCCTCCTCAGTTTGCAATTTCGCCTCACTTCCTGTAATTTCTGTCTCACGTCCAAATATTCTCACGAGAACTGAGTTTTTAAACGCACTCACGCCATATGCATATATTATTTATTTATTTAGTGTTCTGTCCGACGACAGGTCCATATGAACAGGATCCTTCCATCCTTTTCTCGGACTGGGGCCTGTTCATATACGTTCTTGGCAGATGATCCAGAAGTGGTTTGCCATTGCCTTCTTCTGTGTGTGAATGGAGTAATTGTTGGGATGCCACGGAGGAAAACTCCGCGTTGCCTAGACCACGGCCTTGCCCAGTACAAGTTATAAATTATAAAATAAATTATATTTTCATGTATTCATATTATATAGGTGTATTTTAATTATTTATATGAAAATTATAGTTTTATAGACGGATTTTGCACTCCTCAGCTTCATTATATTCGGTCCCTGTATTTCTGTCGAACACAAATTTGACTCGTCAGCAAACCTGCAAAGAATACTCGTAACACTTACGTATAAAAGGAACAGAGCATTTCACAGAAGCACGTGACGACGCAAATAAAATAAAACATAATAATTTATTGTAACTTGTGTTAAGTTGTAAGCGCGAAGCAAGCAAGAATAATATTACTTGTCTTCGGGACACGTTCACTTTAAAAATAACACGACGTTTTCATGCAACGATGTTATTGGATTCCGAGAGACACTTCACTTCCAACCACAGAAAAACATGTACAAAGGCATCTTCTGACTTCTTTAAAATTGTCTTTTCCTTCGTCTCCTTTATTTTTACCAAGCAATTCCTATCCGTTCCACCCTCCTTACCCCATCTCTCTTTATCTCTTCCCTTTTGTCACGGAGCGTCGAGCGGTGGCCGTCGTTGTCATGGCAACCAAATAAAGGCGCTTGCAAATATGGCGGTGGAGCGGAGTGAGGAAATTACTGGGCAGGAAAAGAAGGGTGAGAGGGGAGAAGGTTACACTACAGGGACAGAGTTTTCAGGGTACACATATCTTGCAGGGGTAGCCAACAAAACTACTAGACAGTAAATTGTGAATCGAGAACATGAGTTGTTTGTGGCGAAAATTTAAAACATGCTAGACAAAATTTTTTGAGAGTTTGTGAATCCTGCAGTGTTCTTTGTTGCCGAATTCTGGTAAAACGCCAAACGAAAATGAAGGCTGAAGAAAACAGCGTGCACAGTCTCTAAAAACATTACTCTTAATGTAACCTTCCCATCTCCTTCTCGTTCTACCAAGTGTACTTTCCCCTGTCTGATTCGTCACACCAGGACTACGTTAAATACTGTCTCGTCTCTAATGTATATATCTTATAAACGACGTTTAGGGAGCTCCCTGTGGTCTCTTTTCCAGGTGACTGGTGGTTGTCATTATACTGACAGATATTTTAATTTTCATAAGACTGGCAGCTACGACTGGGGGCGAACTTGGCTAATAAGCTAACCACTGTACCACGGGGCCATCTGATATCAGGGGAAAAATTAAAATCCTGTTCAATGGCTGCTTCCTTACCCCGCCCACGTAATCGGGGATCACAAAGAAAGGATTTATAGGTATCTAGTATCTACTATTTTCAGCTAGTTTGTCAAACTGATTCGAGCAGACAAACCAACGTTCGCGGACCAAACATGAGGTCGGATTACGTCACAGGCCTCTATTACGAATTGTCAATATTTTAGTGTAATTTATACCACGTTACACGTACCACACAGGCTACGTGTACGTACAGGCTTCGAGCAGCGTTATTTTGGTTTCAAATTACACAAAACTGATTGGTCCTGATTTCGATGTTTGGAACAGCGACTTCTTTTTTTCTTGTTTGTTTGTATTTTTTATGTGAACGGTAGTACTTTAATTTTTTAACTGTGCAAATATTTCAGGGGTTTCCTTCAATTTTGCATACACAGCGATTTTTCCTCATGAATAATTTGGGAATATATTTGGAAACGATTTTCGTCACCAACGCCACACAATGGCATCACTAAACAAATGACGAGGTGAACGCGTGTCCCGTAATAAAGCGGTTTAGCGCTGTTCTCATGTAATGCAAGGCATCGCCTCTTACAGTCAATCCCCACTTTTCGAGCTCGTAAGATTATTAACTTAGAATTTTTTTAAATTATTGTATTAGCAGGTAGACTACTGGTCGTCGATTAATTACAACAAAATTTAAAGTGTATAAACATGTGGACTCGTATAAAGTCGCCATACTTGAGAAACACGTACTTTGCTAACTTAACGCACTGTTGCGTACCAAATAATATACTCTAAAGAGTTACAAATTGGTTTTACTTAGAAAGTATTTCGCTAGGCGGTAAAATGCACCTAAAAACGAAAACAATTTTAAACGTGATGTATCGTTTGTTTGATTTGGCCTGGTAAGAATTCAAATAACATTACGGGCAAAAGCGACTTACTTATGAGTCATACGACCTCGGTCCATGAACGCAATTCACCTGATCTTGTAGAATGCACTACTTTACGTGGGGGGGGGGGGGAGGGCTACTAACATAACTGAAGCTACTTGTTTCGTTTAAAATTGAAGCTTCATAAACAAGAGAAAAAGTCTTCAGAGCTGAAGCTGGGTGAAATGTAACTAGCAATGAGTAACACCTTTTCTTCCTAAACGGATTATGAGTCTCCAAGGTACAATTTCAATTATAAAAGCAGCACTCGCGAAAGGATCTCGAACGCTCGAGAGTTAAAGCCGGCCGCCACTTAGCCACAAACCGAGGCATTGACACCGCGAGAAAATTATTCCAAAACAAATAGGCAAGTAACAGTGGGAGACTAAACAGAGCAATAAGTAACTTCTGTTAACTAACTCCATGAATCAGAATCCTCCTTTAAAAGTTACTAATAACTCAGCAAACTCAACACACCCTATCTTGAACCTAATACATCTCGTCACAGCTTCGAACCCAATTTATCTAAAATCCACTCTTATATCCGCATCCCATACACGTCTTAGTCTTGCAGAGTGGTGTACTCACTTCGCGTCTCACAGTCAAAACTTACTATGCATTTCTCATCCAACGCATGCTACATGCCACGCCCATTTCATTCTCCGTGATTTAATAACCCTAAGACCCTGAACGCAAGTGCGGTTTCTCTGCCGAAAAATACTTCATTTTCGATGCGGTGCGGTGGCCATTCAACGGCTCTAGGTGGCAAAAGACCTCGAAGGCAGTGACAGAGACTAGCTCTTTGTAAGGGACCCAACAGAGTAGGTGCCTCTCACCTGAAGACGGAGACAGAACCAGCCTCCGAAACGTCGTGATTTTAAAAGAACAGACGATGGAAAAAGTCCTGATAACGAACAATTTTAAGTGTAAACTACCGTCGTCAAAACCCTTTAGAATTGAGAGGCTTTTTAATTCTTCAAGGTCATTCGAAAGTCAATTTTGCAAATTCATATTCCTGCCGATCTGCAGGAATCTGAGAGACAATTCTCATGTGAGTTTGAGGTCACGGACAGGTCAGCTTCATGTCATGGTCACGACATCAGTCCGTGGGTTTTCCGAATAGGGGACAGCGCTGAACGCAGCAAGAGGTGTGGATAATCTTTTTTGTTAACTCAATTCAACGTGATTACTAAAATGAAAGGTTTATTCAAATCTTCTTGTCGTTACACAATATTTTTTCCTCTTTTCCGCGATGGTGAATATTCCCCAGATGACTCCAAATGACTGTTAAACCTAGCCTACACGTCCAGGGCCGTGTACTGCAGAAAAGTGATCTCGTGTCGCTGCTGACAGCGGGGTAAATCTAAATTAAGCTTGCATTTTGTTTGTTCGAGACTACCGCTTAATTCTACGCAAGTATTAATTTCAGATGGGCGTGATGTTGCTCTGGTCCATTCCGTATGTTCCATTACGGGCGTTTGCCCCAAACTTTAGTTTGGATTCGGAGTAACGACCGAATGCGTGAGCACGTGAAAGTTCGTAAAGCTGTGGAAGTTTAACTGTGGCTTTTGCGTCGAAGTGTGGCGGCAGACTTAATAAACGCGATTCCAAAAACGTGTTAAAGAAAATCCACAAGTGTCTGCCACGGTTAGGCTGCCCGTAACAATTTTAAAAACTTGCAGTTTAAATTTCTGTACTTTTATAAGGGCCGGTTACAAACAGGAGAAGCGATTTCCCACTTAAGTCACTTGATCTTAGACATGCGAGGGTGTCTGAGAACAAACTACTGGGAAATAATGTGAAGCTGGAGCTTTCAGATTGTTTACTCCCCACCAAATGACGTTGGGGCAATCAACCATGAAGGCTGAGACATGTAGCACGCATGAAGACATGAATATAACAGGGGATTAAACTGCAGCCCAAGAAACTTAAGTAAAAAAGACAACTTGGGAGAACAAGGCAAAGACAGAATTAGTTCGCTCATTCACTCGTCACTATTGAAAGTGCACAGTTATTTCTTCCGGAATATTTGTAAAATATATTTATCGTGATGTCAGTTCCTTCTGCAGTAGAAAACACTGTTTCCCCTCCCCCCCACCAAGTCTTCATGGCGCTCCACTCCTGCTTCGGTCGCCTGCTAACTTGCTCTAAAGTAACTAAGTTACACCCCAAGTTAAGTCTCCCCCCAGCCACCGCCAGCCACCTAAGTTGAACCTAACTTACACTTCGCTTACGGTTGAACATCAGCTCCTTTGCAACTAAATTTATAAGCAATTCATAATCAGAAAAGTGTGCAAATGAAATTGAGTGAAAGTTTCTAACAAGATATTTTGAGAGGGAATAATAGGATTTCTTTACAGCCCGGCACAAAAGTGTCACTGCTTTTATATGAGATGCGAGCTACAGAGTTAAAGCAGGAAGCTGCTAACACTTTGTGTCTTCAACTATA
The DNA here is from genome assembly GCF_977971745.1 of Zootermopsis nevadensis. Lineage (NCBI taxonomy): Eukaryota > Metazoa > Arthropoda > Insecta > Blattodea > Termopsidae > Zootermopsis > Zootermopsis nevadensis. The sequence goes on along the minus strand of NW_028259140.1, from coordinate 520,533 downwards.
ACACGTTTCCGTTTCTTTGTTCTTACTCAGATGATCTACGCAAACTCCATTTATCATAAATTTTTACAGAAATACGTGCCAGTCGATAATTAACCAGCGACCACCAACTCGGTGAAAATTGTGGTTCCGAAGTGTTATACCTTGCAGGTTTCAATATCCTGATTAATTGAGAACAGTCTGAAAAAATAAAATGCTTTGTGGGATCCTGAACACACAATTAGCAATGCCTAAGAAAACCAAGGTGGATTGAAATTCAACGGAGAACATCGGGGACCGGTGTGTGTTGAAAATGTTAATTCATAGGATTAAAAATTTAATAAAAAAGAAGATGGGCACACACTAATCACAAAGTTAGTCCAGAAGTAAAAGCAGAATTAAATTTGTACACGTTGGTATCTCGCCAGATGAATGAAGGATAATCTTACAATTATAAACGTAGCTAAAAAAAAAATCTTTCGAAAACGAAGAAAATTTTGAATGTTTGCGAAAAGGCCTTGAGAGGAACACTTTTTCCCAAGATGGGGAAAGTAACAAAATGGATGCAACTACATTAATATGAAGCTTTAAAACGTTTACACTTCACATAAAATTACTATGAAGCCGAGATTGGCGAAACTGTCGCACAGTCGAAGTACAACCATATTTCTGGCCACCAACCATCTGAGCTGCACGTTCTACCAATCTCACCGCCGATCCCAGATGTTCTCCTCGGCACCACACTCTCAAAAAAAATTTAGCATTCGTATAAATTCTGGTATGTTATCCATTACAGGATATTTCGACACCCCGAGGCATACAGTGATAAGCAGTCCCGCCCGTTATAATTTCCCAAGGGGCGGAAGGCACAACTGACGGAAGGGCAAATGATCTCGAAGACAAATTTTATTGTGGTCAAAACATAAACTCATATTTTACCGCCATTCCCTGAAGGTGTATCAGCTATGGTGATGTACGACTTTCGTACGGAAAACGTTCTTCTACTTTCCATCCTTGACGAAATAAGGAGGGAAAGGCTTTCACTAATCGGTCCAGCGGGACTTTCTAACTTGATATGTGCAGAGAAATAACTGCGTGGGGTATAACATTGGGAAATAACCCTGAAGCAAATGTCTTTATGCCCACAGGGAATTTACAGTTTAATCTCCCCGTGTCACTCGAGAATGAGATGGCAGCAGAGTATATATTTGGATCGCAATTATTCTAGACCGCATCTTGACGTCTGTGGATTGCGTTTCTCACTAAACCTCCGAATTTCCGAGAGTATCACAACCAGAGCACAGGATAACAACAGCCGTAAATGTTGAGCGATAACCTACGGCCAGCCACACGCCAAATGCAGGCTGGAAGTCGCTACTCGGTTGTTGAGTGATAATTAACCTATTAATTAATCAGATTAAACTAACGGCTTGGCCTTAACCACACTTCATAAAACTGTGAAGTACTAAAGTGAAAACTTAACTTAGGAAATTTGTTTGATATGTATTTACGCGGCTTCCCGTGTCAAAAGGTAACAAGAATTTTCGATTCTTTTTATAGGACGCTCACTTTGCGCCGAATTCATCCATTGGGAAAGAAACTGCACATTTAAACCTCACGGACAAAGAAATTTCTTGGGATGCTACAATAAAAAGCTAACTTTGGCTCAGTTGGTCAAGACATCTCTGTAATTTTTAATCTGAAATATTAAACAGTGTGTTCAGGACAACCAGACACATCACAACATTTTGAAACAGTTCAATACAGTCCATACAAACCTCTGCCCATTCAAACACACAACTAGTACGACTTCTGTAACACTAATTTTAATAATATCTTATAATCTGATCCAATGCTTGCTACATTACCTACCCATTTCATGTTCCACGATTTGACCACTTCAATACGTAGCGAACAGCGAGTCGACAAATTATGCGTCACAAAATTAAACGTCGACCGGTAAAATGGCCGATTTAAAAAAATGTGATCACAGGAGCGGGGAATAAATTTTAAATTTCTGAGGAACCACGTGACAAGAAACATGATGTTTACGTTGTTCATACACGAGATTACTACGCAATAAAACCGAGAATGCTGAAGTCCGTCTCTGCGCGTAATAAAGATCTTTTGTGGCCGTCCTCGGCGCAAAAGACGAGCATTCTGGCTCGGTTTCTTAAAATGTGTCTCGGCCGTTTCCTTCCGTATTGCTCCTAATTTATTACCCACATCCTCCTCTTTATGTGACTTCATATAATCCATGCAGTAAAAATGATTCTCAAACAAAACACTTTCCAATCGTAAATCGTATTCCATTATCGTTCGCCTTTCCTGTGGACCGAAATGATTCTGAAATTACTTCTATTAGGTCACTGCAGACGTTTGATACAGATGTGAAATTCGCCTGTCGCCCTGAAGGTAATAGTTCGGAGGGCTCTTAAAATGAAAGAGCAGGTACTCGACACAGCAGCTTCACGTCTTGAATTCTTCGAGAGAGATTCGAAGGGGCGTGACCTGTATCTCGCAGGGAGGAAATAAGAAATTTGTACAAATTTTTTTATAGAAATTGTCAAGGAAAGGCAACCTTGCTGTTATAGCCGTAGTTCAGTGTACCGCTGAGAAGGACTAACAGCGGCCTTCGCTTACCGCGCAGGCAGTCTTGCTGGGCTGGACGAGTATCTTACAACCGGGAACGGCAGCGAACGGCTCATCGTCTGTATTTACATGGACGTGTCTTGACAGTCCTGAATAGATACGCCTATCGCTTTTCTTTTGTCGTCTCATCTCGGACACAGAAATGACGGCTTCCTCGAGGGCTCCTCTGGGAATGGACTTGGTGTGAGAGAGAGAGACACTAACTCCAGGCTCAGGATGCTGGAAATGGATGGCGCTGGACTGCGACACTGCGTGAACTGCACAAAACACTGGCAGTTGTTGTGTGGGCAAACCTCCGGGCAATGCTGATATGCAAATGTATGTTGAGTGTAGATAATTTGCCCGACCAGTCTCTGCTCTGCTCGAGGGCCGCGTTTTCCCTTCGCTCTCTCTATCTCTCATTCCCTTTGGAAGGAAACGGAAAACAGGGCTCGCTCTCTCTCTCACTCGCTGTTGCCACCCTCAGAAGCGATCTCCGAACCGACTCTTATGGCGCAAATATCGAAGCAGGTCTTAACTCCACGAAGACGCATGGGGAAGTGGAAGAATAGCTCCACGCATTCGTAACCTCGGCACTCGACGGGCGTAAGCAGTCTTCACGCCCCGGCCGATTTACCACCAAAAAAGACTGGGTGAGTCCTAGAACTGATCCGTACAGCGTGTCTGACGGAAAATTTTGGTCCATACCATTAATCGAACCTGTGTCCTTCAGCATGCAGCTTAGCCAAACTACAGCCGTTAAAATGTGTCCGAACAGTGGGCCCTCCTGTTTCTTTTCTGTCTGCACACTGGAAACAGTTTTGGACAAGAAGGGCTTGAAGGTGGGTGGGGGGCGGCGTCAGTCAGCGAACAGATGGCGAGTGATATCCGAATAATATGGCCACGGGGCGAACTGCCTGGCCTCACCCGATTCGCTAATTTCGATGTGACTAACAATAGAAGCACCGTATGATGTCCCTTCCCCCCCTACCAATTCTTTTCCTAGTTTCTGGATAACATAATAGCCCATTCGGTAGTGATTTTGTACGTTTGCATATGAAATTCATTTCGTCACGTTAATAATTCATTCATATTAAACACAATGAGACTCAGAGTACATTTCTCTCATAACACAAGAATCGAAACAGATTCTATTATTCCTCTTTGTGATATATATCCTACTGCAGTTAACGAGGCGCTGACGATCAAGACACGATGCAGTGCCGTTTCAGACGTGTAAACTCAGTGTTCGACCTGCCACTTACGTACCAGAAACCAGCTGGTGAAATTGTCACAGCGCTCAAAGAACGTAAGGGCAGAATCTGGATGTTCAAGTTACCAACACGGCCGTGCGACAGCCTTACCTTTACTCCCTCCACTGCAGTGCAAACATTAAGCCCTCTTTGAGAAGCTGACCGTTGCTCAAACGGTCAAGAAATTACTCCACCTTTTACGGAACCCAGAAATTCACTACCGCATCCACAATAGCTCGCCAGTCAATTCTATTCTGAGCCAGATTAATCCGGCCCATTCTTCACACCCCGCCTCCTTTACTATTTATTTTAATATCGCCTCCATTTACGTCTATGTCTCCCAAGCAGCCTCTTTCCTTCTGATCTTTAGACTGTTCATCTTCCTTACACGACCTAAATGTCCCATTTAACACATCCTTAATTTCACCACCCACATATTTTTTAGTAAATAACAGAAATTATCACGCTCTTCTCCTCCACCTGGTTTCGAAAACCTTCAGTCCACGTAGGTTCTTCCTTCACACGCCTTCAGGTAAAGCACGCCATTGTGCACTTCAGTCTAAGCCTAATTCTAGGCAACAGGAGACAAAATGACATCGAACAGAACATCGTCAAAAATTTCCCGGATTTACTGAAATACGTGTGCGACGTCTCTGCTTCAGATTTCCGGTACAAACCTTGTCATGGGCTGATCTCTCATGAAGGGAATCCTTACATACGCAGAGCGACCTTTTTGATAAGACACACGAATATTACTGTATCTCAAAAGTAGCCGAGCAAGACACGAAAAATGCAGAAACTTAAGATCAGAAGTGGTCTCACCATACGCGACGGACAAACAAGAAAACTCCGCAGATGGTATGAATATTTACCAGGAGGAGGGCGATGTTCCTGTCCTGGCCGGAAGGCAGCCACAGAGCGACACTCGCCGAAATAAACAGGCGGTCGGTGGTCCTGTTAGCTCCCGCTGTCGCCAGCCATTACTGCTGCAGTAACAGGATTAGCCACTGACTGACATCCCCAATGGACCTCGTGAGGAGTGAGGAGTGCCTATGCAGCAAGTGACGGAAAGGGAGTTCGGAAGTCACGATACATTATTTTCGAGGTGCGTGTATTTGTGAGTACAAGTATCTGTCTGCGCTTTAGTCAACAAAGACAGTTTCGGGTGGAATTGAAAATCCACTTTTCCTGTGCGCATATTTACCTCACTGCAAATGCTAACTTGTTACTCTTAAATTTATGTTCTGTCATTTAGCTCGCTGGTCGACTCATGTTATTCTTAAAGGTCTTATTACTTAAGAACACATTCCCGACTGCAGTAAAGTGGTCGGATATAACCTCAAAGTTTTCTTCTCTGCTGTTCTAATCGCACAAAAACTATTAAGAAGGAAATATACTATGGATATTCGAAGTACAAAGGAACAGCAGGATATAAAAAAATGCACAATAAGGCGCTTCGTAATTTACCTTTTACTAAGGACATCACAAACTGACTGTGAGATGGGCGGAGCATGTAGCACGTATGGCGAAGGTAATAAATTCAAGCAGAATTTTAGGCGGGAAAGGGATTAAACCACCGTAGATGGAAGGATAATATTAAAATGGTTCTTGAACTGACAGTGTGCAAGGTTGTATACGGGATTCGGCCAGCCAAGAACAGGGTTCAGAAGCGGGCCCCTGTAAACACGTTCGGGTTCCCGTAGAACTTTGATAATTTCCTTCGAAGTCCGAAACACATCGCAACAAAGTAATCCAAAAGCACATCAAAGGGCAGGCCCCAAGCCCGAATAAATCCTGACCAATAACTATAAAAGAAATATAATACGTTATTCCTTTGGGTTCAATGTTCATAAAACCAGTTCGTTGATGACAAATCAATTAGTGAAGATGAACCGCCACCAGTCCACTGCTCTTTTCCCCACACATTCTAAGTGGGCGGTAAGGACTAATCTTGTTATGTTACCCCCAATTATTATTGAAATGTTCCCCCTTATTGTGATTCAGTAAGTGGGCAAATAGACGCAGCGGGTGCTGGTTCTCGAATGTCCACCGTCTGTTCGCACAGCTGGCAAGTCCACCGCAATGCATGACGGGAAGGATTACACGCGCGTGGTGAGCTAACAGCGCGGCCACTTCGCATTCCGAAGATTCCAGGCCCAAATCTTGAAATATGCTAATAGCAGCGACGTTTCAGTGGGCTTTACGCAGTACAGTCAACGTATGGCGTGAAATTACTTGTCCCTCTTACAGTGTGGCTTGACTCTGGGTACTGCGGAAAACCACGGAAAGCCTGTGTAAGGTCAGCGGCATCCAAGACGATATTCGAGCCACGAACTCCTTAATACGAACCAGGAGTGCCAACCACTCGACAGCAAAGTTGAGCATGTGACTTATTTAAAAAAAGGAAACGGTGTGATTCGAAATCAGAATTAATTTCTTGGGGAAGTGAGAGTTTCAATGGCGAACCAAGGGCTTCCTCGCCACGCGTTTGCTACAGCGCGATATCGGAGAACTCTTCTAACTTCTTCACACTTGTTCGCGCAAGCAGCCTGCGGACCCACGCGTTGTCACAACTGCATCGTCCATTGCCTCACTTCTCTGTTCCCGTCTGTCTCCCTGCTTTATCGCCGTTTCCTTGTGGCCTTTCTTCACTGCTGCTTCTTTCATAGTCGGTAATGGAGCAGCATCAATTATGAACGTCCTGTGATACAGCTCTTATTAATTGATGACAACATAGTCTGCATAATGCATGGCGTACCACAAGGCAGTCAGTGGAGGGTGGGTTCAGAATCTTCTTGTAATTACACACTGCGTCATAGAACAGATGAATGAATATTTTTCTAATCTTGTTCAGAGGGATGGACACAAGGCGCTCAGACAATGGAGACTCGTTTGCTGCCGGGAAGTAGCTCAATCCTCGCGGCTACCTGTCACGTCCCTAGACAACCTGACGCATCGACCTCAGAGGCTAAAGACGACGCACATTATCGCATTAAAGTCTTCTAAGACTCCTCTTCGCCAAATTTTGTGATGATCAGATGAGCCAGGCAAAGAATGTAGCACGCGTGGGAAATCAGAGGCGAATACTACATTTTAGCCGAGAACATAAGACAAACATCAACTGGTTTACCCAGTCGCAGAAGAAATAATAATATTAAAATGAGCGTTAGACAGAAAGACTGGGTCCAACTGTGGGCTCTGGTTAGCACAGCTTAAAATGCGGCAAATTTATTGACCGGCTATGCAACTGGTAGGTTCTCAAAGAAGAGGAATCACAAAACATGATTAATTTTCCTACTGAACCACGCGAAAAACCAAAACGTTTTCCGCTGTGACACGAAGGGTTTATCAGTAAGAAGGAATTTTGATCAACACGCCGGAATAAACACGACGTCTATCGTCATCTGTCCAAATTAACTGGATGCTAAGTCCTCGCTCGCCCTTCCCAGGTCGCTAATGTGCCGATTCGCTTACAGTCGCATCCTCCTCCCTGGAAGACGAATCGCCCAATCTTCTCCCCGTTTCCTGATAGTGATCGGGCAGCTGTTTGCAGGATCCCTCCTTTCTTTCTCTCCCTCCATCTTTCCAATTAACACTTCCAGTCTTCACTACACGTGTTGACAACCCTAAGACAAGATCCTTCGTGCTACAGCCAAAGTAAGTTGATATCTCCGCCTGGCGAGGCACCGACTCCTCGAGATCAGTACGACGTCCACTATTCGCAACATCTCAAGAGGTTCCGCACATATCCTGCCGGAGGGGCGCAGCAAATCTGCTCAGAAAACTTTCCGGGCCGCAGTCAATCGGAAACAATTTTCAAGAGACGGGAGATTAATTTTAAGAACAGATCTAGCAGACGTCAACGTGCGGTACGGACTCAGATGGCTCACGACAGATCCAGTAGCGGGTTCTTGTGAGCACGACAATAAACGTGGATGTCTGCTTGAATGTTGCACTGCCTACTCTGAAACGTCGATACCACACAGTGTTACAACCCACAAGACAGCCATCCTGAGTCCACTAAATTTCACATCTCCACACACAAACTTTAATATTATCCCCCCACGGATTGATCGATCTCTTCCCATAAAGCTTCCCTACTAAAATCTTGTATGCATTCTCCCTTTCCGCCAGTCTGATCAATTATATGATCCGTCTTCAATCCTCAACTCTCTTCACCTCACGTTATTCGCTCCAACTTCGGCCCCAAATAATTCGGTATAAATCACAGAAAAGTGCGCCCCGAGGACATTCAGTCGCAAGTTCACAGACGCAGGTAGGACCTAACCTGACGGATCCCTGTCGTAGAAACATCGAGGACCTTTCGTACGCTATTTAATTGCGAAGTCCTCACTAGACTGTGCGTGTGCGTGCGTGCGTGCTCGGCTGCATTGTGAGGCTACGGCACAAGATGGCAGCCAGCCCATTGCAGTTCGAGGCTCCTTACTTGAAGCACGGCGCAACGAGTGACGGGACAAAAGGAAGGGAGAGACACGAGTATTTTATCAAGTTAAGCGAAGCATGTAATGAATGTTAAATATAGACATGTGCATCACCAATAAGAAACCCTCTCCCAGCGTATTCTAATCTGGGTATCTCTCCTGCAGTGCCTGTCTGTCTGTCCTATCCACTGCCAGTTTCTGATGTTTTCATACATAGCAAATATTACCCTCCCCCTTTCTTCCGTTTTTCCACCCTTACAACCAGACTCCCCCCCCCCCCCGGGTAGCACAGTGGTACAGAGTAATGTGGTCGCAGACTCCCTCCTCAACTGTTACGAGCCTCAAAGAAGGAACAAATGGCAATATTTGAACAAGGCCACGAATGGTCTAGTCCATTATAACGTCGCTAAGAGGCGACTGGTTTCGGGAACAACCACGTTAAATGACTGACAGATTAATGTTTGTTTGTTTGTTTGTTTGTTTGTTTTACTCTTTTGTGGGATACCAGTGTCGTTAAACTATTAACCGAAACGTCTTTATGGTGGATCGTATCAGCACGAATATTTTAAATAAATGGGCAATTTATGTGAATGTCAACTGGGTATTTAGGGTTTAATTTCGGGAGGGGTGCTGTTGACAAACTCGATTCATAGTTTCGTCATAAAACACCGACTCGTAGCCTTTTTTTAAATTTTGCAAAAGAAAAGTTTTTCGTGTCTCAGAAACACATCGGAGGATGAGTCACTCCTCTGAACGCAAATCTGCACATCATACACACACGCTTAATTAGAAAACCTGAACGTAGAAATAAAATTGAAATCGTTCCGCGACGTATCTGCTATTTTGCATCGAATTTGAGGGTCTAAAGTCTGATAGACCGGGCGTTTACCTAGGACACAAGAAATGCGTACATAAATTTCGTTAGGCAAATTGTTGTAATAGAGCCAGTTATAGACCGACAACAAATTGAATTATAATAATAACGAATATTAAATAAATACACAGTGATTATGTTAAATGGTCTGAATCGGCTCTGGAGAGCGCACAGTGGCAGATATTCGTGTTGTAACAGTTATTTAAATGGCTGAAAACTATTTCTGAGCGAAGGAGATCTGTGTTAATTAGTAGCTCGGTTAGAGCTTAAAATTACACACCACACGAGCAACTACGAAAACAGCCGAAGCTCGCTCACATCGAGAAGTGAACAGAACACACAGCAGCACAATCATTAGCGCGTGCCTCGTGCAAGTAGCTCTCGGTATCTGCAATGTAAAGAGGAAAATAGGATGCTTGGGGGTGGGGGTGGGGCGTGGTGTACATTGGGGACAGAAAGATGGGCCGAGAAGACAAACAGCTGCGAGCCTCCCTGTACCAGAATTACCGCTTGTATGATTACTGACAAAAGCTAGAATTTTGTACAAGCAAAATCTCTTCATCTTCGTCTCCTTCCATCCTCCCTTTACGCTTTATAACCTAAAATGTTGGTTCTGTCAAAGTCTTGCTCCGCCATTGTAAAAGAAAGGCTTTCACTCGGTTCGTGTGTGTGTGTGTGTTTAGTTTTTGAGGAAGGAAAATCGGGCTAAATTACACATCCGCATTATAATGGAGACAATTACACCCCACGTTAGCAACCCAGTGTCTACTTGCTTGCTAATCCAACTCACAGCGTACACTTGTAATTAATACCAATGTTTTCATTTAGAAATTCGGTGTGGTGGGCTTTTTATTTAATGAAGCGTGTTATTTGTAAAGCGCCCATTGTTTAAAATCCTACAGCATCGCTAAAATGCCTTAATGTTTCCCTAAAATTTGTCCGATCCCCCTCAGGTTGCACCCTAGATGTATTATGATAACATTAATATATAACGAAAAATTCATAACAGCAGTAAAATATGAGCATATCTTTTAAGTAACTCGAAAGAGATGTTTTATCTGTATCAAGACCTCAAATCCCACAGTATCAATAATATAATAAGCTGATTTTGTGTTTTTTTTAATTCCTCACAGGCGATAACTGCGTCTTCAGTTCGTGGTAAGATGTCTTACTTTCGCACCCGACAGTCATTTGTCTTATTGAACCCAGAATTTCATGTCACCATGAAACCCTAATCTGACTCTAACCTAATCTATTTCCCTGACCTCCTGCGTATCTGAGGTATTCATCTTTTGTATCCTCCCGAACAAATACTCTGGCAGTTATTTTAAACCTGACCTCTGACCTGCCTCGTATCGCGCTCATCGCTAACTGATATTGGTCTTTACTTATGTACGAAATATTGCTAAAAATTTCGGTAAGAATAATCATTAAAAAGTCACTGATAATGATTAAGATGTTTATGGATAGATAATGGTTCGCCTATCTCTTGTCATACCTCATTACGATATGCTCTATACTGTCTTAGTTCCCGCTAAAATAAATGTTTTTATGTTGGTACCACTGTTTAATGTTACAAACAAAAACACACAACACATTATCAGAATCAGTCAGATGAATGCATGCCCACAATTTTGAAATAAATAGACCGAAAAGTCAATAAAAATCTCAGTTGCGTTAGGTAAGGCTATCACCGGGGAGTTCATAACAAATAGCCAGAGGCCTAAATGAATAATATAATAAGCAACTGTAAAATAATTAACAATTTTCATTGTCATGACAGGCGCGCGTTTACTGTTTTGTTCCCATGACCGCACATTTTAATGGGTTATGCAATATATAATAGTCTGCGTTCTGTAGACCTTTCATTTTAAATTACATTATATTTAACAAATTTTTAGTATCTGTGACCACGTCCTATTTAGTCGAATAACGGAATGTTTAACGAGTACCGGATTGGAAAAGAAGCTTTCATGAATTTGCCCGGAGGGGCTGAGGGATACCGCGAAAAGCCTCGATCAGTACCGCCTGTCACCGGCTAGAAATTTGAACCGGGAACCTCCCGAATACGAAAAAGGAGACCTAACATAAAATTGCCATAATCTGCTTCTATTTCCTTCTTGTCTATTTAACTACGCTTTATCATATGCACACGTTATAATACAGACGAATTAAATATAATACAGTTGGCTGCAGATTATCCGGGGGCGAATTAACCGGAGTCTATCTGGATTAAACGAAAATTAAAAATGTATTTAGAAAATGTGTTGTAAAAGTTTCGACGTTTAAGAAGAAAGGAACAAACACAAAAGAGGCGTTCACGTCACCACAGTTTCCCACCCCCAAGCAGCAACAACGTGTTGATTTAAGTACCAAAAACAAGCCTAATACGTAATATGATCAGCTGACCTGTGTTACGTCCACAGAAAACCATCAGAACCTGGCGCGTTCACTTAGTTCTCCACAGAAAATATCCAATAGCCGCCCAGTTGGTCCCAAACTCCCCACCTTACCCGAAGGTTCATTAAAGTGTTCACATAACCCCTCCAACAGCCTCACTAACCTACACACCGAACTTTCCTTCAAGATCCACTTTAATATTGTCCTTCCATCCATACATGTTCATGCCAGGTGGCTTCTTCCCCTCAGGCTTCTCGACTAAAGAGTCTGAAAGCATTTCTGATGATGACGCATGTCCCCACCCAAACCACGCACTTCGATCTGGCAGAGATGAGATCATTAAGAGGTTCCTCACACAGCCTCCTCTTAAAATCCTGCCTTTCCAAAGAGCAAATCTTCCGATGCAATGAATCAGTCACGAAAATTCTGATCTGGCGCCCGGGGCCTCGGTGGGTCACGAATCGTGAATCATTGACTCATACGAAGCAGGGGCGGGGGCGTGGGGGACCATCTACGAGAGGCAGAATAAAGATAATGGGGTGCAGCTTGCACGGGAGTCATCATCCAGTGTCATTTATTTAATCCGAAATGAAATTTGGCTCAGTGAATGCAAGTGGTAATAGTTTTTTCTCTCCTGTCTTTTATTTTGTAACACTTTCTCGCAGAGGGGTCAAAGTGTAAATAATGGATCTCTTTCTTCGCCATTGTCAAGGTGGGAATTGGATTTGTGAGAGAGAGACACTCAGTTTGTTGATTCCAATCTCAGACCCTCCGAACTATCTGCAGCCCCCACCCCCCACCGAATCAACCCCCGGGTCTCGATGCTAATACTATATGAACATGCTCGCTGCTGGCTGAACAGCTCTCTCACACACACACGGCAGGCACACGAGAATATGCATCTAAATTCATGATCTTAAATCGGAAAGGATACGCCGTGGTGATGAACCTTTATCCCGACCATCGCCTTTACTTTAGAACACGGCCTCCACGTCTAGTCGCATTAATGTCTTCGCCACGAGCTGATAGTCTATCAGGACTCGAAACGCCAAGGTTCAGACAATGACACAGTTGTACTTAAAATGCATTAGGTACTTCTAATGTAACTTCTATTTAATGGTTTTCTCCCTCGTACGTAGCATCATTTGGCACCGCTGATACCTGCTCGTTTCGTCAAACACGGATGTAAATACAGACTGCCCCAAAAAGATGAAAGCACAGTATCATATATTATTATTATTATTTATTATTGACTGCAAATGGGTTTATACCCGGTGGCAGTGTCCTACAATAACATACAAAACAATGAGACAGAACAGAACAATGAGATACATCAACACAATGAGACAGAACAAAACAATAAACAAAAGGACACAACAAAAACAATAAGACACAATAAACAATGAGATACATCAACACAAAGACAGAACAAAACAATAAACAAAAGGACACAACAAAAACAATATGACACCCAAACAATGGGATACATCAACACAATGAGACTCAACAAAACAATAAACAAAGGACACAACAAAAACAATAAGACACAATAAACAATGAGATACATCAACACAGAGACAGAACAAAACAATAAACAAAAGGACACAACAAAAACAATATGACACACAAACAATGGGATACATCAACACAATGAGACACAACAAAACAATAAACAAAGGACACAACAAAAACCATAAGACACAACATACAATGAGATACATCAACACAGAGACAGAACAAAACAATAAAAAAGGACACAACAAAAACAACACATCCCACTCAAAATCAACCAACTCATAAATTACAAAACCATCCAACCTCAAGTACTTAACTTAAAAAAAAGAACTTAATACCACCTAGACATAAGACAATAACTGTAATGTATTACAAACGTCATGAACTGATGCACTCACACAACAATACAATGAGACACAACAATACAACATACCACACTCAAAATAAAACATCTGACACACAATAAAAAAAACACACATCCACTAATTAATCACAATACTTAAGAGTGGAATATAAAGTCCGCTCTCAGTACATGAAAATTTTATCCCAAAGAACTACAGCCCTTCATCACTTGGAGACTAAGACACTTCACTTCACTTATCACCATTTATTCCCAACTTAATAACCCTTAGCTTGTAACTACTTTTCTGACCCTCTTTCTAAAGGTGCCTAATTTACAGGGGAAAGACTCTAGCACGCCTGGAGGTAATTGGTTCCAGCTTCTTATGGTCCTATTTACAAAGGAATATTTGCCTACATCCGTTCTTTGTTTCCTAGTCCTAATTTTCCGAGTATGATCGTCCCTGCCCAGGTAGCATGGCTTTAATAATCTATCCTCTATCATTTTCCAAGCCCGGCCCCCCGTGTATGCTTTGAAAAGGGCGCACATTCGGGCTATCAATCTACGCTGTGCCAATGTTTCCCAACCAGATTCGTTCGTGAAATTAGCAAATTTAGCCGCTCTCTTCTGCACCCGATTTAGTGCTCTTACCTGTCCTTCCCTGTAAGGGTCCCAACACACAGCTCCATATTCAAGTATCGGTCTCACTAGCGACGTATAAGCTAAACGTTTCGTATTGTTATTTCCCTTTTTTAGTATACGCATTACGAAATGGAGAGCCTTCCATGCTTTAATTAGTGTATAATTCACATGATCTGCCCAGCTCAGATCACTGCGAATAAGTATTCCTAAGTACTTAAAGCTATTTGCCTCTGGAATTAATTGATCCCCAAAAAAGTAACTCAGCTTATCCTTCACCCTAGCTCTATTGAAGCTGACTGCTTTACTTTTACCTGGATTTATCTTCATTTCATTTTCTACCGCCCATTCCCATAATCTATTCATATCTGTCTGTAACTTATCAATGACACTACTATCCATTATTTTCCTGTATACTATACAATCATCAGCGAAAAGCCGTATATTTGAATCAATGTTTTTCCAAATATCATTAACATAAGCTAGGAATAGCAAGGGACCTAATACGCTCCCTTGCGGCACTCCTGACGTTACCCTGACTTCATGAGATAGCTGTCCTTCCACTCTTACTCTTTGCGAACGTCCTAAGAGAAATTCCTTTACCCATAACACTACCCTCAAGTCCACACCGGTTGCAGCAATTTTTGTAATCAGCCTATCGTGTGGGACTAAATCGAATGCCTTTGAGAAATCTATTATAACCGCATCAGTCCTGATTCCCTCGTCCAATGAATCAGCAACATCTTGACAAACCGTGACTACTTGACTTTCGCATGAGTACCCTGGTCTAAACCCATGTTGACCCTCATATAACCACTCACTCCTTTCCCAGACTTGCCTTAGATACCCTGCTATAACGTGCTCCATTTGCTTGCAAACCACCGAGGTTAAACTGACCGGTCTATAGTTCCCAACTACCGATCGATCTCCCCCTTTATAAATAGGGACCACTATAGCTTTCTTCCAGTCCCCTGGGATAGAATTGTTGTTCATCGTTACCTCCAGCAGACGCGCAAGGTATGGAATCATTGCTTCCCCACCTAACTTTAAAATTTCCCCGGGGATGCCATCTGGTCCGACGGATTTATTTTTCCCGATTGCTGCTATCCGTTTCCTTATGATATTGATACTAATGGTAAACGTTTTATCTGAATCTGTTGATTGGATTAGCTGGTTATTTAGCGAAATTATCCGTTCGCAACTGAATACCGACGCATAATAAGCGTTAAGGGAGTTGGCCTTTTCTGTTTGATCTGTGATGAGGTTTCCTTTAACGCCCTTGATTGCCGGAATAGTTTCTCTATTACCCTTACGTCTTTTAACATATTTGTAAAACTCTGTCCAGCTTCTCCCCTCTCTTTGCAAGACCGAAGTTAAGAATGTCTCCTGAGCCTTCTTTTTTACTATCAGCAACTCCTTGGATAACCGTTTCAGCTCCGCTTGGTACTGCCCTCCAGAATTTCTCTTATTATAAACCCTCCTCACCTTTACCTTCAGACGTTTCACTTCCTTGGTATAATATTCCGGATCCGGATTTTTACTCAGGATTCTTTGAGGTACAAAACGATCGATACCCTCGAAGACTATATCCTTATAGCTTTCCCATATCTCTTCCACGCTACTACCATTTCCAGCCCATAATTTAAACTTTTCCCGAAGAAAGCTTTGTAATCCTAAAACATTTGTTTTATGGAACATGGGGACTAATCTTTCTACCTGCGGTTCACGGATTTTTTCTTCCCATTCCACTTCTAATATTACCCCACTGTGGTCACTGATCCCCTGCACAATGCTGCAAGAGGTGAGCGAATAGAATATTAACCTCCTTCTTTTTTGGAACACTCTGTGATAATAAATGATTCCCTCCGTCTAAGCAATGGACATGTATAGGGGACTTAATCTCGGCACCTGATGGAGGCCAGCCGACAGTTTCGCGATCCGTCAGATTTACTCCCGGAGAAAGAGCCATCGATGTTATTTGGACAGAAAGTTAGATGAGCCGAGGGGTTTTCTTGGAGGTGGGGGCAGTGGCCGGACAGAGTACTGTGGACAATTTTAGAAAAATACAACTGTGACATTAGCACTACATATAACCCTCAACAGTAACTTTTGTAGTGTCACCTTCTCAGAGGCATATTTAATTGTTACATCGCCATGACTCGGTTGTTAGAACCACGTTTCTGAAAACCGTGCCTCGAAAATGTTTCTTTGCGATTGGAGAAGACACGCGTGAACATTTGCACGTGCCGAGAAAAGTATGAAATGTTCCGCATTCGGACGGGCAGACATTCAACTCAAAAATCTTTAAAATTATCCTTGGCTTCATGTTCAGAACGTCCGCTCCGTAATTGGTAAGAGTCGATGTGGAGTGGTATATGAGGGACAGCCGAGGTGATGTCAATCAGAATAGCGCGATGCGACGTGTCAAAGTGCAGAGCCAGGTCGAGTGTCCCCCCCCCCCCCCCAACAATGTTTCAATCACGTCCAGATGCGATGTATCACGTCGGAGTGACAAATTGAAACACGAGATTTAAATGTGCATGAATTCTGGCGCGCGCGCACACACAAACAACCCGATTGCAATACAATATGGTCGGTGTGTGTGTGAGTGTTCCAGCCTCACACAAGTGCCCCCAATGAATGACAACCAAAACATGGAAATGGAATTCTCTTATGAATTATTACATATCTTGTCCTATGGTCACTGCAACTAGTGCGACGCTCTGTGAACATCGACACACAGAAACCGCCTCAGCAGTTCAAGACTGTCTGAACGCAAGCGAATAATAAAATAAGAAATTTTATTGCATGGACCCGAGTCCTTATTACATTCCATGCATGCATTAATAATTCCTCTACACGCGCAAACATCGGAACATTTTTCTTCCGAATTAAAAGTGAACAGATATTCTCGTATGTCTGACAACCATAAAGATGGATGTCATCTGGGACTTTGCGTCGTATATTCCCCTTAAAACTGACCGACGTTTCAGAAGTGCTTACTAGCTTATCACCACTGTCTACCACCCCGATGATAAAGGTAGTAAGTACCCGTGAAACGTCAGCCAATATCTACCAGATTACATAGCGCGCAAACTCCCAGAAGACAGGCATATTCATCAAGACTTAAAATGTTTCGGAGATTGAACATGGTACTACATGAAAGGACAACATAATTTTACTTTCAAGAAGACTCAATAATCTCATGTCCGTTCTTTACAGTGGTTTCATTTGATTCGATTAGTCATAAATAGTTTAGAAACAAATTTATCCTTTTTTTCTTCAAAATCTGTGCAAACAGCCACCAATGGCGACCGTTCCACACTCGTAGCTTCGACCAGCCTGTGACCACGCGAAATTGCTACTGGAACCTTTCGAGAAACAAGTATTAAGACAAAATATGTTCCAAATGGCGACGGAATAAAACGTCCTGGGTCCATAAGGGTCCGTGTTTAATCATAATGACTTTAAGATAAGTTAAAAACTATTGATTTCGAGGCCTATAAGAAGTACAATAAACCGCTTTAAGGACGAGACGAAGTCAGAACCACAAATAACCAGCAACGCGATGTGCTGACGGTAGGTGACATGAAACTGATGTACATATTCGATTTTATTAGCTAACTGCGTGATGGTCGGTGAGTAACTGAGCAGTGATTGAATGAGTGTGAGAAGGGATGACTGATAATGACTCAGATGGAAAAAAAAAAACCCTCCCTATCTCTAATCTGCTCAAACAGAGTAGTTAAATTCCTGATATGTTTCCAATAGCGAGTTCAAAATAACACTTGCGAAACTCAATTATAATCGCCAGCGATAATTGGATCCATGTCCTCTACATCAGCTTTTATGCAACATTTGTACTCTTGAATCACAAAGCAGGGCCGACCGTGACAGACTCGCTGAAAATGCGAAGTTAAATCGCATCTCGATTATCGATACATCGATACTTGCTGTGCAGCTCACACCGCGTCTCACTCTGAAGGAACAAAAGCACAACGGCGAAGTCGCGGAATGGTATCCTTCCGTATGGTTGCCGTTGTGTTCAGAGAATCGTGCCGCCTCCGTCCTTAAGGTCGATAAGGGTCCATTCAGTGCCACTCATCTCAGCAGCTGGCCGCGACCATGAAGATGGAGGCGATACATTCCTCCTAAATGTCTGTAACCACGTACAAACCCGCAAGGCGTCACAACCCAGAAGACCAAAGGCAGCAGGGACAATCGTCGCGTGATGCTGCCATCTGCAGGTCATGACACAACAAATACAAACAAAATTTGCATGTAAACCGACCACTAGGCGGATTGACGCTTGAGTACAGATCTTAGGAGACGGCATTAAACAATTTCATAATAGCGCAATACAGACCAGCTTCACATAGACCTGAGTGTGAAGATATCTTCATAAGAACAATCAAATGTGTGTCTATGAGGAGTTGAATAATTTCGAACAAGCTAGTTCTGCCACTCCTTACACTAGAACCACGCTGCAATTAACAGTGATATAGAAAAAGTATTTTTAAAGGACCTGAAATTGTTTTCTGTTCGATGTAGTGTTTTGTTTTTAAAAATGTGGGGGGCGAACGGGGAGGGGTTGGGTGAACGCTGAATTTTTCATCGCATGCTGTTATGTATATGAGGGCATGTTTTGTGTCGCGTCCAATGAAATCAGGGCACACGAATCGTGTGTGTTAACTTCTGATTGTCCGACCACAAAAAGCACGACTAACTAACAACTGGTGTCGGTCTGACCATTTCATTCTGTCGTGAGGATGGAGCACAGCGGCGGACTGGCTCACTCACAGTGCCGTTGAATTCATTGGTGTCACCTTCTGATGACTTATTTACAAAACGACTACGTTCTCCACGTATGAAACCAACACGAGGATAATCTTCTACAAATGCTAAAGCTAGCCCGTCTAGGTGCAGGAAACCTTCTCCAAAACTCTGTTCAGAAGAGCCAGTCTTACGCTGACATGAGTTCTTCTTATGTACCAGCTCTAAGCAGCTGTCCATCTGGAGAAGCCATGCGTGCAGGCTGCAATATCGCTTGTTATCCGGCCGATTCTCTCGCGTACAACGAGACGCAGTTCCTTAATTGTAACCCGCATCCCGTTCTTAGTAGCAAAGGCACTACGGTCCCAACAGACGCCTTCCCTGTACGCTTACAGCTCACTTTTTGTCTTTCCCCGACGCTCTGGGTCCACACGAGGTCCCCGTCCACCGGTGAAGAGGTCGGGCTGTGGCATTGATCACTCAGCTCAGTTAACTTCGAGGTCTAGGTCACCCTCCGACGCTGAGCTCAGACACAGGAAAGGCATTAATTTTAATGTAATAATGGTGATGATAATAGACTATCGCTGCGGTAGCACGCGGCTTCTATCACCAAAATCCACCAATATGACTCGACCCTAAGCCAGTTCCATCCAGCTCCCATGCTCACAACCTATCTCAGGCACATCCATCATGTCATGTCCCTACGACCTTTCTGTACTTCAAGAACGGATTCCACTAAGTTATTTTTCACTCCTTGCACACATTATGAAAAGCAAGCAATTCTGTAAATCCGCCACTGTAACAGCCATTCCTGCAGCACACTGCGGCTGATACTGTGGTAGTGGAATGGAGCTAACGTTCGTGTTCCAATGGAAACCTCTCGAATTCGTTTGCCACTGCATACCAGATTTTGCAAACAACTGTATTGTGACATGAGCAATGTTTGGGTTCTGTCTGTGTGTGTGTGTGTGTGGTGAAAAAGGTCCACGGCAGTTTTCCCAGTCTTGTGCAAACATGGAGAAACCCTTCCACGTTTCCAACACAGTACAGGAAAACAATTCAGCCCGTTGTTTTGATATAATTGATAAATATACAGTATAGAACACGTGAATGAAAAAGACAGTAATTTCAATATTAGCAGCACACAATAAAAACTGGCAGGAACAGGCAGCCAGCCAGTCCACCACTGATAACTAAAATACGTGCAGTTGTCCTCGGGAAAAACTTGCACGTACTCGTCGACAGTTTTGTTATGAAAAGTAAGCACATAACAATTGTTTCATTAATATGCTTGTTTTTGCGAATATATTATTCAAGTCTTTCATGTGTGACCCTCGTTTTGATTACAATTTCAGGAAATTTCTTCTCGTATTCTTGCATCATTTATTGCATTTTGTCTGCTAAAATTGCCATTAGCTCCTCTTTTCTCTGCGCAAACATAGTTCGACTAACAAACAGCGCGAAGGTCGTGACTGCCCTTCAGTCGACGAAATTTAGTATTGGAGATACATTCAAATGTGTCGCTATAAATTCTGGTTTATACGGGTGAAAATTTATATATACGAACTTTAAAATAAATCCAATTAAAATTCGCCTCAAATTTAGCTAATCGTAAAAATAAGTGATTCGAATGTTTCTTAATATAAATGCAATTAAAATGTGCAAATCTCATGACGAACATTCGTCGAAATGCGATATCACATCACTGGTCAGAACAAAAGGCGGTGGCAGATTGATTCTCACGCAACTGCGTTCCTCCACCGCGGTCAGTCGCGTAGTTTTCCTCCGGGCTACGTGGTGATTCCCCGGAGCGCCTCGCGTTCCCTGCTGGTAGGGGCCCGGTGCACTCGGCCTCATGGATTATTTAGCCCGGCCGTAGCGGGAGAACGATCTGGCACTACGAATGGCAATTGGGACGTTAAGTCCCGCACACTGGGGATGCTGGACCCCACTTTACACATTCTTTACTTGTCATCTCCTGAGGCTTGCCACACGACGCAAGCAGAACAAACCGGTCGCTGAACTTTGAACGGAACGATCTCTGGGTACATACGGCATTCAAGATCGCGCAGATACGCGTACGTAATTCGTCCGCACTCAAATTCGTTCAATGCCTGAGGCAGAGGGGCCACGTTTAAAGACGCAGATGGAAGGATAATATTAAAAGTGTTCTTAAACAAACTGCGAACACGTAAACTAGGTTCATCTTACTCGGGACAGGGTCCAGTCACGGGGAGCTTTAAACAAGGTAATGAAACCTCTCATTCCACAGAACGATGGGTATTTCTTGACAACCTAAACGACAATCAGCTTCTGAAGAAAGACTTTGTTCTATGATGTTTGTTAACGAAACTGCATGGCAGTATTTTGTACTCTGCCTTAAATTAATTACAATATTTAAAATACTTTATCTTGTATAGCCCTATTCCAGAAGCACCTGTCACATTATAACTCGTATTAATTTAACTGACTGGCAATTTTCCGTCTGTTCACAGGTTCTTCCTGAAGTTTTTCCTCAAGTGCAATCAGAATTGTCTCAAGAACGCGGGAAACCCTCGGGACATGAGAAGATTTCAGGTAAGAACAGAACATGTATTTCCCAGACACCAGAAAAGTGTTTTACTAACTCGTACAAACAGACGCCGCGTGTGATGAAGCACTGAACACAGTCACCTATGGCCGTTCTATGCTGCGTCCTTAACACCACAGCGAGCGCCGTTCCGCCCTACACGGGCAAAGTTACATTTTATTTTGTAAACTGTCTTTCAGCTCTCGTACATTCATTATCATCATTAAAATGTGATCCTAGAATCAGATATACGCTGGACCGACTTTCTTCGTTAGCACTCCAGAAAGATTCTGCACTCACTAAAAGAGCCATTCACTTCCACGTCGCATCCCACAACCCACTTCCTGATTAGCTTACGGTTGCTCAGCTAGTCAAAAAAATGATCGTCTTTTGACAGTCATTTTGTGATCATAAAATCCCATAAATGGAATCGATCCTGAGTAGCTTCAAGCCAGTGAACACACTCACACCCTTCAGTTATCCGCTTTAATATTATCCTCCCATCAACGACTACATCTGTGTTCCAAGCGGTCTCTTGTATTCAGGTTTTCTGACAAAAGTGCATTTTTCACGCGGAGTCGGACTTCAATTATCTTCTTCTGCGGTAATGAGTTGATAATTTGCTTTGTATTATTCAAGTGGTTTTAATTTTTAACCTGCATTATGTACAAAATGGCCGACAGACTGGTTCTTAAATGCTGGGTAAAATCTCGGATGGTTTATTTCCGACATAACTGTTTGCTATCCATAGACGCACATCGCAATGATAATCCGGTGCTTGTAAGAAAGACCGGGTTCTTTTTATACTGCGAGTTCATGTCGTAAAATCTTGGCTTAAGACAATCGGAATTTGCGGCGGAGATAGAACATCGGATGCAGTCAGCTATCACGACGACGAGCGCGAGGGAAGATAGCGGCGGAGATAGAACAAGGGTTCAGAAAAGAGAAGAAATTAGGAACAGTTTTCTAAAAATAAACTGTCTCAGAAGACCGTGTTGCTTTAATAGCGTCTCAGAGGTGCAGCAATTAGCCATAGCAACAGAAGATGTAGGGGGGGGGGGGAGGTTGTGAAAACTTTGCTGTGTGAAATTAGTCGCCTACGTAACGCAAGATGGTGTCAGTGCGACAAAGAGGAAGAGAATTTGTAGACTGATTAAAAACTTTAAGAGGATAGGGTAATGGTGGGGGGGGGGGGGGGGAGCCAGGGGTAGGTGAACTTATTCTGGATTGCAAAGTACAGAGTCGCGCATCAATTATGCATCTCAGTCAGAGCAGAAATGACTACAGTTTTTTTCTTTTAATGTTCAGTTCCTGCAGAGGGGAAACCCCGTGTTCAAAAGAGCTCGCCACTGGTTCGTACCCTGAGCCACATTAATCCAGTCCTCACAGTCATGTCATAGTTCTTTAAGATTCATCTCCTGCTGACGTTTAGGTCTCCCAAACTTTTTCATCCCTCCAGATTTCTGGCAAAATCTGTGTACGCTTTTCTGGTCTCTCCCATGTCTCGTCCAGTCCTCTTTGATCTTATTTCCGCGCTTACTTCTGGCCTCAGAAGGGAGACAATCACGAAACAAGCAATAAATTCACTGATGTATCCATCGCGTTATCGGTCTTTCAACATCAAACGATGCTCTACAGATAAAAGATCATTGTTAAATCTACATATGAATCAATCAATCAACCAACGAATGAATAACAAGTTCTATGTTCCGTAATGATCATTTGACACCTACGTCTAGCGTCTGTAAGCGTAAGCAAACAACAAAACAAACACGAAACAGGCTCTTACGCAGTCGCTGCAGACTTTCAAACATGACGCTGACACACGAAAGCCTTACGCACAGGCAAGACATGCTTCGCCTTAAATCGAAATGCCACTCCACGATTTATAAGGCGATGTCAGGGTCGCCGAACACCTGATCTGCCAGGAGATCCCGCGCGTGGTACAGCCGTTCGGGCGAGGAGCGCCATCCTGGGCCTACTAGAGGCTGCCAGGGAAGCGAAGTCTGAGGTTGTCGGCCACCCAGCCCATGTCCGATTGTCTCGCACGTCAACCATATTCGGCATTATTCACCGCCGCAAATGGCTGAAACCACACTAGCCCATTTACAGACAAATTGGCTTGTTACTCAGATCGCACGTGTGAGCAGTCCTAACCCTCGACATCAGATTCCCTATCAGGACCGGCAGGCAGCGCACTGTTTTGTTACGATCACAAGGCACAGCGCTCCGTGTTCCGACCCTGCGAGCAGCGACTTGCTTCCGTCCGTCCGTCTCTTGGATAAATGACGGAAATCAATATTTCCTCCTGTTCGTCCCAACTGGACCCTTTCAGAAAAAGCTTCTTCCAACCCACGAGTCGTCTTTTCATTTGTGGCACTGAGCGTTAGTTCCTAGTCTGTCCCCTTGCAACCTTGGAACATTACTCCTCCTGTTCCTTGATTCGATCTGTCAAAATCTCTCATACGCCTTCACACCTTTCTAGAAGCAAAAATACGTAATGACGTCACGTTATGTGCATGCTGGTCGGAACTTCTCAAAAGCCGTAACTAACGCTCCCAGACGTTGATTTTGTACGACTGTTTATTCTTTCTTTCTTTCTTTCTTTCTATCCATCCTTTTTCGTCGACGTTCTTCCATTTCAGACATTTCGCTTCGTAACATTCCGCAAAGCCAAGTTATACTCGAGGAACCACTGCAGACTCAGACATAAAAGATGTCCCCTGCCTCTTACAGGACCCGACAGTTCCTATCCTGAGTCAGATGAATCCAGTCCACACCCACACACCGAATTCCTTTTTAAGATCCATTACAATAAAATGTGCCATCTACGACAGGTTCTTCAAATTTCTTTCCCTCTTCACGTTTTCCGGCGAAAGTGGCAATACCTGCTGAATATTTCAAACTATTAAGCTCAACGTCATTAATTTTTCTCACCTTTCTTCTGATTTCCTCTGTGTTTGAACCAAGTTCCCCTCTCAGTTTCCGGTTTTCAATAACGCCCTCAATCTGGTCCCCCCCCCCCCGTGGAGCAAAGACCTAAGTCACGCCCGTACAAAAACAACGGGAATGTAGTCTCGTGCATTTCAATCTTTTGCTTTGGAAAGACCAAGCAGTGTTTTGCAGGCCTGCGCCTAAGAACTGATTCAACTGATTCAGCGTTCTCTACGCCTGCGTTTGTGAAGTCTGAGCACTCCAAAAGCCACGAAGCCAATGAGAAGAGGACACTAACAAACGAACGAGCAGCAAAACGCAGAATGTGAAAACACACAGAGGAACTTCCGGCACTTCGTCCAAGAAGAGAACTGTCACGTTTTGGAATTTATAACTTGTGCGAGATCTCCAAGAACAATGGCGGCCTGCAGGCCCTACCTAATCCCTGGCGACTTATCGCCGGCCAGACGCCGCAGTTGGGCGGATTGGCTCAGCGGAGTGGATCCGAGCGTGGCGGAGCCAACACAGTTTCATTTTCCGATCAGAAACCTTTATTCTGCACCGGCCGACAGCTCCGAGCATGAAAGCAACAAGTCACAAGGACAGCCAGCACGTGTTCTGATAGACGTCTAATTTCTATCAAGACAGACGCTCGTCAAGTGTTTTACCGGAAGCACTTCGTTTGTTTTACGTATTTGTCCTAACTCCTTCCGCAGTTAACATAACTTTAAAAACAATCGGTAGTGCCCAATACCTGTCAACAGAGCTAAGCCAGTTCAACCCAACTCTCTTTTCTGCAGTTTCCTCCCGAGATCCATATTAATATTATCCTTCTAATCCCCTTCGCAGCCTTTCGATAACAGTAAACCAAAATCAGTCCCCACAGAATTCGTAAGCACTTTCCGTACTTCGTCCCTACTACATGTCTGTCCCATCACTTCACCGGGTAAAACGTACAATTATAAAAGTTTCCCGTTGTGTAATCGGGCCTCAGAACACGCTTGATCACTATTTCTCCTCGCATTTTGTTTTGAGACACTTGCAATTCAGCCCTTGTTCTTACTCAGACACTACAGCGAGAGAGAGAGGAAATTGGTGGGGGAGAAGTGAGAGACACTTCGATATCTGGGGGGGAGAAAGAGCATCGTATAGCTAGAAGGTCCCCAGGCAATGCCCGCTCGTCCTTCTGTTAAGGATAAAGTAAGAGTGATTGGCATAAGAGACGGAATTTTGAAATTTTGTATTAGCGAAAGCTGAGGCTATTAATTTGGAAGTTTAATACATAATTTAGAAGTTCCTACTGAGGGGAGGGGGGTAAATTTTGACGGCGTTAAGGGGTGGTAAATTTAGATTAATATAAATCGGGAGGGCTGCATGCTGTGCTGTGTGTCATTGTAGAGCTTCTGACGAAGACAACAGTTTCAAGACGAAGTTGTAAGCCATTCTTGGACTGAACGGCTCCTGTAGAGAGAGCCAGATCTTTCTATTGTCTTCCTGCAGCGCAGGGTCCAGCGAGCAGCTACCACGCGCATGCGCCTTCTTGCGCCGCGGGTCCAACGATAGGATCTCTTATTATAATTTAATATAAGCACACAATTAAACGTCGGCTGTGCAGTGAACGACTAAGGCAGGGATTCGATTCCCGGTGGATGTGTTCGCACTTTCATTCACTCGGCATCCTATCGAAAGACACCTTTTAACGAAGTAGAGTCAGCCGAAGCGTCAGAGTAATCTGTCCAATGACAAGTTTTACGGCGCGCGAAGATTTAATTTCATGCCCCTAATATCTCGAATTGGTGATGTTTTTCTGGGTCTGAAGATGGTGGCAATTTATTCCACCGAAACAAATCAGCAAAAATTAAGAGCCTCGTCAACCATCTGAATTTAAGTAATGACTTCAGACTAAACGCTGCATTTGCTAAGGTACTTCATTTCTCACGGACAATGACTCAAAATATTCTTTCATAATATCTCTTCTGGCTTTATTATTACTATTGACATTACTAACTTTATCAATCACAATATTATACATACATTGTCCTATCCAACAGTGGCTTCCTCAAAAGAAATCTTCACTTTCCTGTAAACTCGAACGTCGTTTGTTTCAATTTCAATCCGAAATCCTCCCCTCGCCTTCCAGCAGTAGGGTAAATACCCCTCCCACCCTCATAGAATAGGATTTAGATTTGAAATATTTCTATTTTGCCTGTGGCCTCCTCCATAAATGCACTCCATCTGCCTGCTCTCTTAGACCAGCACGAAAAGAGGTCACAGCAATCCTAACAAACGGCCACAATCCGAAAACACTGACTTCTTTAGCAAACCTGTTCGTTTTCACAGCTATTTCTACAGAACCGTGGCCTATTTTAAAGTGAGCCACTTTCATGGACCTAGGCAACTGCACGAGATTCGAACCGGGTACAGACACCGATGTGCTCAGTAAATCTAACGCAAAAAAGAATATATTTTCGTCTTAATCAACGGTGGGGTACGCACTTTCTGGAAAGCGGACAGTTGATAAAAATAGAATTAAATGAAATATTAAGATGTGTCCATATTGAAAAGTATCTGACAATGAAAACTAAACTAAGCGGCCTTCGGACCCTGTCCACTGACGGACTTTACAGCTGTCAAACTATGCATAACGAGTTACTGCATTTTGAGATTTAAGGCCATTCAAAAGCTACTGAGTGTTTGTTACTCTTCTTAACAGGTTATTCACATGTCGCCAATTCTATCTCCACTGCTCGCTTCGGAACTTACCCCAGCAGCCAATATTTCCCTTATATCACAACCCCTCACATTTTTTTTCATTTACGCTCAAAAAGACTTGCGCCGTAAAA
This sequence comes from Zootermopsis nevadensis, assembly GCF_977971745.1. Lineage (NCBI taxonomy): Eukaryota > Metazoa > Arthropoda > Insecta > Blattodea > Termopsidae > Zootermopsis > Zootermopsis nevadensis. The sequence goes on along the minus strand of NW_028259140.1, from coordinate 493,344 downwards.
ATCAAAACGGGCGAAAAATATATTTCGTGTCGTAAGGCCGGTAATTCCCCCCGCCCCCGCCCCATGTCCACTGCCGTTCTTTTGTTTTGCGCCCGCCGTTATTCATGTGTCATTATCTGGATCTCTATAAACTATTGGGCTTAGGCGCAGACAGCCCCTCGTCCTGCGACGCGTCGAAGACCTTTTGTTCCATCGGAGGGAAGGAAGTGCTACTTTGCAACAGATGAATCAATAGCAGGTGTGGAGGAAGCTCTTTCAAGACTGCACAGTGCGCATCTGTAGTGATCCGTGCCTGGGACACCCTGGATTCGAAGTCCCGCTGCTCTGACCGCAGCTATTCGTAATTTTCCTCCTTCCTTCCAAGTAAAATGGAGGATGTAACTCATTCAACGATAAGAATTGAAGGGCTCGTCTCTGTACCAAACATTATCAGGTCCGATTCATGGAGAATGCGCTCTTATGGGACACACACGAGAAATACATACAAAATTTTAGTCGAGAAAACAGTACAGAAGAAAGACTCAGTCACTTGCGCGTAGCCCGGAAGAAGGGGGCGACGCGCAACGTATTTTGGCCAGGAAGTCACGTGACATGAACAAAACTTAGGTCTAAACCGGACGAAGGCCTCCGCAAATTAGCCGAGTGCGTGACGTATATTGTTCTGGTGTTTCAATTAGCACAAAATTAATAAGAGTTCGCTGCAGTTCAAGTAATGGTCGCAGAGTCGTCATAATCACCACCAGTTGATGCGAAATTAAATCGAGACGCCCTGCTGGTCATGGCAAGTGTCTGCAGAGGGCAACCGAGATTAATAGCCAGGTAACAAAGCGGGATGCGACTGCAGAGTCCGGCGTATCTTTGCAGTGCCTCGGCGCCGTCCTATCAGCTTTAAAAGCGGGCCGAACAGAGGTTTTACCAGTTTAATATGGCACCGATTCATCTCAATCATTGATGACTTCAGGGCTAGGAATTAAAAGTTCAGCATTCTGAGTCCTCGCTCAGAATAATTCAACGTTCAATATCACCACTGTTCACTCTTTCCTTTCCAAATTGTAATGAAAATGAAACGGCAGCCAATTATCTGCTCGTACGTCACTCAAATGCAGTCAGAGCTGACAGAGAACTGGGCTATCTACAGAATTCCAAGTTGGATCAACAACGTACATTGTTTTCTAAATTCGTACAAGAGCAGGATTAAGCAATCACATTCGTGGAAATGGGATCGTAATTGAAACACAGAAATTAGGAAGGATAAACTGTTAAAATTATGCGGACGATATCGAGTTCCGTATATGCGGATACACGGACTGAACAAAGCGCTAATTTTTAAAACAAACGAAGCCAAATTCATGCCTGAATACAGCAACGAAACAAATTATGATTCTCAAAATCAAAGTCCCTCATCTGAGTACGCAAAGACGTTTTCAAATAAGTCACAGGCCCATTTTTACTTCCTTCGGACATCAAAACACAATTTCTGAAAAGTTCTGTCAATCGCATCTTAATTAATGTTATCAAATTACGAGTCTAGAATTACATTTTAAATAAGCGGAAGGCGGAAGCGATTTTTCAAAAAGTCAACTAACGCCAACTTTAATTTATTACACAGAGTCACAACTGAAATACACAACCAGCAAATGTTACAGCAAAATCCTGTAACAATTCTTCAAACATGGCTCCGCCCGCATGGAACTGTGACCTTAAAATACTTCACAGCAGAGCCTTAAAATATTCATAGCCAAATAATGCAGAATAACTCTTCAGTATTCATCTAGATCACTATCCAAAATATATCAATAATTCAAACTTGCGATGTTTCAATCATGAAATGAAGACTACAGGCTTTTATCGACATCTGAAGAACGGATGGAAACTACAGATGGCTGTCTTCTGGCTTATTGCGCCGTGAATAGTCTGCTAGAAGTTTACCGACGTTTCGGAGGTACATACTACCTCCATCAACAGGGAATCGCCCTGGTGATGGAGAACTACAACCCAGAAGACAGCCATCTTCGGACTCATCGCCGTTAAAACCTCAAATCCTACTAATGACTGACTTTTCTTTCAACTTCCTATATTATGGCACTGACATAGGCCACGACCCTTTCCTTCTGGATTCAGTGTTTGACGGTACAACATACCCGTACAGCTCACAGGGCGCCAATTATCAGTGAATCGAGCATCTGCTTTGAACACACCCCCTGCTTGACTTGAAGCCATGAGCAGACTGATCTCACTTCCGCTCATCTGCACTCCTTTGTCTTTGCGATGTTAGTGTCGATTACAAGTCACTGCAGCGCCACTTGTGCCCCGCCATTTTGTGGCCAGACAAGCTGATGCTACCTAACGTGGAACACAAGACTCCACCCCCCCTCGGGAATTGAGCGGTTGCCCCACGGGAATGCGCCACGCAGCCCCCCCTCTCCCCCTCACACCCCCTACACTCTGGTTCCCATGGGAACCGACTGCGATGACGACCAGCCGGGGATTCGATTCCATGATCCGGCGCTCTGCATCGCAGTCGAGGACAATCAACTTCTTGTGCATTATTTGAGGCGGCTTAAAGCCGTGTTCCTTCAGAACGCGATTTCATCGGAAAGATGGCTTGGGCGAGGACACAGTATTAAAATTAAAGATGAAGAAATTGTCTGTGAAGGCGAGAACTGGACTGAACTGGCACGGGACAGGTCCAACAGCGGGATTTTGTGATTACTGTGACGAACTTCCGGTGCCTGTTAACAAGAGACGATATCCTTGTTGCGCCGACAATTTCAGAGTGCCTGAGTACCAAGAACGTCATTATTTGGGCAAATGACGTCTCATTCAGAGAGGGCTAAACGACAAAACAATTTCATTTTTTACAGTGTACGAACATATTTTCAAACGTCATACAGAAATTAAAATTCAACTGCCAGTCGAAAAAATATTATGTAGCTGATAAGTAAGCACACGAAAACTTCCAGTAAGGAAACTGACATATTCGTATTCAAGTTAAGAAAAGTCAGATCTAGATTAATTTCAAATAAACAGCGAAATACATTTTTTATATACCAATTTGAAACCTACTTTTCCTATTATCTGGTATTCGCAGGCATTAATCTAACATGTTAACCTCCGGTCTACGAAAACATTTCCAAGGCTGTCTCTCCTCGCAAGATTTCGCAACCAAAATTTTGTATGCAGCTCACGTGTCCCACAATCCACAATACAAATGCTGACAATTAAAAGCCGCGAGAACATCAGATCTGATTATTTAATACGTGTAAAAGGGCAGATAAGATATTATCCGTCTGAATTAATTAATTAATTACTGGTTTTCCGCGTTAGACAAGAATACTGAGTTTATTTGCCCTAGAAATCCAGACACACGTTAAACTTTCTGCAAACAGAAAATTCGTGGATATGAATCGATCACTGTGATGCGTTTAAGAAGCTCCTTGATGTTGGCCCAACTTGTGCGAAGTGGTTCATATGGGGCTGACCTAACGCAGAGTAAAGCACACACAAGTTCTGGGCGACTGACCCTTGCTTCGAGCTAATTACTGATGCTCCAATTAGCAAGGTCGGACTTAGTGTCCATACGTCTTGCCAAAACACGGATCCCAGGGGACGGGATTGGCCTTCCTATCCCCGTCTCAAGTGATGATACAGCTTAAGGGAGGAAACAGCCCCTACAAGTTGTTACCCTTTAACAAACAGGTTACGTGGCGATTCCGAAGCGAGCGGCGTGGAACTATCCGCTTCAGAACTGACAGAGGAAATTTCCCGACCACGTGCACGCGACCGAAGCAGATTAAAAACGAGCCTTGAACGTCGGGACTAATTCAGGAAAAGATATGGATGGAGCCACTCGGTGTGAATACAGGCTGGTTACGTGGTGCATCAAAGGCAGGGTGTACAAAAAGCCTCACTAATCGCACATTAGGAAATTCAAGTGGCAGGATTTTCATAATTCCTAAGTGAGAAAATGTTTCTGTGTACAGTCGCTGTCAAAATGACACACGCATCCGACATAAGAACAGTCGGTCTATCGAGTCGGGTAAAGACTTGGTTCTTTCCGGCACCGACTTCCTTAGCAACGTTTGTATTTACAGACTTCGTTGAACATGTCTACATTTCTGAAGTCAGCGCGTCAAAGTTAGCAACGCCTTACACATATGTTATTCGTCTCGCATCTTACTCGCAGTCTGTCCCAAACATTTCCTAGTCGTGGCCAGCGCTAACTAACTTCCTCGTGGCTAATAATTTAAGAGGTGCTGGGTTCATTCTCGGCCCGCAGCTCAGGTGGTTGAGGACGAATCTAGTTCACTTCACGGTAGCTAATTCGGATGAATAACAAAACAAGTTACGACCCTTCGTTTCAACTCATCTCTAAAACCTGCCCTGGCATTCGACGATGTTAGCTGCACAGCTGATAAAGCGTTGTAGACCGAGAGGCAAACTTTCTACCCTAATCAAATACGGGCATCTCTGGCTCCAGCAGCAACCCTGTGTTTCTACGCTTTAAAATATCGATGGATGTGATTTTTGTTGCAATTCTATTGGTGGCTTCTGATGGGTGTTCATTGTTTCGTGGTTGCTTTCTCTCTTGCCTCGTCTCTCGGGACTTGGCTCCTCCCCCAAGCTTCTTCTTGTTCATCTTCAGCATTCCCCTTGCAGTTAGTCCACCCAGCCAACAGACGCGTGTAACGGGAGACGGACGTACAGGCAGATAAATGTAAGCGAGTGGGGACAAAGCCGTATGAACGAACAGCTGAGAAACTGAGGAGGAGGAGAGGACGCCTGACTAAAGTAGCTAGCTAGTGTCCTCTTACCTCCAAGGAAACGAATGACACTGAAGGTATTTTTGGTGCAATTGTCAAAATTAGATTGCTAAGTCCTCTGAAGAGCTAACGCACTGACAGACCAACTAAATTACCCAACGTTCTGTGCCTCTCAAACCAAAATGTTCATTCATCATAAATTACCGTATTTTAATTACGATCAGAAAGTTTCAAAACAAATTCAAAAGGAAATGTGTACAGTAAACCATATTGCGTCACTGCAGAATGCGTGCAAACACCAGATTTTGAAAACTAGTTTACCGAAGCGTGATTCACCAGATCACACACTAATGTTCTGTCATATGAATTATCATATTCGGCTACTTAATGTCCATTTTAAATGCATTACAGTCAATTGGAAACGGATTATGTACGCATGGCTGCCGTCTGTGGATTTTCAAAGGGTATTTATTATAATGCGTCCATTTGTTAACATTTTGGCAAAATGTATCAAGTTAATTTACTCGACTAATCACAAATGGCTTTCGTCCAGTTTACCAGTTAACACAATTTAATAATAGTGGCGTAGTTTGTTTCAATTTGGCTCATCACCATGACCAACCACGACAGTTGATGACGTATTAGAACGTGTTCTGTTCAGTCATATGATTATTGTACTGAAAACTCCTGTCCAGATATACTGTAATGTCTGCTCGTATTTCAATTATACTCAAATCCATTAACATCGAGGCAGTAATGATAAAATTCCATGTCACAATAACTGCAAACTGTTGAGCATTTATCAGAGATCTACACTTATTAAACGTGTAAATGTTTTGGGACCCAAAATTAATTCTGTTACTATTAACGACCCGTCAATGTGCAGTTTTGTCCAACTTTCTTGCATAAACATAAATACTGTTCACAAGACTGACATGTTTTACTAAGGATTTGAAATAGGGTAAAGTTGCCTATTTTCGTGATATCTCTAATTCCGTGATACATTTTTCAGAGCAGTGTAACGGAGTTAGGGACCATGTAGTAATGTTCAGATGTGCCGTTTGAATGGCATGTCTTATATCACGTTGCTATGGCATGAAAAGGAAGTGAACAAGACTTTCATATTTAGTTTTAACCGGAAATATATTTAAAAAAATAACGCAAAATAAAATATATCACGGAATTTGGAAACTTTACTTTACGATCGAAATAGCTTCTAATGTCGAACAACACCAATATAAATCAATTTCATGTTAAAATCAAGCATTAAGACACATTTTGATAACACGAAAAATAACATTGAGTCAGCGGAGAATAATCTGATGCGAAGAAGGTAATTTATGAAAAACGTTAAATTTGTATGGCGGGATCTATGGGAGATAGGAGTTGAAGGAGACTGGATTCTGCTGGCCCAGGACAGGGACCGGTAGAGGATTTGATTAATTCGATGATGAACCTTCGGGTTCCCTAAGACATCTAGTTAGTTAGTTAGTTAGTTAAATTTGTATGGTACTGCAGCGTATAAAAAAGGAGACCACTTGTTACCATGACAACGGAAGTTAACGTGAACGTTGTCTACTGTTCGTCGAGGATTTAATTTTGTTATTCACTACAGCTGCTTTATTCTATATGAATGTCTGTTTATAATACTTCGGGTTTCGACATAGATCTCTTTTTTTCAGTACAGTGCTTGGGCACTAATTATAGAATAATCACTGCACGGTCGGCAAGTGAGTTTATAATCGACCAGATTCCTCGACTATTGCCGACTACAATCATAATCGACGAATGAATACGTTCATTCGGTCAAAAGCTCCTTTTCGCAATGCGCGTATTAATTCCAGCTGCAAACCATTTTCGAATTCGTAAGGCACGTCGGAGCACCTGAAGACCAATTACAGGAATTAGTCTCTTTGTTAACCGCAAATCTCTCTTCACTTGCAGGTTGTCATATCAACGCAAGTAGGAGTGGACGGACCACTTCTCGCCATTTCGGATAACATGTTTGTCCACAATAATTCCAAACATGGCCGCCGAGCGAAGCGTCTAGATCCGGCCGAAGGTATGTACTGTGAGTGAATTGCGAATTTTTTATTCTTCTGTAGTTACTTAAGTACTCCTATTTAGAAAAAAACTCCCACTACAGGATCAAACTGCTCGCTTTAATTATGTTTTCCTCATTGATATTTGTAAATCAGCACATGTGGCGCCCAGTACAACGGGATAATCTCTCAGAGAGCCTGGCAGTATTTGTCAAATCAATGTTGTACGCTAAATATATTATTTTTTCTTTCATAAATCAGGAACACACGATCTACAAGTTTTGCAATATTTGGAAGCTGTGAAACGACGTTTAACAGACGCTAGTGTAGCTCCCGTTCCACAGGCTGTTATTACAGATTACATAAAATTGAGTTGACCTCTAGTGGCATAACGTTCATACCAAATTCCATCAAAATCCGTCCAGACGTTATCGAGTTGAAACATGATCACGATCAGCGGTGTAAAGAACGCAGGATAAATGCAATGGATCTTCACGTTGCACGAAAAATGAAATCTTTAAACTGCACAAACAAGTAAGAAAGGTTGAGACTTTTTTAAATTATGGTAATAAAGATTTCTTTAAAAACTGAATGAGTATGTACGACTTTAGTTAAGCACAGTACTGAGACAGATCTGTACATGCGGTCAAATCTCGGCCCCGAGACCGGTTTTTCCTCGGTTCAAATCTAACTTCACTGACGTTCGTTCCTGGACACTGACTAAAGTTGCCATGCCATAAAAGCAGGCCCGCATATTTCAACGGGTGGCCTCCTGCGACGCGGGATTAGATCCCAGACGTTTAATCTTGGGCAGGTGACAGGAAAATGAGAACAACAGGGATTCGAATTCTTGGTCTCGTGTGCGGACGACCATTCACATCTTAACCACATAAAGAGCGTCGTAGTCTTCTTCTTGTTCTTCTAGCCACGTCCTGCTTTAAGTTCAAACCCAAAAACCTAGTATACAAGAGGTAACAAGGCGCCCATGTTGCAACCAATCGGACACAGGGACAGGTACGGAGCACGGCATCACATCCACAATCATTATCTGATTACACGAAAATAAAACAACTATCGATAAATGGAAGCCAAACGAGTGTCCTAAGTGACGTCGAGACGACATGCACTCAGCGGCTTCAAGATAAGTGCATTCGCCATTCTCACTTACGTGTTTGTGTGTGTCGGAGTTGAAATATATCTCTCTGGTGGTAGGAGGGGGGGGGGGTGAAGAGCCCCTCGGTGAATGGGATACACAAATCATAGAGCAGAGCCGGTGCCTCATTGGTATGCTCCTGCCCCGCGTCACTACAGACTGAACAGCACTTCTTTCGGAAGATTACCGGAGCTCAGTGGCGGACTGTCATATATATATATATATATATAAATGCACAGTATCACCTGTTCGCAGATGTCAGCACTAGCAGCGGCTGTATTCAGCTCTTTTGACACCTGTGCCTGCTGCTGAGATTGTTCCAAGTTACATCCACGAACAAATTAAACGAAACTCGGATGTGAATACACAAATACATGGAAAGGGCCTATTTAATGAAAGCCACGTCCTAGAACACGTAAACAAGTTCGCTCTCATAAACACAAAGGACGACCTGGAGGTGCCTGAAACCACAGGGCTGTCCATACGTCCTCACAAGCGACCGGTACCTGCAGTATTAACGTTGGGACACAAGCAAACTTTTCTGGGCCCACATCAGTAATTTAGAAAAAAATTTGTCGTTACACTCGAAGGCTTAATGCTACTTAAACGAACAGGATATTTAACGACAATGTATTATTTACAGATGTTACTTAGCGTCTAATTAAATGCGAATGTACGCTGTGGGTTGAAACTGCCGGTGATAAGGTTCCGGTAACGCCACAGAGGGGAGGCGTGGTAATAAATCACAAAATTTCGTAGACGAGCTTCCTCAAAACAAATTGCTCGTTGAGTCAAAACAGGTAAACTTAAACTACGCCAACTTCATCCAAAGGTCGTTCATGCAGCAGCGACCGAACTCCGCAGACACGCTTCGCTTTTCCATCGTTTTTCGTTTCCAGCGTCATTCATGTTATATTGATAAGGTGGCGCAGTGTAGCCAGACGCTGAGTGGGTATGAATTATAATGCGCATTTTATTGCGAACGCTTGGAATTGTCACATTTTAAAGTTTAAAACTGCCCACACACGCGCGAGCGAAGGTGGCAGAATGTACACACAGCTTAACCATACGTGCTGATACCGAATACAAATATTCTGGCGGTATTTTTGTTGAGAATTATTAATTCTGACAACTCAACTGCATCACTTACCACGTGTTGAACCTCGAAACGAACCTGTGCGGTCACCACTTGATTTGTTTAAATATTTCAAGATTTCGATTGAAAACGCGTGTACGGATTGTACAGTGTTATAATAATGACAGCTGACTGCTGTACCGAAAGATCAATTTGTTACATTTATTTATATACCATTCGCTAACTGTACAATGCAGAGAGAATCAAAGCATTTAATAAGCAGTCTTTTTCTTCTGTAACAATAAATAGGACACATTACTTTGCACCAATGAGTTTTGACCTTATTCAAGTGGTCAATAAATACTCCCTATTCTAACTCAATCAAGTCAAATCTACATCTTCCTGTTCCGAAACTTCAAGATTATTTTTAATATTACCTTCCTGTTTACATCGAACGTAAGCCAACTTTTTCCAAAATTCCAAATTCTTCAAGCAACGATGACGTAGCATTTCGTGCTTTGCTGTCTGTAGGGGCTGCAGAATTTAACTGTCTCGGTCCACCACTGAAATGAAGTCGTAGCTACTTCGTGGTCTACAGTAAGAAAATGGTGGAGTAGCAATGGCGGGACGGTGGGATGAGAACTTCTCGTTTGTATGCGGACCGACACCGAATCCAAAACTTTGTGAAATTGGCTCCCGATTCAGTTCAGTGGAGGAAGGAAAGACTAACCCCCCCCCCCCCCCCCCCCGGCCCCGTCCTTAGTGCCCTTCTCCACACACTCACTTCTCTTTATCTACGCTGTTAAAAGTTACACATCCCAACTGAGAAGGTTCGAATCCCACAGCCAGACATAACGAACCATGTCCGGAAACGGCCTGGATTCGAACATGGCTCTCCCTGAATGAGAATTCCAGGATTCGACAGACGACCCAACAGAGGGATAGATGAAGTCACGTGATTACACTCACCTTCGGGTTGCATAAAAGCCGGGGATTTTCTTGGGTATCTGAGCGACTGGCAACTTCTCAAAAATGTCTGCCCTGCAAGACTTGTCATCACTTAATAGTGTTAAGACTGGGCAGTTGCAAGCCGCGGGAGAAACATAAAACTCGTACAACATTTTCGATTGAAGACCCCACTTAAAAAAGATCGTTTCAGAAACTGAGAATTAGTAGGAACATAATTGTATTAAAATGGGATTGAGAATCATTACTGTGCACTACAAATTTAGACTCGAACTGCGGACTTCTGTGGTGAGGATTAAAAATCTTCTGATGCTATAACAACAAGGAAATTCTATATCAGCCGATTATCAATCATTTGATAATATAAGATCGAGTTTTAACATTCAGTGAACAACAAGATGTATTCATTAATCCCTTATCACCAATCAGTAGTCACTAGGGCTGAGTGAAGTTTAATCGATACTGAATTACAACATAATCTAACTATATGAGCAGAGTTGAAATCAGAATTCCATCAAACTGTGTCAGATTAACCTTGATTCTAAATTTGCTGAGAGACAGCAAAAGCTCAACACGGGCACTCGGCCTCTACAATGACGTTTCCAGCGCACCAACCCCAGAGAGGAAACACGAAATGACTTGCATCTTATATTACTTCAGTTTAGTTTGGAATTCATAAAACGGCAATACGTTCTAAATTCTCTGACTTAGATTAGTTCATAATATTCAAATCAGTGAAAGTATGTAACAAGTTACACCAACGTCAGCGACACCCGGAAAATACTTTTCCGTCACCATCAAGCAGTCCTCCCCATTAACCACATAGGCGATCTGCCGGTCAATAAATTCGAAGTCCTTAATAGAATCCGAATATTCATTACTGTGGCCGCTGGTTCCCTATCTTGAGCCACGTGAATCCAACCTATTTCTTTACCAGACTCCGATGTCTTCCCTTCAGGATTCCCGACATCTTCGTCAGTTCCCGCTTTAGATGATAAACCTAATCACATTTGGCGAAGAGCGAAAATTATGAAAGTCAACACTCAATAGTTAGCAACCGTCGACGTGGACCCTTAAGGAAGCGTCAAACCAGTCGGCGCATCTCACCGCCTTCAAAACGTTCCGCACTTGATATTTAAACTCGATTCCTTCCATCTTTGTATTTTTCGCTCCTACATCCTCGCTCTTCGCCTTTCTAATTATGTCCTCTTTTCCCTCACTTTAACCTCGACTCTCTGTCTCCTCTTACTTACGACGTCTAACGTTCCTCGTTTCCTTGAAATGTTGATCTGTCCTACGCCGTCAGGGCATAGTCAACAAAAGCAATTGTCTGATCCAGCACAATGCCAAAAATGTTTGGGCAAGAGCTTCCTTCCTAGCCGCGTGGACTCATTCAACTTTCTCTGGGTACAAATGCAACTTCGTAAGCTTTCAACCGACGCGCTGAAATCATGAGCTACTTTGCAGCCGAGTAAAGCAAACACACTTAACCTGTCGAAACCCCCGTGGGCATTTGCAAATTAAGTGCAGTTTAATCAAATTACGGAGAATTTGTACGACGAGCATGTGAACAAATTCCATACGACATATTTAGACGTAATTCTTCTACACGAAATTTCATCATGAACAACTGAAAAGGCCCTCTTATTTGCAATTTAATTTTTCCCGAACAAAAGTTTCTTTCTTCTCTCAAATTAAAGATTTCATTAATAAAAATGTTTACACGACAGCATATACTTAATTAGGCATTTATGTCACAATAATATTAAAATGGATCTTAAATATTTTTTGAACGTGCGAACAGGATAACAGTAATGGCTCAGGAGTAGGTCAGACTGAAGGATTTTTTAACTACTGTGACGAACTTCCACGCTCCAAGCCAGTCAACTTCCTGACCACGGCCTAAAGGGAGAAGACACTCCAACACGGAGTTACGCATTCCTCGTGGCCCTTATTTGCACAGTTGCAACAACACACGTGTGATTGTATCGCAGTTCCGAAACATGCGAACGACACTCATTACTGTCTGTGGTAATTATTAAGAGCTGGTTTATTAAAGAACTGAGTGATCTCACGCTACGCTAATAACAGAGCTGCTGTTGATAGGACCAACGTTAACCGCGTGTGTGCTGATGAATATCAGCCATGATGGGACGACTGGTGATCGGCCTATGACGTCACACTAGTCACAACAGCCTCGAGGTTCTTTGTGGTTGCCTACACTTTTAAAGCAGCTCCATTCTGCGTGGTTTTCCTTCAAACGCCCATGCTTATAAAAAAAATCCTTGCGCTTATGGGACGTAGAAGTGTTCGTTGCGGTGTTTGGAACAAACTGCATCGCCCCGTACCCTAAATTTTTTACAGACGTAATGCCACGTTTCTGCAAAACCCAGTTTAATATTATCCTCCCACCTACGCATCCATTTGAACCACGACGGGGAAACTATGTCACGCATTGCGGTGATAAGAAATACATACAAAATTTCAGTCAGGAAAACCTGAAGCGAGGATAATATTTACATTTTAAAGAAATGGGGTGTCTGAGGAGGACTCAGCTGGCTCAAAAGAAGCGCCGGTGGCGCACTCCTGTGCACATACCAATAAACATTCGGATTCCATAAAGTGCGGGTAATTTATTGACTAGGTGAACGACAATCAGCTTCTCAATGAGGAAAGCTCCACGAAGTTTCTGTTCGGTAATAAACCAGTAGGACTTGCAATTCAGTGGTACTGCATAATGGGATTTTAATTCAGACCTCTCATTCTCCTTCCACTTCGTGTCTTCTTGTTCCGATGGTTTCTTCAACCCCCCCCCCCCCACACACACACACACAGTCCCCCTCCCCCGCCAACTTCTCCCACTCCACCGTACACCAATCTCATTGTAATTCCCTATTTGCAGAGAGACACTAATTTTTCCTACTCAATTTTCTTCCGGTCCTGCCTCGCGATTTCCAACCTTTTAATTACACTGAAATCTTGCCTTGCATGAGGGCTATTAATATTTGGAGCGTGTAATTACATAATAAAATAAGATGGTGTTTCCTTGTTCTATCTCGCGCTGCAGACGCGATCCATTATTCTAATGGCGTGGCAGAAGCTGACACGGGTCTCGGTTAAGCGACACTCTGTCTCGTCTGTCTCAGTACAAAAAAGATACAGGACTTCATAACACCCACTCTTCAACGAACAATATTAGAGCAATCAAATCAAGGAGTATAAGATCGGCGTGTCATGTAGCACGCATGACAGCAAATGAGAAATGCGTTGAATTGGGTCTTAGCAAGTGGACAGAGTTCAACTGCGTCTGCATTGCCCATCGACTCCCTCACTTCGGACTGAGAGAACGGCCCGAAAAAGTAGAAACTTGGCGCCTGTTTGTTCCGTTACCCGGACAGAAGTTAAAGATAAGAGCAGTGGAAGGGAGGGGGAGGCAACGAAGTGTGGGTTGAGAGAGCAGATAATAAAAACAAAGAAGAACGAATAAAACACGTAAGAATCGGCGAGAGTGCCATTTAAAATGCCTAATTTCGTCACGGGCCGATTAGTTCGCTGAGGACCCCCAGCCCCCAGTTCTGCTTCATGCCATCAACCCACTTCATTCTTCCTTCTTCCTCTTCCGTTTTCTCCCCTCGTCCTCGTTTCTACTTATCCACTTTCTACAGCAAACCAGACCCACGGCTCATGGCCTATTCCGGGTGGCATTTTTACTAGAACGTAATTAAACAACATGGCGGCTGGAACACACACACCCACGAACATGGTGTTGCATTCTATCTGCAGTTGTATAAAGTGTCTTCTCTTCAAACTTGAAGAAAAAGATAAGATAAGAATCTAATTTAGTTCGATCCGCAGCTAATTTTAAAACTGAGTATCAGACGTCTGGTTAAAAACCGATTACACAAGGAAGGCTTCCGTCCTCTGGCTTGTAGCACCGTGTAGTCTGGCAGAAGTCTACGCACAACCGGTAAACGTCTACGAGTCTACACGGTCCTACGCAACCCAGAACACGGCCAACTTCCTTCGGAATCTAACGTCGACTGTTTGTAACTTCACTGAGTAGAGTTTATGAGAAGCTTTTTGTAATAATTCGATTCAAAATGCGTTCTATCGCCCTGAAAAGTCAACATCAGTATATAAAAAAAAGACACGACGCAGTGGCTACAGAGGGGTGGATGGGGGGGACGGAGGGGGGAGGCAGAGTAATTGAGAAGTCGCTTCGTTGCATCCGGCGTCTTCAGGGTGATTTTCTGCTCGGCGACTCGGCGCAACGTCGTCGCGTGCGCCACCTCCCGTGGCGCGGTTTAATCCCCACCCCATCCCCATCCCCGAGCTCCCTTCTTATTTTTGCCGACCCCCAAAACTGATTAACTTCACCAACTACAATCTGATTGGTGCGCTCTTCTAGGAAAGAAGGCCGAAGCCTCTTCATTCTAGACGTTACTAGGAGACCTCACAGTGTTTAAAGACGTCGTCACACTTATTTAAATGCGGCTGACACAACATCTCAATCTTGAGGCTAATGACGGATTTATCAGCTTTTAGGGGCCGGAGATTTCGAAAACAGAATCAGCAAATGTGTCAGGATATAACGTTTTAAGGAACGCTCTCTCATGAATGGGTTTAATGCGAGGTTCTATCATCAAGACTGAAGGATCCCACTGCACTCAGAACTCTATTGACGTAACTTAAAACATACACATATCCACAGCTTTCCATAACTGCAAGTTTGTGGTCATCCACCCGGAGAATTATCGCGTCTCGTTGAAGTTCCGGAGATTTTGAGCCAGATGAATTCAACACGTGCTATTTCTTTTCAAATATTCATCTGACGCTAATGTCCTCTATCATTCGTATTGTCTGGCATGGGGCAAGGTTCTTCTTGAAAATCTTAGAGTAGCCTCAGGCCAGACAGTCAAAAAAAATATCCTCGCTGAAATAACCCGGTAAAATAATCATTCCTTGTTTGGTAGTACTGAAATTCTATTTCACAGGTAAGGAATATTTTGATTACAATTTTCGTTGTTAATTTAAAAATTCAAATCTGGTTTTGTTTAAAAATTCCCCGGTCACCTCTGCGCTTGTCATCATCAATTCATGTTTTGTTGTCAAGTTGGCAACGGACTCGGTTCCATTTAACGCTGGAGCAACAGGGAGAAGACAACAAACAATTCCCCCGTCACATTCGCTATCATTTAGTATGCACCTGTTTTTCTGCTTCTATACGTGACTGTACCTCGTATGGCACGAACGTAATTGGTGTTTAAAAATTAAAAGAAAATCAAAACAACGAAATGGAGTGTATCTAAAAATGAAATAAAAATCCTCTGTAGTAATACAATACGTTGCCCTGTGGGGACAATTTGCCATGGTGGCAACATTTGTAACCGTGTTAATTACATTAACAATACCATGCCATTTAATACATAATTCACTCTCTCAAGTTTGAAGTAAAATTTTGCAATTACTAGGAAACTGAAACAATGCCGGTCTATTACAACTACACATTTAGAAGTATGTAACAATACCTGTAGTTTCCAGAAATAACAAAATTCATTAATTACAGGCGAACGCAGGCACTAAAATTCCCACACCCACGCTCTGTGGACAAATGAAAATATCCTACTCGTTCGGTACAGAAGTTCATCTTGTGCCATACAAATCGCACTTCAGAGCACAGTTTCTCGTGCGCAGGCCCAGGTTTTGCAATCTCACCCCCCCCCCCACCATTAATAATGACGGCGGCTCACACATTGCTTGTTCTGGTAAACGTATCAACTGTCGAAGTTTGTGAAGGCAAGCCTTTCGTGTTTATATGCTACGTTCCACGTTCAGAAAGTTGGTACGTGCTGGAGGAATATGAGACGACGGAACAAATCCCATAAGCCCAGGAACTATAAGTGGGGGGGGGGGGGCCGGACGGACGACCGTCAGAAAGCCTTCGGAACCGAAAAGTGTCCATGTTGACCTTCTCGTGTAACTTTCATGAAATCTGAAGTTATTACCGGCGATTGCTTTAAAGTCTCCCTATTTGACAACAGCCTCCTGACCACCCCACCTGAAATTGCTTTTTCTGGCAACATTCCTATTGATCCCGGTCCTTCTTCCTGATATAACTTCCTTCCACTTTTTTCATTCTTTTTGCTGATTCAACTTATTTCCTTCCGTTAGCCGACGGACTCCTACCCCCCGCCCCACCCATTTCGTGACCCCTATGACGTCACATACAGAACGTGTGTCTACGAGATAGGGCCCCACGCATCGCCTTTATTTGTCAGGGGTGTCAATCCATTCTTAAATTATTGCTTCTGTTCGTAATGTACGGTGCTGAATTCCGAATCTGATTCCAAGAGAAACGTGTCATCCAGTTTCAGGTTACAGTAATTATTCGATTACAGACGTTTTGTTACAAACAAGAATACAAAATGGCTAATGTACAGTTTGTGCAGAGGAGTGAACGCGATGCCGACTGGGGCAACAGTTTGTGCAAAAACCGTATAAGGCGCAATTTGTGTTTTAAGGATTCCCAGAGCTTACATTCTCATGGGACCTTCGCGACCTGCGATCAAGTAAGGCGAATACGAAACGGGGGCATTAAAACTGGTTTAAATTAATGAAAATCTCACGCGTTAATATCATCAAAATCCTTCAAGGACTCAAAAAATACGCAGACTTCGTTTGGGCCCTTAACGAATATAGCCCTTGAAGTAGATGTTTCTTACTCTCGTAAAACTGCTCTAGACGACTAAAAATCAGTGATTGGATTTTAAACGCGGCAAAGCTTACAGAGTAGCGTGTACGTACCTAATAACAACGCACTGGTATTTTCCCATTTGCAGCTAGATCTACGAAATGGTTTGCTTTGCTTCAGAATGACGAATACTGTCTCCGGCCTGATGTTTGTTGCAAGACTAGTATTCCTCGCTTCATAGACACGTGGGAAAAAGAGACTAGGTTTGACTTTCCTCCGTCTTTGGCTACCCACGAGATCCTGATTTAAGACTGGCTCCGTTATGTTATTTTTTATTCCAAAAACTCCGTCCCCTCCATATTCTATGTCCGACGGTTACCTAGGAAACAAGAAAGGACGAACGGTGAGCTGTCTATATTGATGATATATCGTAAGGACACGCACCGAGGCGTGTTTCTGGCTCTTCGCACTGAACAGCAACGAAACGCTCAGCTTGTCCGTTCACACCAGTCGGGGAAATGACGTCAGCTTTATGCAATGAACCCAACAGATAATGTTTGCACCTTCTCCTGACGAAGTAAGCACAGCCAGCTTCCGAAATCATTTCATAGAATATGCATCAGTTTCAACGACACAGTTCCGATAAATGATTTTTTTAAGCTAATATTCCTCATGTAACTTCGGCGTTTCGGGGTATTCTTTTGAGACATGAGTAACGACAAGTGCGACCTCTCCGACAGTCTCTTATCCTGCGCTTAATCCCGCCTCACGCCGCCACGCCACGCCTACGCCTCAACGAAGGGATCTCTAGCAGTTCATCAAACTGAACGCGTGAACGTGCTGGAGCATCGCGGGAATTCTTGGCCACATCGACCCCTTCAGATAAATTTCTTTGTTGCCACGAAAGAGATAAAATCATTAGCATTATCCATTAGGTTTCGCTTGCTTAAACTGTCGATTTCATCAGAAAATTTGATAGTGGATTTCTGTTACAGTGCTTGGCTGTACGTAATGGCCTCCTTTGGCTCCGATCAAGAATAAAAATTAAGTATCAAAAACTCGCTTCGTTTTCTTTCCGATGCTGAATAATCATAATATTTCTAAGCAAGTTGCACTTTACATGTACACAAATCTTCCTTGACGTGTGATTTCAAACCAGCAAGTCTCACACATGGGCTGCTGTTTCACAGACGCACCAACACTGAATGCAACATTATCTAAATATGTTTGTGTTTGTCCTACCTGAGAACGCCGCTCTGATGTCTCGTACACCCCTGTCTCACATAGGCTTGTACCCTCCCCTTCCCGTAGCGACACCGTGCATCAAGGCAATCAGTCCGAGCGAGGGGTGGACATCAGGAGGATCCACGGTCATCATCATCGGGGACAACTTCTTCGACGGTCTCCAAGTTGTCTTCGGCACCATGTTAGTCTGGAGTGAGGTAATTATGCAGAATTAAAACACAGTGACACGCATGCCATAATTACATCAGAGTAATTAAAACTGCATCCCGTTTGGGGGGGATCAAATTGGGTCCAGCCTGAAAAATCGGGCGAATTTGCTCTTGAGATAAATTTCTGAGACAAAGTATGGACCATTTCTCACGAACGTTGTCAGAGTCTGCAGTGTTTCGAGAGACGAGTAAATGGCCCTTTACTGACTCAGTACTTCTGTCTGTCTAGCTCATCACATCACACGCGATACGAGTTCAAACCCCGCCGAGGCACATCCCCGGCGTAGTAGAAGTGACGCTTTCTTACAAGTCCAAGCAATTTTGTAAGGGAGCGCCAGGACGCTTCGTCTACGTATGTAAGTATGTATGCATGTACGTCGCCACAATATAGGCGACTATGACCTGTCAACATTGGATTATCACACACCCATGGAAAGTTACCAAATATTTTCCAAAGTGAATTGCTTTAGGACACATGGAATTCCTGAGACAGCCTCACAGTAAGAGCAAATTGAAGGAATACCAGGTCACTTCAAGTTAGATGATAGCTTTTCACTAAATATCATGACTCACATTCAATGGAAATAGCCTCAGCAGCTGTTACAGCAGTATAAAATAATAAAATTACCAACCAATCAGATCCCTGACAAGAAAACATCATTTGTTTCAAGTCTGTTCTTGTGCAAGCGATTCTGGTACACGTGACGTTCAGAAACAGTTCTACGCTAAATTCTTGATTCATCTTGAGATGTACTAAGCAATTAAAAAAATAGCTCGAATGAAAAGCACGACTGACTCTTTTGTTCCAGCGTTGAATGAGCCTACAATAGACTACGGGTTCCAGCGCCTCCAGAAACTGATTCCTCGGCACCCCGGAGACCCGGAGAAGCTTCCAAAGGTAATCAGATATCCGTACTTCATTACTTTACACAGCACACGCAGATTACATTACTGTAATTAGTAATGGTAAGAAGAACAGATAATATTAACGATGATAACAGAAAAGCTTGAATTAATTCTCGCTTTAATAAATGACGATATCGAAGGCTCAGGTTAGGTTAGGTTACACGATTAGTGAATAATGAACTGAAAGAGATTTTAAAGGAAGACGTCGTGGCCTAATTTAAGTCATATGCCTGAAGGGAAACCAGTCCGACGTCGGAACACAGAACTTCCAGAACATGGATCAGGAATGCTAACCACTAGACAGCAACAGTCAATGCAAAGCGAACATGGCCCTGAGAATACCCGGTAGAAAAGACAAGTCGTTAGGCCATCATCCGCGGGCAGCACCGCATTTACTTCAAAAAAGTGAGAGGAGCTGACTGTGAAAAAGGTTTTCGTTTCCACTTGTCTTTCGGTTGAGAAATTCTACAGATACTACAATTATCTTCCTCCCCTCCCCCTCCTTCCAGATTAATTTGTATCTACCGAAACAGCAGATGGAAAAAGAAGAAACGATGAATATGCAGAACAAAATGTTCACTCTGCTGATTAATTAACGTTTTAAATAGTAATAATAAGAAATAGGCTATCTCCTCGTTACTGCATTCTCAGGGCCCGTATGGTCTGTGTAATTACTGAAATCGAGCAGTTTAGGTCTTCGATAAGAGTTTCATCTCAGACTCTGGAGATACAGGCAATGATGCTTGATATTCTATGATTTATACCAGACACTCCTGGCTAAAAAAATGGGCGTTGCTTTAAACAGATGACAGCTACCTCCTTTCACATACCTGCCGATTCATCACACACAATTGTCTTATAAAGTCTCATTCTACACTATATAACGTCATCAGTTGGTAAAAATGTCATAAAATAAGCAATAAGAAAGAAACAATATTTATTCAATTATAAGAACGGAGTTTTCAGGGAAATGTAGAAGCGCCTTGGAAAATGGTTGTGACTTGTATTTGGAAGATGTCCGGTTCGAATTCCGGTCGGAACGACGGTTTCCTCGACAGACGATTTTCATGATCTTCCTCAGCTTCTCTCAGTAAAATGCTTGTATAATTTTAACCCTGAGATAAGCCATGGTAGCTTTTTCCTGCATCATTTCCGGTTCCTCTCACATGATCCATCACGAGTGGCAGATCAACACAAAATTCACTCCCTGCTGTTGTACAGCATTCGAGTCGGTCCCACCCACCTCCCGGATTCACAACCTGTCATCCTAGTTTCTTCCTCTCGGCGAGATACCACATCTCTTCTTAACACCCAATACATTAAAGTTTACCATCCCAAGGCCAATAAGAGCACGATCTTTTGCCACTCTAGATCCTCCATAACACATGCATAACAAAAATTGCTCTCTGACGTGCAGGAAATCATCCTGAAGCGAGCGGCGGACCTAGCGGAAGCCTTGTACAGTATGCCACGTAATAATCAGCTGGCACTATCAGCCCCACGCTCCCCTACAATGACCAACAACGGGATGTCTTCTGGCTTCAATACGTACACGGGTCAGCTGGCAGTCAGCGTGCAGGAGAACGGAAACGGTCAGTGGACTGAAGGTGCATATCCTTCCGCCTTTACGACCACACATGAAAAATAGTACCTACAGAGCTTTACGGATCAGCACTGTTTTGATTTTGAAACTCTTAAGAACAGGTTAAATTCTGGGTCAGATCGGAATCTTGCCTGTCAGAAGACCCCAAGATCTAATGACGTAAATTTTAAAGATATATCGATTTGAACATGCATAAAACACGATTACAGATGTACTTCTAACACAAAGGGGCAAACCCCCTCCGCATGAAGAAGTGCCTGAATAAAAACTTCCCTGACCGATGGATTAGCCGCGACGGTCCGCAGATTTGGCCGCTGCGGTCTCCAACATCACTGCTGTTGATTTTAGTGTTTTGGGTACACGAAGAACAGAGATAGAGAGGAACACTCCTCTGAATTGTCGATGCTAAAAAATACAGAAACAAATGACCCTGGATTCCCTCCGATGTTTCGCTGTTTCGCTGTTTCAGTATCCACTCCCATGTCAGTAACTTCCTTCTGTTTGTCTTACTGGTAGGGTTTTTCTTCTAGAGGAGTACGGACGGGCACAGAGTAGTAGCGTCTCTCCGCGAGGTGGCTACGGCTCCAGCGCCTCGACGCCTCACTCTTCTAATGGCGGCGGTTCGTATGTGACGGGGGCGTCCAATGGCGTCACGATGAACGGTAGCTACAGTACTTCGACGCCGACGGCGGGAACTGGCAACGGATCGGCAGCTCCGGGCGTTGGGGTCTCGCAACTTACTAACATGGGCGTCCCAGGTTCCCCCGCCACGTCGGGGATATTCAATTCTTCATCAAGTAAGACAAAATTCTCGTCTATTTTCAGACGCCACATTCCAATCGACGCCCGACAAAATAAATTAAATAGGCTGGGTATGGGGGAAGGAGTAAACAAAAATGCGTGCAGAATTTCGGTGTGGACATCTCTTGAAATAAATCCAAAACCTGCACTGACATTACTTAGACTTTAACGCAGATATTAGCCTCGTCTTTGAATTTTAAACGCCATGACCACCACTGAACGTTTTGAAATAGAATGTAATGTACCAAGATGAGAACAACATTTGGATCTGAGAGAGATGAACTAAAATATACATGGGGAAAATTACATAACGAGGGCGTTTATATATAACCTGTGCTCTTCAAATAGTTAAGTGGTTGAAATGATCAAGTGTCTATTACCGATCACATTCTCGAACTCCTCTGGGAATTTTATCCAAGGTTCCCTCCCCACGAAAAATATCCCCTCAGTCTAATCTTTTATTCCTGTAAATGACCATACATAAAAAAACTGCTCGCACCAGAAAATTAATCACGAATTTAATAAAATGTTGTTTGGTCTTGTACTTTATTTTCCTCCGCGG
Organism: Zootermopsis nevadensis; assembly: GCF_977971745.1. Classification (NCBI taxonomy): domain Eukaryota; kingdom Metazoa; phylum Arthropoda; class Insecta; order Blattodea; family Termopsidae; genus Zootermopsis; species Zootermopsis nevadensis. The sequence continues at coordinate 471,328 of NW_028259140.1, read as the reverse complement.
TTACAAGATTTTCAATTACAGTCAGACAGAATTTGATATTCTCTCTGCGATGAGTACGAATATGGCAGTCTGCTGGGTTGTAGCACCGTGCAGTCTGGCAGAAGTCCTTGCTGCCTCTATCATCAGGGCGAACTAATGCAGGCAACAGAGTCTTCTGAAACGTCGGTAGATTTCTACTGGACTACATTCCGCCACAACCCAGACGACAGCCATTCAAACTTTTTCAGAACAGGTTACAGAAAAGAAGAATTTACACGGGTGTGAGAAATAAAGAAAACTTGTTGAAAGACTAACAGAAATATATTTCTCTTTCAGGAGTTGGAAGCCTTGTGTCATCCCCCTTTGCAACGATGAACCCTTTCGCCCTGCCGACGTGTAATTCTCAAACGTACGGAACGAGTCCTTTACTTACTTCCGGCAAGTAACACGAGGAGGCGCTGTATTCGTAGACGTAAATACAATATCTAACAATGGGGGAGTGCAATGTGAGTGTAAGAAGAAATTCTCATCAGATACATAACCACCAGCATCATCATCATGAGCTCCTGAATCAATTCGAAACCAACGTAAGGAATTACAACGTAATCATCATCTGTAAAAATTAACTGGTATTAAGACAGGGAAAGGTGAGGTTGTCTTAAATACGCATCGATCTTCGTGTGTGTCTGTGCGTGCGTTCGAACGAGCTACATAATGAATAAATATACTTTCAGTCGATTACAAATGCCTGGAACAAATGTCCCCATCTTCACAACTGAATCTAACCCTTTAAAGCCCAGCGGTAATTATGTGTACCACAAGCTTCAAAAGTCAGTAACTGTGTATTTTTTACTTATAAATCTTGTATAATTCCCTGTGAAAACACCCGATTATATCCTTAAACACCGTTAATCTTCGTAATAGTGAAGTGTGGAGTTTTCTTTGCGGTACGGACTGGTTTCTTGAAATATTATTTAGACATGGTTCGGTTTCAAAGGGTTAATTCGCTGCAATTTCAGAATATCATGCATATCCCAGACAGATGAACAAAATGCGATGCATTCCATTGATTTTTTTATACTGAAAGGTCACTAAACTTAAAAACTTCGTGATACCAACTGTAAACTCTTCGGCGAACCTGGGCTCCACTAATTATACCTTAATGTCAAAAGAATCGTTTGTTTTGTGGCCTATAATACATCGATACATATCGCTGCCTTGTGGGAGAAACAAACACGTAATGTTGAACACGAAGGCAAAACTTCCTTATACATATATAACAAGATAGTTTTGTACAATTTGTGAATAACTTAAAGCGATCAAGATGCTAAGTGGTGAAGAATTCAGTGTACAGACAGTGAATGAAAACATTTCACGGAGCGAACTGTGAAGATATCACTTTTTTTATAATCTCGATATCAGACCCATATAAATATAAGAATATTCTCTAATTTTCCGTCTTGTACTATAATTTCCAGGAAAAAATGTAAAAACGATTACTCCACCTTACTGTACATACATAACCAATAGATATACGTTTATTTAGATTGTACCTACTTCTCGTGGAATTGAAGTGATCGTTTGTGTCTTTTTGAGAACGTAAACATATAAATATAAATATATAGACATAAAAATGCAACTACTTTGTCCGAATGCTCCATGGACCTCGGAAGGGAGCGACACAATACAGTAACATGTATACGATATTAAGATATTCTTCTAATATTCCGATTTTACAACATCCAGATATACCAAGTATTAGGCCAGCGCCTGTCTCAATCAACGGGCTTCAAATCCTTTTGTACACAACAGATTATAAGACGTTTTAAGCTGTTTTTCATCACTTGGGCAAACATCGAATATACAGCAATGATTTTTTCTATTCTGTTGTAATAAAACGTATAGCATTCTTTGTCTTCGAATAAAAATCTTAAAATTCTATTTTCGAAATAACGTTCCAAGATTCGTTCTGTTTCACCCGAAGAAGCTGTTGTTGGCTTCTCTAGAAGAAAAAAACAATGTTTTATTCCGATTATTAACTGCATAAATGCGATAAATTACCATTTATGACACTTAGAGCTTGGTTCTTATTCCTACAAGGCTGGTTTTTCTCATCTCGTCTGTTCTTCATTTATGTAGAAATTCTGACATTCAATTGTTATATTATTAACGCTGTCGAACTCTTATGTAATTTACTGCTCGCTATTGCGGGAATTATCATTCTGTTTGTTAAGCTAAGTGTTTTCTTAAAAGTTTATTAAAATATCGATGTACATTATTAAAAAGCGCTTTAATGACAAATGCCTCTATTTTCTTAGTATAAAACCTGGACGAAGCTCGCGGTCTTGGACCGCGACGGAGCTCTGAAAACGCGACGAACTTCGCACGTCTGTATCTTTCTCCGTTATCCTTCCCTTAGTACATAGTTCCCCACCAAAATCCTACGAGCATTTCTTCCTTCTGTGACGACTCACTCTGAACTATACCACTTTTATCAGTGAACGTCTCTACTTGTAGGTGTCGCATTAGTTACAGACTACGAGTTAACTCCACAGCACAGAAAATTTACTCAAGAGTTGACGGCAATTCAGGCTTATTAATGAAAAAATAGTAAATTCTCATCGTCTTCGCGAGAGAACGAACACAGGACACAAAGCCGTCTGCTTACACTTCAGTGTTACCCTTCCTCTGTCATCAGGCAGATTTCCATACGATTATTCCATTCCCAACCGTGCTACACGTCCTTCCAATCTCATCCCTTTAATGACATAATCACCCAAGCTACAAAGCTCCTATTTAAGTAATTTTTGTAACTTCAGCTGAGAATGTCGAGATCTTCGAGCCAAAGGACACGTAAAATAGAAACAAATATGACTCAATCGCTTAGGCGATGCCCCAACCCTCACGAATCAAGTTACAGTTATGACGTCACAGATCTGACCTTCAATCTCGCCGGCCGGCCGGCCGACCATCTGTTGGTTGGGAGCGCGGGTGGCGGATTTCAAAAGGGCGCTCGCTCTGAGAGCGTGTGGCGAAGACGGGCTTGCACTCGACCAAAACGGCGAGAGGAGCATTGGGGGGCATCCATCAGTCACGGCTTCAAGGTGCAAGAGTTTCGTTTGAAGGCAGAACCCCGATTCGAACCCGCTCCCTCGACACAGCTACTGCGATGTGGACTGATTTGAGTCAACGGGAAAGATAGACTCCCGTCGGCTTGTCAACGACCATTACTTTCCCCCACCAGATGCTCAAACATTGAAATTGGACCGATTAATTCTCTTTCCAACTACTGGGAACACCCATAGTCGGCTGTCCAGAACTGCTCGTTCAATACATTGACAGTGCCCTTCATCTGCAGCCTGAAGACACGTCAATCCGTGGTGACCCCAAAGCCACGACGTTCGACTTGTGTTTCAAGGCTACCCTCGGTAAATGGGGCGACGTGATTTTGTCTGGGTAAAGAGGTAGTTATGATCAGGCTTCATAAACATCGACTACGTCACATAGCATGTGTACCAGTCAAATGGAACACACAACCAACCTTTCACTGTGCCTCGCTCTGTCGTTGCCAACCAGAAACTGGATTATTGCTTACTTGCCCACCATTAACAGAAATATCCTGTCAATTTTTGGGTTTCATATTCTAGACCAAAGTTACATTATAGCGGGATTAATGTACGAAAGATGCCACTAAATATATTTTTAAAAAAATCATAAAATAACAGGAGAATTTCATAAAAAATATTATCATAATCCAATGCGTTATGTTGCATAGAAATGGATAATTATCGTAAAAATTATTTTACAATTTAAACGAATTAAAACAAACGAGTTTTTACCAAGCTACAATGATTTATGCAGTAAAATTCCAAAATTATACTTCATAATATTCAAGTACGTGACATAAGTTAAACCCGTAACGCTTATTGCTTGGTTGATTATTAATTATGGAAAATTATCGACACGGGAATTCCACGGCTGAAAATCGGTCGACACACAATGGAACATTCTAGAACATTCTGGAAACATTTCTTTGCTGTGCAGCTAGATATTAGCATAACACGTGACGTTCAGTTGACTTATATTGCACGTAAGAGAACTTCAAAATAATTCGCATGGTTTCTGTAAGTCTGCCACGAGGTGAAACTGCACATAAAACGGCTTTCAGAACAACCCTCGTCCGGCATTACGTTAGCACGAAGCGTGGGAACTATTTTCACAAACAGAACACGAATTTAATACCCCGACATTTCGGCAGCTACACTCGGTTAACAATAACGCATTAATAACACAGATTAAATGTAGTAAAGCATGCAAATTTGTAACTTACATTTGGTTCTAACTAAATTCTTAGGTTCACTTACAGCGTGACCGTCAGCCATTACCGCACAGCACCACACTACGAGGCATGACTGATGACGTAGTATGTCAGGTGACCGAGCCTAACGCATGGTAACTTGAAGGTCGTTCATACCAGCATCATCTCCGTGACCAGTGATAGTACGTGGCAAAGATACTCGCTCACAGTACACGTGTTTTAATCGATTTATTTTGAATGATTATGTTTTGATAGTTTGAAACATTCAATTAACAACCTCACTGCCTTTCTCGGTCCACTGTGCAATGCATCTAATCAGGGCTTCTGCGCTCCCAAGTTACGTTTCTCATTACGAGAACTGTCGTGAAACCGGATATGTCGAAGGCTGAAATAAGAGATATAGATTGGGAGTACAGCACTGCTTTTGCGATTAGTTCTGTTGGCAGAACAATATTCTTTGTTATTACTATCGTTATTAACAAGTGATTGGTTCAGTGCGCGCGCCTTCTCCCTCTTTGAAGGGACGCGGAAAACTCGCCCTCACTCATACAGAGTTAAAACACCCTGTTGCTGGTAAAACACTAATGTGTTTGAGGACAAAACCAATTATGTTCCACACAAGGAAGGATCCTCTCTACTGCGTACTTTATTTGAATTTCGCCTTGTGCTCAGTCATCCATTTCTCGCCCTTATTCGTCTTTCTCGCTTCATTCTTGAAGCCTCAAGTAAGCTAAAACGAGTGATGGCTTTGGTTGCTAATAACGCTGCGTGCCCTATGTTACAGCCCAGATTAGACGGCTTACCTCCAATCCAGTGGAAACATTTGATAGTGCCACCCCCCACAGCCGGTTGCTTGTTGATGGGAATGGAAACAATAAGTTACTAACCCCAATCTAGGGGTTGGAAATCTATGAGCTTCTGTTTTCAATTTGTTTTTGCTCGCTGATTCTTCTAGTGAATGCGTTCCTAAGTCCCAGCAAGTCTCGACACTGTCGATAAATATAAGAATTCTTTCTTAATAATTCTAAATAACAACTCCATGGAGTGGAGTCCATTTTGGGAAGCTGATAGTCGCTCAACTAGTCAAAATACTCATCCCTCTTGAATGTAACCCAAAGGTTCATTACCACGGTCACAAAAGCCCTGTTCCTTCTCCCTCTGTCGTGGTACGTAAATCACATCTAGCTGTCTATATTCTTCACATCAGGGAATATTATTTTGCCTTTCGTTCCGACAATATCGCGTCATTTTCTAGGGAGAGAGCGACGAGATCTGAGGAATGTCGCACGCACGAACGACAAATCGCGAGTTTTGTGTGACCCATAAGGCAAAGCGACTCTTTCTTGCGCAGAGACAGATCACGGCACTGCTGTAGATGCTGAATTAACAAACTAATTTTTTTTCCTTATACGTCACAGCTTCTCCGTTGTTAAATCTCGTTACTGACCAGAACGTGTACATTTTTTTTTAGTTTACCGCGAGTGTTAGACTAACCGAACCCGACTTGATGTAATTTGCAATTCCAATAATAACATAATCCGCTGCCATCTGACAAGCCAGATAGGAAACAAAAGAGATGGCGTAGTGATGAGGGGATTGAGAATGGAAGGTGAGGGGGTGGCAAGGGGGAGTAACTGTATCCAGGGACCGGATGCTGCCCGTTAGAGATCTGTCGAGTCTGACATGTGTCACTTCCTGATCTGGCTGGTGGCCTGTAAACAGTGAACATTGTAGTAAAGTCCACCCCCCACCCCCAAATCACCCCCGTCTACCCTAAGCAAATATCAGATTCTACCACAGTATTTCTGATGCCCCCCCCCCCCCACATACTCATTCTGTATTCCCCCACCTCAATTCCTCCCATACAGAAAATTCCGAAAACATTACCGGTTTGAGATTTCAGGTAGGTATTTATAATAATGCCGGTCTATACACAGTATCTAAACTACATTTTAAAAAATAATGGCCCATGGGAGTCCTTCCGCATTATGGGGCTGGTCCCTTCGGCATTTTTTTTCAGAATTAACCATTTGAGCGAACCTGGAACCTTCAATAGTTTATGTAAAGGCTATGTATTTTGTTAATGCTACATACATACACGCGATAGCCGATCCTCGCACTTTCACGGTTCGGTTATTTTCGGGACAGTTCGGAAATAATCGCGGTTGATACGTCCCTCGTAAATAATAAGACTTCAAGTAGAGACGTCATTGAGGAGAGGAAACATGAATTAATTGCTGTAGTTTATAATGAATTTATTATGCAGATAATCTACGTCAAACAAGTATCATCACCATACTTATTAATAATCACTGAATCACAGCGAAGCCCCGATCCTTGGCTCAGCTAAATCACCAGTATCATAATCACAAATTACATCAACGTTGAGTCTTCGGAAATGTAAATCTTACACAACTCAGCGCCCGGCGCGAGTCTTACAGATATATACAATACTAAACCCGACATTCCATATTTTTACCACTGAAGCACAAAAATCTTTCAAGCAAGTTACAGGGAATAGCGATCAAAAATCTCACAGTGACGTTTCTTTCACATGAGATGCAATGGTAATACCGACATGACTCGGTGTCCAGGGACTCGTTTATGAATATGGAGCGCAGTACGTGAATATGACGTTGTCTCAGACCTTGAAGATACTGTACGCCTTCAGTATCGCCACGTCAGGCCCATGTTCATGTGTTTGTATCCCTGTGGGTGCAGTGGCACCACTGACTTGCGCCTGTAACCCACCAGAGGGCCATTGAAGCAGGAAGTCGTGAATACACAATGAGCAGAAACAAGGTCAAAAATGAAGAGAAGAAAAGTACGCAGACGTACAGTGGGACGTAGGCTAAGTGATGACTGCATTAACTGAAGGGTGTTCCAGAAACATCGAACTCAAAGCGGGGACGAATTTACTGAACTCACGTTTCGGAGCGCAAATGCGCACTCCTCTAGAGTCTTCTGGGTCTGGTAAAAGTTTACCGACGTTTCAGAGGCCCCTGTGGAAGGGAGTCACAAGATACTGCAGAAGAATACACGATGAGGAGCTTCATAATTTGTATGGGAGACCTAAGATGTGCATACAAAATTTCAGTTCGAAAATGCGAAAGAACTGACGATTTAGAAATTAAAGTAAATCTTGAAGAAGTAAGATGTGAGGATGTGGACTGGATTCAACTGGCTGAGAATAGAAACCAGTGGCGAGCACTTGGGAACACGGTAATGAACCTCAGGATTCCAAAATGACGTAAATTTATTGATTAACTAAGCCACAATCAGCTTTCCAAATAGGAGTCTGCTCAGAGGATTTAGAATCGGTTGATGATTGCGAATGAGGGACAGAGACAGACAAGGATGGAGGTTAAGTAAGGTATTAGCACAGAATTTACGTGGAGAGACTGAAGAAAACCTCATACGTCACAGCCTTCGGGCCAAGAATCGAACTCAGAACTCGGCAATAACAATAATAAATGAATAACTAGTCAGATTTTGCATTCGATATACAATGCTGACAATGTCAGTTTTTTCAAAATAATACAATTTTAAATAATTTCTCTTAAATATTGTTGCACAAACTATGGTTAGCAAAGGCCTCTTCGGAACAGAACGACGCTTTCCGTCATGCAACGGCGAGGCGATCAGGGTGTGCGCTCCATTCTTCGGTCTCTTAACCAAATTAAAAATAAAGAGCTTAAGGGGTGGGGGTGGGGGGTGGAATGTTTTCGAGCGAAACTGCCTTCCCCTAAATGAATATACTTAAACGGGTTTCATTGCGTTCATAATTCTCGTCTCCATTAGAAGATTGTTTCCCTCTGATGGGCAGATATGTGTAGCAAATGATAATGAGAGATTTGTGCATGCACACAGCCGACCACAGCCCTTGATGTTTGTCCGCTCCAACACTGAGATCCTAGAGTCGAATCCTACTGAAGGCACACGGCCGAGATCATCCACCAAAGAAGGAGACAAAACAACTTTTTCTAAGCGGACACAAACAAGTTTATAAACATTTCTGAATTTGAGCGGAGAATAATGTTTCATAACCTGTATTTTTTACCCTCAAATCAATGAGCATAGGATGGGCGATGCATGCAGCACGAAATATGACGTCACTGCTTCATCATCCCAAAAATAAAAAAAAATTAATGACATTCTCAGAGAAAGATAGTGCATCTAAATTGTGTTGTATGACTATAGCACTTGTCGGTAGAGAGCACTTGAGATACTAGACATAGATTGAAGGATAATATTAAAGTGTATCTTCAGATAAGACGTTACGATGGAGGCAGGTGGCTCAGGACACAACCAAACTGTGTAACGACGACACGGGTTACTGATTCCTAATGTAACGGCGAACCTCCGAGGTGCCCGGAAACGTCGGTGAACTTCCATCAGAATACACGGCGCCACACAGACATCTTCGCATACCGTAGAAATTATACCCTCTCAACGTGATTAGCCATTGTCTAACCTGAGTGGCACTTACGTCACGACGTGTCGGCCTTCCACTTGCGTGGTATCTATGACGCGATCACCGGAGAAGCGGTGATCTCATTGTTTGCACTTGGAGATAACATGGCTGTCAGATGAGAGAATCGGACATTCCACCGCGAAATGACTAATATACCCGATTTGCGTGTCTCGGTGTCCGTTTCTCGACGAACCTACGCAAGGGACACAAGACTTGATGGAGTGGCGTGAGAAAAACACGACACCTGGCGGCCGACGGGTACTGTATTTAGCTTTACGACTGTTGACATGTGGCAATTTGAAATACTTTCAAATCAATTTTAATAATATCCTCCCACCAACGCCTGGATCTCCCAAGCACTCTTTTCTATCTGTATATTCTGACTAAGATTCTGCGTTCAGTCCTCTCCATTCCTATGCGTGCTGAATGCCCCGTCCATCCTAATCACCTTCACGAAAGGCATCTACGAATCACTGGTTCCGTACGTCTTAGAGACGAACGGGCAAAGCGAGGGGCCGCTGTTCTGGGGCCAGACAACACATGTGCCAGGCATGGAGGTCAGTTTGCACCTCGTGCTACTGAATCAATATGAATGCCGCTGTTTACATGTGATGACGACAGGTAGAAAAACTAGGACACTCTCGGAAAGAAACACTTCCCTCCAGGGTGACATCCGATTACATGTTTCTTCCAACCGTACACACTAGTTGCTCTCGGTCAAGGTAGGAGCCAGTTCAACAACCTAACATATCATCGCCGGAAGATGTTATATGGGCTAATGTACCTACGTATATAATTATTGAATTTGTAAACTATTGTTTGGGCTGAAAAGTGGGGCACAAACCGCGAGTCGCTCCTGCGGAAAATCCTCCGTCGTCCCAATAGTCGCGATGCACAAGTGCGGAGAATCGCGGGTCCGGACGAGTGTCACGTGGATGAGGTGTGTTGGGGGAAGTACCGCTTTGTCTGTTTGCCATGGCAACAGAACTTTACCGTAATAGAAACAGAAACGTAATGTGGATCTACACAATTATTACTTCTCAACCTGTTCAGACACGTTTTTCGAAGTGTTGGGCTTTTGGTTTGACGCACACCGAAACTACCACGCGGTCGAACAACCACAACCTACAAAATGGGTTCGTTGAACTGAACAAATTAAGTAACTAGGCTATAACACAACTAAACTAAAACTGAGTAATTAGCAATTAGCAATAATTCTTGTACACCTGATGAAGCTACAGCTTTCTACTTTTATGAAAAGTTTTAACGTGGCGTCGTATGACGAAGGGTAAACACTCTGCATCTGTCTTCTTAATTGTAAATGTCAAAACCACGGCCACGATGGAAGGCGCCGCGAGTTTCGACAGAGGTGGCGTGCGGGTTGCCGATATCCTCCATCAAGAAATTCCCAGCACTCAAGTTCATCTTTGGTAATTCCCTGTGAATCATTGCAACCTATTTATTTTATTATTTACGTTTTCTTGAAAAATATTATATCGGATATTTCTGGTCACTGAAGAGGAAAGGATGAGGAAGGAAGTGGTCATGACCTAATTTAAGGCACAACCTCGCCACCTGTCCAGAATGCGTGATAGGAAAACCACAAACCAATCGGATTGGACGGTCCCCGGACGAGTTTAAACCCGGTTACTCCCAGACACAAAGCAGGAGTCCAGCACAAGCCCGCGGCTTTCGGAGGAACTCTAAAGACCTACGCAGATGACAAATCGTGTTCAAAGAAAAGAAATGAAGAAGGCAGGATTGGTATTGAATGGAGATAATGCTTAGAGCAACCTGAGTTGCGGTTCCGTGGACTTTGTTTGGTGACGCTGAATCAGTGCCGGCTATGTGAGCGGTAACACGTACCTCAGCGCTCAGTGTCACAACATGATGTGTCCATACTTATTCGTAAACAAAGGCCTTCTCCCCCTCCCCCTCCCACCCCTGCCCAAGGTTAAGGAATGAACAGATTTGGATCAGAAGATAGGCAGTGCTCGGTGTGACTGTCGTGTGACGTGCTCGATTCTGGTGCGAAGGCAAACAGCACATGCCGTCCGGATGGGTCTCTTTTCGGAAACGTAAGTAAGCCGCCTCTCATTAGATCGGTAACCATACGACTGATTGATTGATTGATTGATTGGGAGTTTTACTCCATACGCGGTTCATTTGGTGCTCGTGTTCTTCGTAAGCTGATATACCATTGTTTTTGTTACCATAGCAACCGCAGAACTAACACATAAACAGAATAAACAAGATGGAAGTGACACAGGCGTCTTGTCGCCGCCTATGTTGTCACGCAGAAATAGTGAGGCCGAGATATCACGTTCGTAGCATGGGAAGAGTTAAACAAATTAAAATAATTATTTAAAATTGAAGTTGGAGCGATTACTTGTCTGATATACATCGAAAATGCCGTGGGATGATCATCGCAAATCTGTTACAACGGGTCGACGTCACAGAGATAAATGTGGTATCGTAAGTAGGGAGATTCCAGTGGCTACACGATTTAGAAAAAAAAGAAATGGTAGTCATGTAGATTTCTTTCGCCCGCATAAATAATAATAAATTTAATTTTATTACGAAAATTAAACTGTAAAAAAAAATACAGCCTGCGACCTGAGCAGGATTTCTGATGATGTCATGTGGAATTGAAACCCGAGAGATGTCAGAGAGCCGATTTGAATGTTCGTAATTAACAGTTTTCTCGGAGGGATGTGGATTTCTCAACAACAGAGACAATGTAGGCCTATATTTCGAAAAAAAAAAAGCATTGGTTATCCAGCCTAAGAATTCTGGAGTCTCAGCTGAGTTCCCATAGCAACGCGTTTTGTTGAATGAACAATTTCATCTCTCGTGGCGTGATCATTTTTAATCTTGATTGCGATTTAATCTATTTACCGAGTGAGATCTCTGTATGAAAATCGTTATGGCGTTCAACACAAACTATTCAGTTGCTGAACCAAAACAAGAAACCAAATACTTGAGAAACAAGATTGGAGAAGTCTATCGTCCTCTTTGAAGTGCAGTGACGTTACAAAAGTTTGCCTGATGTCACATCACGTAGGTCCATTTCGCACTAATGCGCTCCATGGCCATTGCTGCATCTTAGGTCATTCATGCGCTGATGCAATACAAGGCAATTGTTGCTCGAACAATGGACTTCGGTAGTTTTAGCTCTGAGATCCGAGAAACATTTTACACAATAATTATTATTGTAGGTACACAACTCAACATCACTTACAATAAATATGCACGGTTCTAATTTTAATTTAAAAACGATGTTTCGGACAGGACAGGACTAGGTCTACCGATTGATTAAGCACAACAGAGTAGGTTTTACCTGATAACACACACCAATCTCCGAAACGTCGTTTTAATTAAGACTAGGACACTTAGGACGTTTGTTATTGTCATGATACATCGTCACAAACATTCAAAGTTAATTTAAATTATTATATTCCTTTTTATTAATTTCTCATACTCACATATGAACGTTTATGCTTAGGTCTCATAGTTCGCAAAGTACCTACTAGATGGCACCACCTCTCATCTAATCTCGATTTCTGCACAGGGATTAATCGAGCTGACCTTGTCAACAGCTGACTAGCAAGTTTCGCAGTAATGGCGCGGTTTTCTGATGGTGGACGCTTACGAAAGTGACTAAAGGATAATTATAGAAGTGATATACACGGAAAAAGCTATTCAGATATGTTTAAAAAGTGAGTATAGAAGTGATATGTGCTATTCAGTGATTCAGTTGTGTTTAAGGAGTGATATAATACACGTAATGAGTGGTTCAGTTAATGCTAGCTGTCTTTGCAGATGAAGACACCCACTACAGCTGAAGGTAAGGAATGTTTCAAAACTGTGTTTAATTCATTCATGTCTGTTCAATACACTGTAGGATCTTAAATAAGGGTAAAATCTGGCGGTAAAGGAACTGGGACAAGGGTGGCAATGTACAGCCTGCGAAACAAGTCAGTACGGCCACAGGGAATTGGTAATACGTTATCATGACCGCGTAACAAGTTTTACGTTTTGTAAATGGTACACTTTAAATAAACATTTATTCGGATTAACCACATTTTGGATGTACGTCTTAAAATTTGCGTACCCACACCTGGAGGTAAAGTGGGGTTTACTGCAAATTCGGTTTAACGCCGTGTCACCTGTGACGTCAGCATCACGAATAAAAGCGAGCCGCGGCCCGGGTTCTATTCTTGGCAGAGAGGTTAGGTTAGGTTAGCTTAGTTTCTGAACTCGGTGTTTCGGACTCGCTGAAATGCAGCCGGCACAAATCGCCTCCTTGTCTCTAAGAAAAGGCTCGTTTTATCTGTTACGTTCTGCAGCTTGCGCTGTATTTAAATAATTTCTGCAAGAAAACATATTTCAAGAAACGCGAACTTGACTTTGGTGGCGCCTACGGTGAGGTATGGCGGGGTTTTCGTTTGGCGTTGGTCTGCTTTTGTGTTGGTGCGTCTGACAAGAATATGGGTCACCCGCCGCGAAGATTTCATATTTAATTTGCTTTATAAAGACATTCTATAAATTCTGCACTTTGAATTACGGTGGTCTAGCGGTTAGAACGCTGGCCTTGTAATCCTGGGGGTCTCGGGTTCGATTCCCGGCGGTGCCCGAATTTATAACTTGTGTTGGGCAAGGCCGTGGTCTAGGCAACACGGAGTTTTCCTCCGTGGCATCCCAACAATTACTCCATTCACACACAGAAGAAGGCAATGGCAAACCACTTCTGGATCATCTGCCAAGAACGTATATGAACAGGTCCCAGTCCGAGAAAAGGATGGAAGGATCCTGTTCATATGGACCTGTCGTCAGACAGAACACTAAATAAAATAATTTAATAAAGATTGTATGTATTCCCAACACGAAAGAAGGTAATTCCCATCAATACTGACGGGTAATACGACCTTAGTTATGGTCTAAGTACTTTTTACTTAGCCGTAGGCTGCAGCTCGCAACTAAGTTCTTAAATCGCGTTGAATACAAGTGAGTTTCCTCTGCATATGTAAGTAACTTGTGAGTTACGTCAGGTCCTTGTAGTGATACGTGTGAACCGCATTATATATCCAGTTTACAGAAGAGGGCGGCCTCTGTTTTAAACGAAATTAAGTCCTTCCTTGAAACACTCAGGTCTATTTGAAACATGTTCCCACCTCTTGTATATTCTTTTAGGTTTTTAACTAGTCGAGAATGCGAGATGAAGTGGTCCATTGGGACTGTAAGATCAATAGGCTATGAGGTCTGTAATTCCATATACATGCACCTTGCTGAAAGGATGCTTGAAAAGCAGAGTAAAGTAAAAAAAGAGTTTGTGGTTACGTTCGCCGTATGGTATAGCCCCCTTGAGAGTGTATATCTACAACCAGCCATACAAAATTGCGGAGAAATGGAGTGAGGGAGGGGACGAAGCATTTTCTCTGAACAGGTACGTGGTGCTCTGCCCCTGCGTTCTGAAAACATCCACCAGTCATTTGCTCAGATTTACTGTCCATCTCAACGTCTGTGTCCTTTTTTAAATTGATTTTAAAAAATCTAATCTTAGGCACTCTAAAATGGAGGCTGTTAGCATCACGTGTTACCACAGTAGACTAAAGGAAAGATATCTATTCCACACTCCACTATGTTTCATGGTTCAATTAGAGCATCATTAATATTAATTTGCCGTTATTAGGGTTATCAAATTAAGAAAGAGGGATGGGCTTAAACTGTAGCACGCATTGGAGAGATGAGACATTTGGAGCGGAAAACATCGAAGAAATAGACCACATAGAAAACCTAGGAGTGGATCTGCACTACATTTGGACAGGGCCTGGTCTCTTGCGAATAGGTAATGGACCTTCGGATCCCATGAATGTTGCCAAATTTCTTCTTGTAACTTTCCTGATGACCACAAATGAGCGGGCGTAGTTTTCCTCAACACGTGACCACCCTCACTTTACAATTAACATCAATTAACAGAAGTCGCTAATTTGTTCGTATCCATTTAAGAATTACGTCTCAAGCAAACAGAAAACTCTTCCGTGTCGAAGGAAACATTTATGCACACGTGAGACTGAGGAACCATCGCGCAGACAATGTTTATGGTGTGAACTGTACATGCTTCCTTATCTGCTACCCCTCCCGCCCCACTGATTCCTTTGTTTTACTTCGAACGGTCCTCAGACGCGCAGATTCGCCCCGACTACAGAAATAACCTAGAACACTACACGGCATCACGACCTTCAATTTCGTCGTCCAGATCTCAGTGTCCAGCGTTCTTTGCGCGGCTCGATCGGAAAAGTACAAGAACTTGAAAGTGGTCGCTTGTGGTCTATTTCAAGACACGTGGATCAAACGCTGGGATGAATCTTATCTTAGATAACGAGTAGGCCTATAAAATATCATCACATACATGGCAAATAGGCTAGAGCATTTTGAAACAGGAGGTACGCGATAGTATGGAGGGCTACCAACAGATGGCAGAAGTGTTAAAACAGTGACTTTCAATGTCGGTGCCACTCGCCAGATGGCTCACTCTCCTGGGACAATATTATTCTCTTAAAAACAATTTGGATTCGCGGGAGTCGTGGTGGATCTCAGGATTCACCGCCTTTAATAATTTTGTCCAACTGTTGAACACAAAGACTACATTGCCTTTCCGAGAGTCAATGATGTCCCCTAACGCCATTTATGTCGGTCAGAGAGGGCCACTCAAAGAACTGGAGAAAAATTCATAAAGATAAGGCCTGATGTGCCTGTCTGTAGGTTGTTCCGTTCTGTTATCGCGCAATAACACACTGGCCCACATTTCTTTCGTGTGTTTTAGATAAGCATTTATATCTTCAGTTTACGTCCATGTTCAAAGGTGATTACTGTATCGTGGTTTTCTTTGTAGGTTGCCATCCATAACGGGTCCTGGGTCGCCGGTTTATTTAAATTTAATCGCAGTGAACCTGAAATGTTGCCAAGAGTTTTGCAAACTGCGCGAGAATTCTCTTTGGCAGACATGGATTTCTTATATTCTTTTTTGGTACAGATCGATACAGAATCAGGGCCTTAAATCGATTAACACCGCGTTAAGTAATTTTACGAATTTCTCTGTCTGAATATTCGGCTTTTACGGATGTCGCAGAGACTTTCAAAAAAATATTCGAAATTTATTCGGTTAGTGTTTCTTGGGGTCATAAGAGCAGTGTCCTATATCAACTGTTTCAGTGAATGACAACTCTCTTCAACACGCTTAGATTACTTGTCATACGGAACCAACCGGGCAAAGCATGGGTTCTAACAACATGCAGCAAAGTCCATGTCGAGAAGCTGCCAGTCGCTAAGTTAGTCAGTTTATTCTCCCTGGAACGCGAATGTTCATCCCCTTTTCCCACAAGACCCCCCACCGCCAGTCCACCCCCTGTTTTATGACAATTCATTTTAATATTATCTTCCTATCTACGCCTAGGTCTTCCCATCAGGTTTTGCAACTAAAAATCTCTGCATAAATGTCTCATTCCTCCTTGCGTGCTACATGGCGCGCCTGTCTAATGGAGTGCCACTTGTGCAAGAATTTGCCTGCGATTCAGCAGACGTTCGGTCGACGTGGTAATGAAAACGCGAACACCTTCCGTCTCGCGCGATTTTATTTCGTGGTTGATCGATCACCTTCGTCATCAATCGTGATTTAGTCAGACGCGAGAGTGATTTATTCTCTGGGAAAGAAATCGGGGTGACGAAGACACCGGGCCAGAGGAGGCAGACACGTGGGTCTCGGCAGTACCAGAGCGATGTTGGCAGCACTGAAACAAATGGACTTTCCCTCATTTCCATCTGCTTGATTTTGTATCTAATTTCAGTAGTGATAATTCACAATTTGTGTTCCTTCCCAAGTGCCATTAGGGGGATGAAATCAAGGAGCATGAGGTGGTCAGGCATGTAGCACGCATGGGGAAATGAGAAATGTCTTTATTACTATTAGGTTCTATTATTTTTACGGTGGCTCTGCGTAGACGCGTATTATCAACTAGTACGAGGGAACGTTGGGGCCGAATAGTTGGCACTCCTGATTCTATTCTCCGACGCTATTTAATCTCGTAAATTGAAAACGTGGTTCATTTAACCACCCCGCGAATAAATAAAATAGTGCAGTACAGACATTAATTTGTTTGCAGGCGAAACACTTGCAGCTGTAATAACAGAATCTTTCTGAGTGTTTGAAAATTAGTAGTTCACATTATGCACGACGATTTTAACATGTCTCTTGATATTTTCCATGGACTGTACTGCATTCAACGATTTCTTGAAATTACAAGTTTCAATTCTGGCCACTACGTGGCGGTGTAATGCCTCTGACGTAGCACTTGTCTTCGATTATCGTCCGCTAGATGGTAGACGCTTCCGCCAAAAATACGCGGCACTTTCGAATTAATTCTCAAATAGTCGGTTCATATGTTTGCAGCTCAAGAGTGCACGATCTGTTTACAGAAATTACATTTCAGTTAAAAGTAAGGCTATCAAAATTCTAATCGAAACACGTTGTCTGACATTAAGAACAAAACAAATAAGAGAAGTGGTTGCTACATTTCAGAGTTGTCCTCTACAAGATTTGCATCATTAATAAATGAACATCAAGGCCCTTCAGGTATTCGGAACAAAATTTTTGTACTCCAAACCTGAGTCTGAATCTCCACGATTCCACGGGAACTAACTCTCTGACGCACCGGCAAAGACAAATGAGAGTCTGACGCGAGGATGGGAATAGCCTCAGGTTGATGGCTCAATACAGGAGGCGTGGAATGGTTTTGGTAAATGAATATCTCCTTCTTTTGTGTGTTGCAACCCAGTGCAGTCCCCCTGCATTCCTCTGTCTTTTGTTTCTTGCGGGCTGTGATGTAACCACAGCATCTCCTCTGGTTTGTCTGCGTATCTGAGTAATAATGAAGACATGTGCCATGGACTGTCGCTCTTTCAGAACGTGAGAAGGTCAAAGTAATCGCGGGTGACCTAGCAGAGAAGTTACTTCATCCGTCGTTCGATGAAAAGGCCAGTCGATGCTGTTAAGCTACGTCTGTAAAAGCGTCAGATTAAAGGAACGGCACGGATTGAGGGTGTTGGGGAGAATGTTTCGACCTTAGAGGGAGGAAGTGACGGAGACCGGAAGCTCCACGCGTTCTTTACGACGAAGAGTAACACTCCCGACGCCTTGTTCCCGCTACACATTGATTTGTCCCCGGAATATTTCTGGGCGTAGGCTGCGGTTAGGAAAATTCTCACAGCCTCACCTCCCTCCAGTCGGTCGTCGGTCGCTTCATGTGGTAACTATCTAGTTAATTAACAGACAAACCAACAGGCTAGCCATATAAGCCTGAGCCCTGATGACGGGCGCAGTTTCGTCAAAACATCCAAATCGACCTAAGCGTCCATCGGGCATCACAACCCAGAAGACAAAAATCGATTAAGAGCAAAATCAAGTGACGTCGTTGCTTCGGGGAGATCCCGGAATAAAATCTTGGCTCGAAGATCGAGTATCCTGACCGAGGTTTCCGTGGTTTTACTCAGTACCCCAGTTAAATGCCGGGACAGCGTCTTAAATCAGTTCACGCCCGCTTATGTTTTAATCCTCTGCAGTTCATCATTTACTGTTCATCAAGTCATCCGATGGCACAATTTGCTGTGTGACCTAAGCAATTGAAAACCGTCGATAAATAATCAAGAGTTTCTTCTGTGAGTGTTTTATAGATTTGCAGGCTGTCAAAACGTTATCTGCTGTATGGAATGAAGGCTCATCACAGTCGACACAAAAGCTCGCCCTGAGATGTCCCAGTTAAAACGCCGTGTCTGTTCACAATTAACCTTTTAAAAATTAATACTGACTTGCAGACACATTCAAAATCTCTTAAGCCATTTCTTAAGCTTGTTCTCAACATAAAAGTGGTTTATCTTCATCCCATTTACATTCTCGCAGGTATTTCATTAATAATTCATCAATCCTTTCCGAAGAAAGAACAGTCTCATTTACACGTCGTCAGAAGAAGCCACTTCCTCCCACCCTCCCTCCTACCCAATCCCTTCCTTCCTTTTGTTGCATTTCAGCTGCTTCCCCCCCTCCAATTCCATCGCCCGCCGAGCGGGCTGCATTGTGTTCTCTTTTGTCCATGATGACTTGGGCCAAGTGTGGTCATTTGGCCACAGCCGCCCCAGGTTCATGACTTGTGGATGGAGACATTAGGTTCCTTCAAAACTCCGTGTCACAACCCAGACGTACTGATACCCCATGGTTTTTCGGTCAAGTCCTCAATGGGAACCTGAAGGTTCATCACCTTGTTCACAACAGCCCGTCCTGTGCCACTTGAATCCGTTTCGCATTCTCCTGTCCTATTTATTATATTTAAGACCAATTAGGACCAATTCACGTTTTATGACTGAAACAGTTATATTTCTCATCTGTCCCGTTCGTGCTACACGCCCAGCCCAAGAACCTCTTCCTGATGTGGAATTTTCTTCAGTCCCCTATCTCGTCCTGTTTCGAAAACCAAAATAATTTTCTGAAGTGCCCTCAGCCCTGTGGCCGTGGGACCCCCGATACCTCGATTTCACGCGGACATTCCGACAGGTGAGGTGAGGTGACATGTACCACGAGGCGCGGGGTGACCTTGTGCAGTTGCAGGATCACAGAACACTGGAATGTGCCATTTGGTTTCAGCTCCACGTACAATTACGTGGCGTGAGTCACTTGACATTTCAGTAGACCTATATTTCTAGCACGGCGCTCTTCCGACTTTGCAAATAATAAGGCCTGCTTTACCCAAAATAACAACAGTCCCTGTGTTTATTAGGGGAGATTTGAGACCCGCAGAACTTGTGTCAGTACCCTTAAAATAATCTCCACTATTTGTCTAATTATAACACTCGTCGGTAACGCGAAATTTCTCGTGACATCGGTATTTATTTCGCTTACAGTAAAAATATCTTCAGTCTAAACTGAGACGATCATTCTTACTAATTTAAAAGTAAAATTTATCTTTCTAACCCTTTAGTGTCCAGTGGTAACTATATGTACCACTTATTTAAGTAATAATTCTGCATTTTGTCCACCGAGTGTATAAATGTGTTTCGTGTGATTCTCAGCATAAACAGCTATGGTTTCAAGATGGCTGTCTTCTGGGTTGTAGCACCGTGTAGTCTGGAAAAAGTTTTATCGACGTTTCAGAGGTCCATGCTGCCTCCATCATCAGGGAGATTAATAAGCCGTACGATTGGAAAACGCTGGATTTATAGGAAATGACCGTTAAAGAACAGCCTAACCCTAACCATTACTATTTCCTCAAACAGATCGTTGTCATGGAAACTTTCTTTCTTTGAGATGAGAACCGAGTTTTTTTTTAATTCAGATGAACTTCGGGCTTCGAAGGGTTAAGTCATCGCTTAACTGATGCAAAACGCTCACTGAACATTCGGGAAAGTGTTCTCACGTTGGAACTACGTCTACTTTAGGGTCCGGCGGGAGGGGGGCGTGGCTGAACGTTACCTGAGATCACCCCCTACACGTTACAGTGAATTAACCAAAGTATATGTTCATGGCCTCTGTGATGCTGTCCGGTTCATGTTATTAGCTCGCGTTCAGATATACAAACACGGGGCACACTCCCCGCCACACAAACCTCGAGGCATCCAACACTGAAAGATGCTAACCGGTTTACAATGCTTGTTATTACTGCAATCAATTGGAGCAGAAACATTCCCTCTACCCTGTTATGATTTATGAAACCCCAACATTCGTTCTCAAATAACATTTTATCCGGTTAATTGGGGGCGAAAACTGGACACATTCGGTACAAGACCTTAAGGCTACGCGCCTCGTATCTGATACTTACAAAATACGAGCTTCAGAGCAGTTTTAATAAAGTTTTATTCACTGTAATTTCTCGACTAGGGTGTCCGGTTTTCAGTGCAATGCATTTAAAGTATCAAGCTCGTGATTAGTATTCTTTATTGAGCCGTGAGTACTTACTCGTGTGATCAAAGAAATTCCTGCAGAACTTGAAGTTCCCCAGACACAAGCAGAATATGAGGCAACAAAACCCCGGACTAGACAATGACAAATAAAAGTTTATGTGCCGACATTTTGTGACATGGGCTGTTTTCGAGAAAACTGGCTGAAGTTATATTTGATCTTCATGGAGATATGGGCAATTTTTTTAAAAACCAAATTCAATGCAAATTCACTCACAGATGTCGGGGATGTACCACGCGAGCGAACATTGAAAGTTTCCAGACGTTTCGGCAATAGCTCAGTCAAAGCGGCTATTGGCTCTATTGTCCAGGCTGCCCCCTGGTTATCACGCAGCCAGCCTCACATTGAAAAAAAACATAATCCGGTCTTCTTACGCGAGGATAAAGTGAGACAGAGCGTGAAGCTGTTCATTCTTCTTCAATTATTGTCGTGGTCAGTCGCTACAGACGAGGTGCAGGCGAAACCTTTGCCAAATCTTCCGAGTGCGTGTGTTAGTTTGTCCGTCCGGTATAAATGCAAGTAGGTCCGCCCCGTGTGGTTACTGGGCCCGCAGCACCAATTTTACGAGTTCCCTGTCCCTTTGACTAATTTAAGCCGCCGCACTACGCCGAGTCTTATCACAAGTTCACGAATTTCATCATCTACACGTGCGTCCAATTCAGACTTCCTTCAGATTCAATCATCCGGGCCCCGAGACATGCGTGCGTTGGCTACACAGACAGGAGCATTCGCCAGAAACGTCTGGGGGCGTAGCCGTCGTGACGCTGCGTCGCGTAAGGATTACAACTCACTCGTAGCGGTAAATAAATGGGGCCTTCTATTCTGCAGGTAATTCAAATAGCGATCTTCGTGTTGTCTCTCACACAAGTTGGGAAAGATGAATAATTTGAAGAAGTTATACATGTCTGGGATGAAATATAAATACCAGTTTCAACACTCTTACGTGTCATTTAAATATCTTCAGAAGCAGTGTGTTATAACATGAAAGAGAAATGTTTGTTAGTAGAAATTATGTCACCCCTGAATTTTTCCGTAGTCTTTCTCAATTACTTTATTTAAATGCCGGATAACAACTCCCTGACGCCTTGTTCGTAGTCCGTGAGCTATCTCGCTGTACCTATATATAACCTGTCGTTCCGGCAGAAGATCTCTAAGACAACACAATAATAAAAACAAACTGTTCTTCGGTACACACTACGACATTTACTTCTGAGTAAGACTGTACCATACACACTTATTTGGAGAGGGCTGTACCGCCATAAACACATTCGTTGACATTCAGTAAGATATAAGTTAGTATTTAATATGTATGTGTGAAAAGATGATTTTTGAAGGACGCGAGGTAGGGATTCATTACCGCGTAACGTATAGGCTTATACAAAGAAAGAAATGTCATTATAAAAATCGCATTGTAACTGAGGCGAAGTTGCGGCCAGGTCTCAAGCCTGATCGGCACACTTTATCATGACAGCAAACTAACTTACGAACCAACCGACTAACTATCCAACTAAACCACGAGACGCTGATATGAACTCAGCTGGTTGAGAAATTTTCCATGCTTATAAAACCAGCAATTTGTTTTCTTACACCAATAAGCTGCGTTTTAATAATACCCTCCCATCTACGCCTAGGTCTTCCAAGTTGTCTCTTTCCTTCTGACCTGACAGAGAAGATATCTACATAGCACTGCTATAACTTAAACATTACGTGTGTCAGACAGCAGATATAAGCCACGATTAATACTAGCTTACGAGTGTGAACCGAATTCGATCCAGTTTTGATTCACAATTAACAGATGAGCAACTGAAAAAGTTTCACGTACCGCAGGTTAAGAAACCACCAGGCGCTTTGAGGTGCAAATAAGAGGAGTACAGAGAAACTAAGACGAGTGTGGGCAGTTGTGATTTGTTGCATTAAGTTCTTACAACTAAAGTGGACAAGGTAGTGTTATCAGTAAGAGGCGGGAGACTTTTTGGTTGCATCTCGTGCAGAGGATCAGGCAGGAACCGGAAGGAAATATTCGTGTTGAGTGTTGCCTGACCACAGCGCTCAGCTGCTCGCCAGACCTCCTTATTAACTCTGTAACATCACGAACTACAATAAATCAATACATCGATACATCGATAAAGCAATCTCGAACGTCAGTTTGTTTCAGGGCGTTCCTTTTATCTTGAAACTAGTTCACCGGCAGGAACAACTGATAAAAATTCCAAGATAAAATTTAAAGGGTCATTACGAATTTCGCTGCTTTAGAAGAAACAAAGATTCTTTGAACCTTGTAACTTTATTTCTAAATAAAAAGAGTCGCTCTGAATTTCATTGCTTTAATAAAGTGCGCTTTAACCTTTCAAAGCCCAGTGGTAGTTATCCTAAATATTATCCAGGTCTCGGTGTAGCTTCGTATCTGGTAGTAATTCACCCGGGATAAGTCGACCGCAGAATAAAGCTCGGGACTGAAGTCTCGGTGCCCAGTTTAAGAATGCGTGGAGTTTTACTGGGTGCGATACCGACAGACAGGAGGGATTACCCGCGATTGTACCCACAAACCCGCGGGTTCTGTAACCTTGCGCCTCGTTTGTTGGCACGAGGGACGAGTTTTGACCGCGCATGCATACCAACGGGACGAGTGGTGACTGGTTTTATAGCTCCAAAGGACGTGAAACTATCAAACACTGTTTATAGCCTCAATTGGAAATTTCTTTCTTTTCATACTCAAAACGAACTTAAATTCGCGATATTCTTTAAAAAAAAAAAAAGTGTCGGCCTGGATAAGAGGGCTGTATGCTGTGACCGAAAATTATTTCTTGAAACTAATTAAATTACAGGATTTTTGAAACGAAATAAAGTGAAATAAAACGGAACAGTCGGTAAGGTTTTAAATTTAGGACTGTTGTACCGGCATTCCTCGAGCAGCGCTATACGTTACGAGCACTGCGTGTCTTATCAAGTACGCATATCAAATGAAGCGAAAATAACCAATAGCCTTCATGTTCTCTTCAGGACCGAGCCACACGCTGCGCCTGCCACCTTGCGTGCATAAGTGTCATTACTGTTTCTTCTGATACTGATTACTCAGCTCGTATCCATCAAGGAGGATAGAAATTGGTGGGCCATGTAGCACGCACGGAGACAACAACAAAATATATATATAATTTTAGGCAGAACACATGGTCATTGTTTAATTGGCTAGTTAATTATTTGATTACTAGTACGTTAATTTGATAATGACTAAAGACTGTTAACCATTCGGTTAAAGTCATCAAGTCATTTAAGTCATTTTGTTACGTAGTTGACGGCTTTACGAATAAGTTGTCTGACTTGTATTTTTAACCCAATGTAAGAATATTGTCCCTTCCCACATGTCTTACGGGTTGTAATGCCCTTTTCGGTCCTGAAGATGTAGGCAGTATGTTCATCGCAGACGTTGATATCTAGCCTAGGTGCCAGTGTGCACGGCGTCAACCCAGAAGACCGACATCATAATTCCTTAATCAGATTGGACACGGAGGAGGATGTTTGGCCCGCGTCTTGCGACCCGGGGACTGAACGTTTCTCGCTCACAAAAGAACAAGTTGGCTGCACTGTTAGCAAAAAGCAAACTCTTGTTTTGTTTTGTTTCCCCCCCGCCGTGAGTCTTTAGTCACGTGACCTACTTTCTTTTTAAGCAGGCTTAACCTAGAAGTTTACGAATGGACCTCCGTAAACTTGATAGACCACGACTTTTATAATTAAACTTGCTTAACTTGACTGTGAGAAGTAAACGTAATGATTGTGGTAAGACACACGCGCCCTGAAGGAAAAGAAAGCAGCTTGAGGCGGTGAGCGGTTTCTCTCAGCAAGCGACCACAGTCTGTTTAGACGTGGAGACACACACAAGACTTACCGACGCCAGGACTCAAACTACGAACGTCCTGTCCGAAGAAAAGAGTACGCCGACTCCACACGTAGATATAAACCACAAATTAACGAACGAGCCATTTATGGAACAGTTGTGTGCAGATCGGAGTCATTGCTGTTGGCGGTTTTTAATTTTTTTTTTAAAAAAAAGTGTGGCCGATAGCAGCGCCTTGATACAACCTGCGTGGAAAAAATGTACCGCGGTAAGACGCAGTTTTCGGTAATGTATATCTTTTGGAAAGGAATTACTTGAAGGAAAGCAACAAACCTACAGGCGATCTCAAGAACAGTACTTAAGACATCGATAAGGGGTAATTTTGCCCGCCCAAAGCCATCAATCTGTAATCACCACCCACAGTGAGAACAAGCAATTGGCGACCGCAGGTCGAAATCAAGTAGATTCAAATAACTACAATTATCACCGTCTGCTGGTAAATAACTGTTAAATAAGAGAAAAATTAACCGCAGGTACAGACTTCGAACTGAACGCGTCAGGTTGGGCTCTTTCTTTGTTCGCTTAAAACGACGTCGTCCCAACTACATCTGCCACTGGAAGAAACATCCGTGCCGCGTGCAGGGAAGAGGAGGTTACACGCGTCTTTGACGTGAACTCATGAAGACCAAGGAAGTACCTCAGTACGAGGCATAAGAGCCTATGAAATTATAGACCTTAGGCCACAGAAGAGTTACCCAAGGAACATGACAAATTCTGTGCGTCTGACGACAGATTCTCCGGACACCGAACGGGTTTCTTCAAGGAGCCCGATAATTTACCCGCAACCTTAAAGTGATCTCAGTTATTAAAGAGAGTTTTTATTTTTAAAAAAGCTTGTATCCACAGAACGAGAAGGAAAATCACTATTACCTCTTCCAGACCTTCATTGCTTACTTACTGAAGGTATAATAACATATATTGCGGAGGAATTCCAGGAGAGAAAAGTGTTGTTTGCGTTAACAAATCCTCTGAATTTCGAAGGGTCAGATCAGGTATAATTTTATAGCCACTAGCAAGGGGTCGCTATTGGTGTGACCTGTGACTGTGCTGTCATTACCTGTCGAAACAATGGATGTAACTGAACCACCTGATGTTTAATTTATCAGGCGGGGTAGAAAGTAAGCTCAGCGGAAAATGAAATCAAATGTTAAGTATTTTTCGGCCGGATACATTGGGGATACAAGAAATTCGCACAAAATTTTTGTCGAAAATATCTGAAGAGAAGAGGCCGCTTGGATAGACGCGGACTTAGATGGATGACATTGAAATGGATGCTTAAGACGAGGGGTAGGAGGCTGTAGGCTAGATACGAACAACGCAGGAACTAGTGACTGGCTCTTGTGAGCAGTGTAATGAACCTTCGGGTTGCTCAGTATTAAACAGAGCTTTAAATTGGAAATTCATTTTATGTGGGCGTGCGTTGTATTTATCTCGGGGTGCTGATTTATGCAGCAATTATCCGTAGCCTTGTTTCATATTTTCTCTGCACCCGTGATGACGGTCGAGGCAGACAGACTCCGACCAGTTCAAGGAATGGCGTGACATCGTGACGCGTGCAGAACACGCATCGCCATGCCTCCTGGACTCGTGATGAAGTCGCCATTCAGATTTTGCCCGGTGATATTTATGTTGCGTTCGAAGTTCACGTCTAAATAGCATTTAATAATTCAGTCCGTACCTCAAAGAAAGCACAGCACTTCACCATTACAAAGACCAGATGGTTGACGCTTTTTACGAATTATTAAAGTACGTGGTACATATTGATACCACTGGGCCATTAAAGTTGAATTTTATACTGTTTGCGGTCTGTATTAAAAGTTGTTCAATCTCACGTCTTCGTAAATTTGTCTGAAACTGTATTTTTCCTCTGCGTGCTACATTTCCATCCAATCTTATTATCCTTGATTAGATTCTATTTTAATATTTCGTGAACATTAAATCACGTTAAAGCAATAAATGGTCGATGTTTGCCGATGCTTCAGTGTACCATTTGGTACAGCGTTATTTCATGAAGCTTCTGATTTTAACAGCAAAGTTGCACATTTTCCGTGCTTTGATCGAAGTCTCTGTGAAGGAAAAAATCATGACCTTAGACGTTGTCTTTTGAAGCACGAAGAAACATGCAATCTGAAACCGTGTTCGAAGTATGAAGTCCAATTTATCTTCGAACCGATTAATTAGCAGAAGTCGAACTAATAACAGCATTTTCTTGCTCACCTTGTAATCATTACGCTTTGCACGTTACATGAACCAAAAGAGAAGAAGAAGAAGAAGAAGAAGGCGGATTCGTGTTGCACGCTTTAGCTATGACCGCAAAACCAGCGAAGTGTCCGTCACGTGGCTTCAAAACCAGGACACGGCAGCTTCGGGATGAAATTCTCTGTTCTTCTGCATTCAGGTTTTGAAGCAAACTGGACTCCTAATGGTTTAACCCCTTGTAATACAGTCTCCTTGCGAAGCTGATAGTCGCTGTGTTAATCAATAAATTCCCAGGTATTTTACTAGACCCTAAGGGTCATTACCGTGTTTACAAGAGGGTCATTGTACCAGGTCCTGAGTCACACTCTTCTCCTATCAGGTCAGTTTTAATATTATTCTTGCATCTACATCTAGGTCTCTCAAGTTACCTTTTCCCTGTATAGCTCCTGTTTGGCGTGCATTTATCATCGTTTAAATGCGAGCTAGATGCTGATGTTCTGCCACTGGGAACAGGTTCGTATCTCACGCTGACTCCGCTGTACAAGTCATAATCAAACTGATGGCTTGATTATCGGTTTCTTACGACGCTTTATAAAGACGTGCGGCGTCCAAGCAGAATGCATTATGGGCTGGTGGATTGGAAATCGTGGGCAAGATGGAATCTGTGCTGTCCGACATTTCCCTGTGCGACAGCACAGGTAGACACCAGTAGTTCTTTCACGTCACTAAATTACCGGGAAGGCAACTCCAGTTCTGTGCTACAATGTAGTTAATGATAATCTCAGTTCGTAACGAAAACCGAATGTGTAATTACACCGAGAAGTATCTTCAGCAGAGGAGGAGGAGGGGTCAAGCTGGATGCTGTATCGGGCGAGACGAGGTGTAAAGACACAGCACAGATCACGTAACCTGATGTATTTATCACGTTGCCTTTACAGAAACTAATTCGGTCTCGGCCATATTTCAGTTTTAAACGCCTGGCTTCCAAACCTCTTAGCAGTGCGTCACTTACAGATACTTTGCTGTACAGCCGCAAGCAGCAACCATGAATATATCAGGTCCGTTCTCTTCTGCTGGGGAGACTGAGCGGTAAATGCAAGCAAAATATCAGAGCTCGTGCTGGGCTCCTGTGAACACTGTAGTGAGCCTTATGCCTCCATTAATGGCGGGGAATTTCTTGACTAGCTGAGCGACTGCTAGCTTCTCAAGAAGGGCTCTTCTCCATGGAGTTAGCTCGGCGGTTTCACTGGAAGAATGTTACAGATGCAACGACAGTTTATTCTGTAGCGGTGAATTGGAAAGGATGAGAAAGGAAGCGATCGTAACCTAATTTAAGTTACTATGCAGCAGAAACTGAATAAGTGTAGTCGAACTTAGAGCTGAGATTTGAATCGGAAACCTCCCGAATGCGAAATAGACAAGTGAATCACGTTTCTCAACAACTTCCTTAATAACTGAGAGGCGGCGAGCAGATTGACAAAACATCGCGTGTGAAGTTGTAGACCTCAACATTCGGCGAGGTATCCAACGCCTAAATAAACCTAAAATCAGAGACTTTTACCAAAATACTTGGAATCTACGTTTGATACTTTGCCATTAAATTACACTTATTTATGTAACTGTTCGAATGTTCATTGAAATGAAGCTCGGTCGGTAAGTACGCCCAGGCTCTAGACCCCACAGGCGATCGGGGTAAAGGGTGTGGCCTAATAACGACCATTTCCACTGTGAACAGAGTTTACTGCGAGCAAATGTTGCCGATGCGGGCTCCGTGACTCCTGGTCCCAGTTTGCGCAGCCAATTTGCACGTCTGCGCTGCATTGCGTAACACCCTCACCGCGATGTTTAATGTGTCCTCCGTTTGTCGACGTCCTGGGACGAGATGACAACCAACGAACGAGGCCCTCGCGGCTTCTTACGCGTGGGTAGTACGCCCAGTGGGGACTATCGCCCTAGAGATGAAGCGGCCGGAGCGTGATTCTCGCGTCCTTCCTGTGCCAGACAGACTCGGAACCTGAACGTCGCGATTTAAGTGGTTAGCATTCCTGCTTCGTTCGCGTTGGGTGCAACACTCCCGTGACTAATATCAAATTTGAGCCGCCTGAGATTAGTTTTCTCCCAGTGAAATGTATCTGAAATAGGCCACGGTCATGTCCAATGTGTCGTCCGCCAAATTTTTCGAATTTATGAAACTTATATTACGTGCTGATTAGACTCAACATGTCCACACTTCCTGGGACTCACACAGCCGATACCGGGGGTTAAGTAGCTAGAACGTGAATCTACATCCAGTTCAGATTCAAAAAATTTGTATTGTAAGGATTTTCAGTTCTACACTAATAATACCAAATTGTCCTCTGTCCATTCTCTCTTTGTTACAGTCTGTACAACGTAACGAATGATAAAACTCTAAGATTGGTGGGATTATAATTAAGAAATAACTTTTTTCTACTCCGTAAATATTCAGTGCGTTCGTCGGTAAGCGAAATACCTCCCTTTTGTGAAAAATACATGAAATTTTTCTCAACCTTTTAGGAGTATGGAACAAAGAGACACAAACGAGAGCTTTATAGTTGATAAACTTCACTAAAAATTATTACAGAAGGAGATTTGAGACTGACAGGACATAAATGCAAACAGTATTTCCTGGTTGGTGGTCTTCTGGGGTGGGGGTGGGGGGGTGTTGAAACTTGTGGTGCTCTGGTTCAATATCGACGTTAGAGATGTTTGGTTATTGGTACCGTACAACCAGAATACTACAGTCTAAATGCAAACAGAATTTTGGCTGAGAAACTCGCGTGGGAAACAGGTTTCATTACCATCGCCTTACCCTCGTTTTGAAATTTAAAAGACTGGAACAAGAAAAATTGGGCAGAGCCTCAACACTGGCGTGACAGTCATAGCTTCAGACTGGTTCCTGTGTTACACACTTCCGTCCATATCAGTTCATTTCAGTGGCACATACCACCGCGTGTAGAGTCGCCACGAGTCAACAGTCATAAAAAAAATACTAGGAAAGAGCAGAAAGAAACCCGACTCGAACTATGAAAACTTTTCTCTTGAGTTTACATTTTATTAACTGCAGAGTTGTGGACTTGGGTATTAAATGACTTCACATCAGTACTTAGGTCGATTTCTTGGCGTTATGTGGGGAATATTTTAATAGGCTGAAGTTTCTTTCTTCCCTTGGTAAAGCCACTTCACTCCTTCATCCAAAGCCGTGCGCGAGCAGGAACAAAGCCTCTGGGCGGTCGATCTGAGCGTACGGTTCGGTCATGCACATGCACCATAAAACAGCAATCACTTTCAGGCATTAGAAGCACTCGCAATTTGCAAGACTCACTCCAGCAGAGCCCGAACGTGATCTCTTGTAAGCCTGAATGCTTCGCTTACAACCGGCCAGCGTGTTTACAGCCTCCACATGGCAAACTTCAACGATTCGTAATTAACGCCATTACATCAAAACAGTCAACTTTTCGTGATCACAATGACACACTTCTCCAAACATAATTTCAAGATCCTTCACTGAGAAGCTGATTTTCACACCTCACAAATTCACGCAGTCGCCATATTGGTACTGAAATAATGAAATAAATTACGACTTTTCCATAAAGCTTACATTTTAATCTGAGCGACCAACTCCATGGAGCGCACATTTCTTTCTAAGAAGCTAATAGTTGCTCAGATTCCCCTGGGTTGTGATGCCGTATCAGTGGTAACCAACGTTTCGGAGGTATAAATCGCCACCATTTTCAGGGTAGCTACAATACCACTGTCTCAGGTTGCAAGAACATGGCAAAATCTGTTATGTTTATAAGCATTTATGTTCAAATGGAAATTTCAGACTTCTATGAAATAGCCCATGGAAGCTCACGGAGTGCAGGTTGTGAAATGAAGTCCCTGGATCTTTTGGAAGCGTTTCGATTTGGTCTGTTCAACAGAGTACAAGATCAAACATCTGTGACTTACGTATTCACCTTTGCGTACTCCTGCCAGGAAGTACCTGTACAATTTCTTTAGTTCTAACTTCATATTTATATGAGCTATATAAATGCAATGAATGGCCATTACTGCCGAAAGGTGTAGTTACAGAGGGAAAGTTCGTACGTCCAGAAGACCTTAAGTTGTAAGTGATAATAACCCTATTAGATAATATGCCTTCTGAGAAAACATAAATTATCATTCGCCACGGAGCAGGAAGCCAGCTAAGAGAGAAGGTCACGTCGGTGTAGATTTGTGACGTCACACATTCCTCATACTTTTAGCGCGGTTAACACAACAACGGCTACAGGAATCCCGGGTCCATTGTTTGGGGTTTTATGGTCGCCTACCCGGCAGAGCGCGGAATCGGTTCGTGACCAGGGTTTTCCCTGCAATAATCCGAATCAAACCAAGGAACTGTGCGCAGACAGTGCTCGAGTTTAACACACGACATGCGTCTCTACCGAATTTCGTAATCAGAGCATGACACTTAAAATTAACGACGCTGGAGTGCACAAATAGGGCTCGGAAAAAGATGCACCACATTGTGTATCGGACATGCATGCTACATGTCTCGTCTTGTTTTGGTCATTCTAATAATATCACAGTTTTGTACTGTATTCTGAATCCTGGCTTTTATCGGTTCCTGCTATTTGCTAATTGAAGTAGAAGTGTGCAATTACAGGTGTTAATTGGCAAAGGACGAGGGGGGTGGGAGGCGAAGAAGGGCGCCTTTTGTACGGCGTACGGTCAAAGCAGAGATGAGACTTAGCTGGTTATACTACAGACAGCCCCAAACACCTGTAAGCAATGGAAGTGGATTTGACGAACCAAAATGTTTTTGAGTTACATTCTAACAGCTCTTAACCTACTGTTACACGTTTTGAAAATTGTGCCACAGTGACTCAGCTGTACCTCTGTTTCCTTCGACTTCAGACTTCCTTTATACAATAAATTCAAAATTCAAAATTCCCGTGTTTATTGCCTGTGGAACAAACGACGGATAGAATTGTCTGCTTGTGAACACGAAATGCCACTGACTACACAGAGTTTATTTATTGAGAAGAAGCTATTAGTCTCTCAGCTAGTGAAGAAATTCCCCGCCCTCCATAGAAGCCGAAGGTTCATTACCTTGTTTACAACAGCCCTCAACTTGTCCCTACCTGAACCCAGAGCCAGATGAATCCAGTGCACCCACCTTTCTGACCTGTGTTTATGCTGAGCATAAAAATATCATAAATACTAACATCTAATTTATCCTGAGCTGTGTCAGACACTCGGAACACACACCTAGAGGCCACGAGAGACGTGGGAAGAGATAAACTTCACGTCCGGAGATTTGAAGGGAAGAGGCAAGGATAATTTTAAAAAGATATTCAAGTGGGGATATATGGACTGGATTAAAGTGGCTCAGGATGAAGTTCAGTGGTGCCTGGTGAGGTGTGCGTATCATGGGCAGATCGCACGAGAGAGATGAGAAATTCACACAACATCCTACCTGGAAATCAGAATGAACGAGGTCACTTTACAAACCTCATCGCACGTGGGAATATAAAATTTAGCAGATCGTATAGGGCCATGGTGACCTGTGGACAAATAGCGGGTTCTGGGGAAGACGGTAATGAATATTTGGGTTCCGTGCATGGTCAGGAAATTTCCTGACCAGCTAAGCGACTGCCGTATTATCAAAAATCACTTTGCTCCGTGGTGTTATTCACGCTACACTATTATTCGAATTTCGGTCGAAATTTTGGTACGATCGGTCATCATATTTCGGTACTGAATTTCAAGTCAGGTCTACACTTGTGTTGCGCTGTAATTTCTGCGCCATTGTCCTAATATTCCAAGGAATGAAACAGAAATGTGTAATTGTAGAGTCCACTACCACTTAGGCGCATGTCAAGGCGATGACTTGGACATTTTTGATCACACAAAAACTAACGGATGTTCTCTGTGGCCAAACAGAATCTCGACTTTGTCTTTTCGTTTGGAGAAGCAGGCACGCAGGCTGTGCGACCCTACAGTCGCCGAGCGTGCATCAATGGTCGGATGGAATTCCCTGAGAGGTAAACAAACCGAGATTCTTGCTTAATGTGTGGACACAGACGGGCAAAGCGCATGGATGGGGGGGGGGGGGGGGGGCTTAATAAGAGGTGCTCCAGGCACTGAAGTCGACACATGGACTACACAGTCTCTCACATCACATTTAAATTCCCACTCATCATGAAATTTTACCGCGAACTTAAATAATTCGGTTGATATAATAATTCGTACTTTTTCGCAAATTTTAAGAATGGGATGACATGTAAAATGCGTACAAAATTTTTATTGATAATTCCAAAAGAAGGAACGTACTGTTCGTAAAAGACAATTTACCATGTTCGAGGTGCAGAGGGCATCATTATCTGTTTACCTCCAACTCCAATAAAAGTGTTGTTTTTTTTCCCAGCAGGCGTTTTGAACGTATCCGGAACTGAAAATGTGGGCATGTGAACAGGCCTTTTGGTACAAACAGCATCCCATTCGTGCTAAAGTGTGAGTGATTTCTCACCAAGCAAGAATGGAGCCGTATTTCAGCGCGGCCCGGTATAATGTTGCATTGTTTCGAGTGAACAGACGACAAAATACGACGAAGCTCGTGGGTGGTGGTGACACTTTCATCACCACCGGTCGCCCAGGCGCTAAATCTCTCTGTCTCCGTTAGAACTTCAACGAGGTTTACGCGTGCGTGGTTCTTACATTAAACAGGACATGAAAAGTACATTTTCGGAAATGACTTCATTTGCGAACCTGATTGTATCTATTCATTGACGTGTACGTGAAAGCCGTTGGGCTAGACACGAAATTCCCATTATTTCCTCACGTATGTTCAATATACTCGACGTTTCGGGAGTTGGATGTTCTTCTGTCTTCAAGGACTTGTTGTCACTGCATTGACAGATTATTTTATTGTTTTTAATCCGGAGATTTGTGAGAACTGCGAGGATCGAATAGAGATGCTTGTGAGCCTAGCCACTAGATCAAAGCTGAATCAGACGTCCAGTTGCTTCGCTCCGGTCCAACACCCCCCCCCCCTCCACCTCACCTTAGCTGCTTTTCCTGAATCGCTAAGTCCACAAATACGACATCCTGGTTGGGAGATCAGCACTCTGCCCGCCACAGGGTAGGCGCTCGTTGGGGTCTCCCATAAAACATCCGTAACGCGAACTTTAGTCTCAAAGTCTGAACGGAAGAGTGCGCTGAAAGCTTCTCAAGAACTCTGAGCCACGGAATGCGTTAATATTTGTATTTAGCGAGGGGCAGTAGCCAGGAGTCTAGGCCCGGCATTATTCTTCTGTTAACATTTACAAGAGGAGTAATTTGCTTGCATTCGCGTGTTACAGTAACCTGCGATCAATTTCAACCTGTCTGGTGCGTTTCTTGTATTTCCGTTCTTGAGTTACGTTCAATTTTAAAACATCTCTGCAGGATGCTGTGTACAGAATAACACACGTAAAAAGATAGGAACACAGGAAAATAAGGTGTATAAATGGTTCATGGTTCATGGCAAAGCGAAGATGGGTTCCAACCCGAACGTAATTTCCCACGCGTCCGCTTCACCGGCGGGTACAGTGAGGGATAGCAGTCCACGGAACACGAACTCCGGTCTTATTTTACCCACCGGAACAAAAATGGCCCTCAAAGGCGACATTTTAAATTCATTCGACGTATTACGACCTTCGAATATGAACAAAAGTGTAGGCGTATACAAATTTAAATTAAACAGCGACGTCTGTCTAAATGGCATTAAAGAATTGAGCCCGCACCGCGAAGAAAACACAGCACTTCACCATTACGAAGATGTATCAGTTAACGCTGTTTAAGGAAATAATCGCTGTTTACAGTGAGAATCTTACGAAACAAAAAATACAAAATGCAGATTTATTGATTACTGAAGCAGTATAGTGACCAATGGGCTTTAAAAGGTTAAGAAAGAGGGAAATTTTATTTTAAAACGTTACTGGCGCGTATGACTTTGCTACATAAACTAGAAATGTAATGTATAAAGGAGTGGAAAACATGATAAAAGCCAAAGTACTCCAGTTTGGAATACCATACGGTCTCAAAAAGTGTAGGATTGAAGATTATTTCCAGTCATTTAATTAAGGAAAATACACGATGTTCGTCTTATAGGCCCTGAATATAAAGCCAGTATGTTCCTCCGCATCTAAAGAGACCCTCCGCTATTTAAAAGAAATCTGTGATTAATTGGGATTTTATGGAGGAGTTTAGGTTCACTGTCCTTCAGATAACAGCTCCGTGAAACTTCACCTCTAAAGAATTGGATTGGATTGAGGGAGCTGTGAAGAATATTTGTATTACGAACGATTAAAGCTATCATTTGAAACACGTTAAACAAAACACGAACAGAAATAATTTATGAACTAGTTCAGTGCAACAAATAAATACAAGAATGTGATCATCATTGAGGTTTGGGTTTGTTGATGTGTACAAAGATTGTTGTGGCCTCTCGCCCTGAAGAAGACTTTGCCTTCCCACAGGAACAACTTCACTGCTTCACCAGCTGGAGGCATGCTATGATAGCAATGACACATCAAATATCGTCTGTCTGGAGACCCTGGTTGACGGTGTTGGAGTTTTCCTCATTATTTCCAGGAAAACGTTTAAAAGGCACATGATCCTGCCTCTTGTATGCGAATGTTGACGAAAAATTCGAAAAAAACGTGTCATCTCTCAAGAAGGTGTATAGGGGAGCGAAGGTTAAGATCTACGCATGCGTAACAGCAGCTGCACACGGAGATCGGTCCTCAGTGAAATAGTCCACGATTCCTAATGAGTAGATGGCTCGGTGATCTCCACGTCAGGTCTAGACGCGGTTCTGACGAAAAAACAAGTTACTGCTCTTTCCAGGCACCGAACCGCGGTCGTCTAGGCCAGAGCCAACCTCTTTATATGATAAAAATTATTGAGGTGTGGGTTACGGGCTACGCGTTTCGATTTAATTGTACAGAACTGTACGTAGGGGCTGTTATCAGCGTACTCAGTGTTCCGACATTTTATAACACTGCGCCCCCTAACGCGGCAGAATCGGAGGCTGTGGTAGCCACGCACTTCCGTTGTCCCACGCTCGTTTCCTCCCATGACGCGACCTGCAGAAGAGCGTCTTCAAACAAGGAGACAGGAGGGGTTAAAGCTGTACCATCGTCAGCAAACAAGATTAAAGAATCGTCTAACACCGCTGAAGGCTCGCCACCAATTTTACACAACACGAAGAAGGTTTTGTAAAAGAACCCGAAAATGTGAAGCTTTTTTCCGATACGTGCCAGATTATCATCTTCTGTTGTTTCCTCCACACACTGATTAGTTAAGTTCCTTCTGTGTAATTTCACATGTGACTTGCTACTTGTTTAATGGCGGCCAGAATACCCTGCAGTGTATCAATTACTGCTCCTGTCGGATCCTCCGTCTACTGTCAGCCCATGTTACTTGTTATATATCGTTAACCTAACCTAGGACTGGTGCACCGCAGTGGCAGGTCTTCGAAGGTAAAGATTTGGTATCAGAGAAACGTGTTTCGTTGTTTTGTGTGACATCTACTGGACTACTTCTATCACTGAGAAGGCCGATAATCCCAATTCTTTTTGAAGTATCATTAGTTGACTTGGTGAAATAAGCTAATTTGTGTAGGATTTAATTTTGAGGGATTTCTTGCAAATCACAGCCTTAATTACAGTTGTTAAATGAATCTCGGTAGAAGTGGGACACTCAGCCGTTCTTCGGAAGGCTGTGCAGTTATTGGGACCAACTTCAGCGTTAATTAGACAGATTGCTTTCGGAGAACACAGTTCCGCGCTGATGTACTGGTTGATCAGCAACCGCCGAGGACAAGCACTCAATCAACCGCTGTTTCTCCTGTAGCTGCGGCAAAATTGAGACTGTCCATTCGCCACGCCCGTTTATAAAATGACATTACAAGTAGAGCCTGAAACTCGAAAGCGGTCCGAAGTAATTGGGAAATGAAAGACAAGTGCTTCGGGAGACGAAAGGAATTTCGTTGTCAGGGGCAACAGATGAATTAAGGACGCTGCCTCCTCGCTTACCGGTTCGTACGCAGTAGAAACAGTTTGACAGTTCCCTCACAATTATACTGCTGAAACACGTAATGCCCTTACATTCTCAACAGACGAATGAAATGTAATCAGCAACGGAATTCCAAATAGACGAAACGAACGAACACTGAAGGTAACGCTGTATTGCTTTGTTGTCTGAGACTTACGAGGAATTCTGAAACGACACGTGCTTCAATGTCGCGGTGGGCAAGTGGTTGGTTGGCACTCCTGCTTCGTGGTTTTCGTCAGCTCCTCCAGGCATACGTGGGGATAGGACTCCTTCCTTCCATGTCCTTTCGAATTCGTTCTCCACCAGTCTCCCGTGTGATCCTTGAATATGCTAAGCGCAGGCTCGCCGTGCCACCTCTGTCGCATCCATCTGATAATGAGTGTGTGTTCAGATAAGTCAGGCTTCTCTTGCCCCGTAAATTCTGTAATTTATATTCAATGAACGCATTTTCAACATCCGAACGCATTTTTCTTGATTGCAGTCGCCACTCGGGAGATAAAGTTTAATTGATTCCCGCGCGCAGATAGCACACTGAGAACAGATTGGACCCAAGCGGTTCGTGCCATTACCTGAAGCTCTCGTTGTAATTAAGCGACGAATTGCTTCAAGAAGTCTTCAAGAATCGCTATGTATTCTTCAACTCAGCTCTTAAAGTGAAGTTCTAAGTCTGTCTTTATATTTCGTCTCCCAAGCTATTAATCGATTTCGACAAAATTTATTACGATTCAATTCACTGTTGATAACAATCCTCTCGTGTCGTCTGACGTGTCAGCGGTCCTTTCGGTTTCTTTTTTGTCGTCGTTGTTCGAGCCCAAACAGTGGGCCTCCTGAAGATGGAGGCAGTAAAAATCTCTTAAGCGCCGACACAACTCAACCCCAAAATTCCACCGCCGCGAAAGCCCGTTCTCCTGCAATTCGTGGCGTTCTTCACGAAGTTGCAGTTTGCATGGAGACTCCTGTACCGCGAAGAGCCTCTGGTTCAGTCTCAGTGCCGGCCGGCCGCCCCATCAGCGACGTGCCGTGTCTTTGATTTCCATTAGCAGCGCAGACTCCTCAAC
This sequence comes from Zootermopsis nevadensis, assembly GCF_977971745.1. Classification (NCBI taxonomy): domain Eukaryota; kingdom Metazoa; phylum Arthropoda; class Insecta; order Blattodea; family Termopsidae; genus Zootermopsis; species Zootermopsis nevadensis. Next base: position 433,303 of record NW_028259140.1, on the reverse strand, counting down.
GCCTTCAATCCTCGCGAACAATGGTCCACGCAGGCGATTGCATCTGTGAGGTTCAGGACCGAGCCGGGTCACCGCGAGGGTCATTATGCTTCTCGCTCACATTCGAGATGTACCCTGGTCGAACCCCGGCCACTCCTTGGGACACAGCGGCTGAAGCCGATGAAGGTCCTTTGCACCAGCCCATTTCTCCAAATGTCAGTGATACATCACTTCGCCTTTCTTCTCTTCCTTTCTCTTTCTGAAGCTGCACAAAGGTTAGAACAATGTTCAGACCGTAAATAACGCCAGCCACGATAATAGTACTGTCATGCTCAGATCATCTGTGGCGCTGTTTGCTTACGCACGGCAACTCAGCTCTTGAGCGTTCGATTTCTCATATATCTGTCAAAGCAAGTGACTTTCGCAAAGTATTTATGGTTCCTGCTTCTTATCGCACGATTACAGACAGAGTCACCTGATCGTAATTAGCGTTCAGTGGAGCCACACTTTTACAACATTCAGAATAATCTTCTGGGTGCTCAAGGCGACTCCAGGCCGCAGTGTTCTTAATCCCACTGCAGCCGGTTAGATAAACGGATCAGCATGTCGAGTGTCTATAGCTACGTAGTATTCGTACTTGGCAGGTTAACACAGCGGCAGTACCACCACCTCGCACTCCAGAAGTACGCGGTTCGAGGCCCAGCCACGGGCTGGCCATTATGAGGGAAGTGTTTTCTGATTTTCTTCAGTCCCTCCAGTTGGATTCTGGAAAAACACCGTGACGATAGCCATGGCAGATTCCTCAGTTCACAGTGTACAGATCAATCAATTAGCCCTTCCCAGTTAACATTAAAAAACTTCTGCAATTGATACAGCATCGTTATGTTAATCTGTGCGTAAGCAGACTTGTCATTACGGTGTGTTGCGTATATTGTGAAGAATTAGTAGAGGACGGCCGACAAAGGGTGGTTCTTCAGCTTGGGGGTTGGGCGGAAGGGGAACCCAGAATACTGCGAACTGATGCACAGGACTTCGGACCTGGATGGAAGAGGACATCGGTCAAGACACAGAGGATGGAGTGACGAGGAAAGTGCGGACAGGCAGCAGTGGCGGGCTCTTGTGAACACGGCAATGAACCTCTAGGTTCCATAAATGGAATTCAGTGAGCTGAAGTACTGACAAGTTATTCACGCCAGATTCTTATGAAAACGCGTCTATTGGTCACGTTAGCCCGCGAGCGTGTCGTATGTCAGTACGAAGAAAGTTAAATTTTATCGACAACTTTTCGCCTCAAATCTGTAGCATCAATTTATCATGTCGATGCACTGGAAGCCAATCAGAAATGCTTCTTTAACCATAATCTTAGAGCGACCGTACACTATAAATTAATTGCGAAGGTTAGTTCCCTGGGGCTGGCTTCATCGATAAGGGTTGTTTAATAATGGTGAAGCCCCTAGGGTTTATAGTAATAAATCGTGGTTCACCTGACACTAGAATCGGTCTATAAAAGAGAGTGAATACAACTAAACATCCAACTGCGTAATTGGCCTCACTTGCCAACAAAAACTTCACTGAACTCTGACACGTGGAGAGGCAGGGCCAGGGTAGGACACTGGATAATTAAATAATATTATCACGTAGCTAGTAAACTAGCCCGTGATTAATTACGTGACTAATCTTGAACAGCAGGCTGAAAGTCTGCCAGTGAGTCAGTGGAACTAGCTTTCCGAAGATTCATTTTAATATTAGCCTCACATTCATCTGCCCGCTCGATCAGTCGCCACTTCGGACTACCAACTGACCATTGCGGTTCACGTCTGTTAGCATTTCTGCTTCGTACATCGAAGGTCCTCGGTTCGAATTTCGTCACGTACATCAGCTGTCCTGACTGAGATTGTCCACTTCCTCCATCTTTCGCCTCGACACACACCACGCCCGCGTTTGTCGACATTATTTATCACATTCGTCGTTAAACAACAGACGAACCAGAACGAGATCTCTCTTCATTCGCACTTGATTTTGCTCAAGTTCGTTTCGCCCGTGGTGTAGGCTCAGAAATCTTTCCGTTCGAAGATGGCCGTCGTCTTGTAGAAGGTCGCCGCTTGCTCGCTCCATCATCAGGGCGATGATCGCCCTAACGATCGAGGCTTTTACCAGAGTACACGGCGCAGCCATGTACGTGAGAACTCAAAATCTTAAACTTCTCTGGGTCCGAGGAGAAATTTGTCTCATTAGCAGGTGGGCCGCGTAACTATATCTTTACGGAACTGTGGAACTTCAGCCGTTCCAGTTCCATTCCATGTGACTGAGAGCAGTGGGCAGAGCCACCCCGCTCGCCACAGTTCGAAGGAAGGAACAAAAAGACGAGTGTGAGGTACGCGAACCGCATAATCGCAGGTTTTAAAAGGTTTTAGGCCTTCCGATTTCCTTTCCCCCCCCTCCTCTTGTTCTTCGAAATGGACGGACGGACGGACGGACAGAAGAGCACTAATATTCTTAAGAGGGTGGGAAGTATCGTCTATTGGAAGATAATTGGATATCGGGAGAAATCAAATAGCAGGTTAAGAATCCACAAGTACGTGTCGGCGTCAGGGGTGCAACATCTTATTCAAGTGATCGGCAAACTGTGGTCCGTGGACTTCTCGTACTTACTCACACACATTGCTCTCAATGGCCAGTGTCAGTATCAGCACGGGCGTAACAAGAAGCAGTTTCCTACTGAATTTCAAATGGATAAACAGATCCCCTTCCAGCTCCATTAAAATGCAGTCCTGATCGAAGGCCCATTTCTGAATCGCTCCATGATCTGTTCCGATCCATCTTCGGAGCAATTTAACCACGAGCGTACCTCTGCAGGGACATGGCAGCATACTCCCAATAATCACAGAATTTCCTATAATTAAATTTTAAAGAAAAATTAATTTCTTTAGGTGCGCTACGGAAGCTGTTTTCAAATGCCCGAGATTTATCTTTCTGTTGTGTTTGTAGTTCAAAATAGTCAAACTCTACGCCCATCCTGTTTTGTTTATCTCTGCAATAAATACTTTTTTGCGTAGGAGAAACACCTATTCCACGTCCTTTATCTTTCAAAACGGTCTATTCTCTATCCCTTCGCTGAATTAGCCACATTTTTCTTCAAATTCTGAACGAGCCTTTATTTTCACCCCTGTAACAGGGTAGCCACCCTGCTCGCCGCGTGGCTGTGGGAGGTCGTCCAGCTTGAGACTGTTGTGCTTGAGTTAAATGAAGACATTTCGTTGCCTGAGACTGCGTAAGTGTAGACAGACCTACAGAAACTTCCTTTCTCAGCTTCCAGTGAACTGAAAGTTTCTGTTGCATTGCTTTACGGCGTGCACTGTGGGTTTTTCTAAAACGCAGTCTGGGGCTATGGAATGGATTCAGCTGGCTCACGACAGGGTCGGTCCAGATTCTTGCAAATATGGTAATGGCACCTTCAGAGTCTTCCTTTGCCAGCTGAGTCATCATCAGTTTTTCAAGGAAACTCTGCACAGTCACTGAGTCACTGAGATAGGGATCGCAATTTTCGGTGGAGTCGGTAAAAATGTACCGACACCGACACCGACACCGACACCGACTCCGACCTGGATATAAAATCTTAAGAACAATTTCTATACCATGCGAGCCGTCGGCGGCCTCACGCTTAGGGAGATTCAACGACGCTTTGAGCCACGTGGTGTGAGAATAATGCTTTGTAACTTCGGCTCCGGTATCTTAAGAATACAAACTGTCCATAAACCAACCGATTTCTGCAATAACCATTAGACGTATATTTAAATATAGTTTATAAGTCTAAAAAGTACGCTGATGATTCACGTGGTGGTGATGATGAAATCTCTTAAGGTGCCATTTACCATTTTAGTAGGTTTAATCTTTTTAATACACATTGAGCTTTTATGAAGGAGTCGGGGTCAGAGTCGGAGATTTTAGTACCGACTCCACAGTCCTGGGCATAACACAGACGTACTTAACAGCGTAGCTTGTACTTGGTATTACTGGGAAGTAATTCCCCCCTCGTTTATCACACGCTGTGCCCCCTCCTCCCCCGCGCCTGTGTGGGCCTCATAAACAGCTGACACACGAGTCTCGCCGCAGGACGTGTGTTAGGGGCAAACACTCCAGACCCACACACCTCTTCATTTCATTCTTAATTCCATTCTCTGTTCCAGTGCCACGTTTTTTCTCTCTTCATTTCTTCATTATTGTTATTACGAAGCGTCTTGATATCTTGTCTCTAATTTATCTTTCTGCATTCAAAGGTATTTTGTACATGTAAGCGTGAGGGCGTGTGACTTCACAGCCCCCGCGAGGCTCCAGCATTCACGAACTCAATGTACGTCTGTCAGAATCTTCGCAGGACACGTGGAATGTTCGCGTGGTTCTTTATTTCCGAGACTCTGCTACATATATTACGCACTCAGCATCTGAACTGCACGTCTTCCGAGATACGATGGGCGTAAAACACGTTGAGTTCTTGTTGGGTACAGAATTTTAATTCTTGAGCACCTTGTAGGTAGGCAATCAGCCGCGCGAATGACCAACCACGAGCAAACACGGCGTAAGATTTCTCTTTGAACTGAATTTATAGAACGTTATAATGATGGTTGTACACACTGTACCAGATTATCACCTGCCCTAGCCACGTTTATAAGACACCGTTCTACGTATAGTGGTAACTATATGTACCACCTGCTTTAAAAACCATTAATTATACATTTTGCGCCCACTGTGTATTTGTTCTCGCATGATTCTCAAAATAAACAGCGATTATTTCCTTAAACAGCGTTAACTAGTTGATCTTTGTAACGGTGAAGTGTGGTGTTTTCTTCGCGGTACGGGCTGAAATGTTATTTAACCGATCTTCGGCTTCGAAGGTTAAAGGCAGATGTGGAGACTGTGTGCTTCTTGTATGGTCGATGTACCGCGTCTCATTTCGTGGTGAGTTATGTGACAATCTAAGTGTGGCTTAACGCATTAGAGCCCTGTTTTAGAGGTTTCTGATTAAACTTTAGGACGCGAATTCCAGCCAGTCAGAATACAGTAGCCCGGTCGCGACAGTCACTAATACGATAATTGGAGTTACGTCAAGTGTCCGTCGCTTTCCGATGCGCTGAATGTGACGTGGGGACGCTTTACAAGTTAATTAAAATTCCTGTACACTAGTTCAATGTCTGCCACATTCACTGAATTGTTTAGGCTTGTTACCTCGGATCAGTGATTATAAATCCCCTGCTACGTCTGTTTTCGGAGTTCACGCCACATGTTGTGAAGTATAACACGTCGTGAAACGAGGCATGTGGAAGGGGGCCTCACCAAGAGAAAGGACAGTGGACTTGAAAAAGTTGACTTGTTTCAGTCAAGATGCCAGGCAACTATGCTATCTATCAACAAGCTCTGTGGTTGATTTGAATTAGTACAGTTGTATTTCTTGTGCTGTGGACGCTGAATGACAGACAGAGAAAACTTTCCCAATTAAAAACATTCATACGTCTGACTAACAACATCACAAGCTGGGTGAAATATTACTCAGTAGAAAGTTTATCAAGTTACTTTATCTTAACCTAGGACAAGCCATACATGACAAGCGCTGCGTGGTACATGGACCCTGAAATATGATACGGTGGAACAATCACAGGTATTTCATGAGATTATCTGGACCCACGAGAGGGACAGAGAAAATGGCTTAAAGACATAATGAGCTACTTCATAATTTTCTGATCATACCCGGCCTGTATTAAATTCAGTAATTACCACTGATCATCTATGAAATAACTTCACAGTAACTTCTGCTACATGTTTCGACACGAAGTGTTATTTTCAGGCCTCACACTTGTCAAGTCAATTCCTAAATGACTCGGTTTTAACCTGTACATGAATCTTACATTAACTTTAAAAATATTTTCCAAATGGATTCATTGGTTACATATGTCTTTGAATCTTTGTTGTTCTATTTATAATTTTAAATTCTTGGGTTTTATTTTACTAGAAAAATTCTAAAAAAAATTGCCTTTCTCTCTTATAAATACATGTAATTTAGTAGGTCGATTGAATTTTACCCCCAAACTGACTAGAACTTCTGTGTTATCGAAATGGTTCTTCATTATTAAATTATATCTGGCATAGGCATTTCTTTCATGCGGATATTGTAGTTATACCGCCATGACTCGGTCACCAGAGCCTCGTATGTTAGAAAGGGCTGAACAACTTGTAGGGGAAGTTGACATTTGGACAGACGAGGCTGTAACAGCCACGTCCTAGCTCTGACATCCCTGAAGAACGTTCTCGCCAAAACGCAAAAAAAGGAACGTGCCCCGACGAGTACTTATAGTTGCTGTATTTTAATGACGGTGAATGGCTCTATACACTGTTCTCACTGACATCACTTCTGGAGTGATTGTTATGTCACTGTGTTATGGGTTTCATTATCTGTGTCTGAGTCTTTTAATGACGTTTTATGGATCTGGTTTTCAATTAAAACTGTAAATGAAGCTGAAATAAGCCCCGCTGAACAGGTTTAAACAGCATCTGCTCTACTGTTTTGATGGTTATCGAGAAAAGTTATTTTACAACATCTAGCTTGTCAAAATCGTAAAATCGTTTGGAGGCTAGACTGAAACCATTACCAGTCACTGCCACGTTAGTTGTAGAGAGTGACCTGCGGGGTGTGGGGTGTGAGGTGTGAGGGGGTTGATAAATTAATACGAAATTTGGGTTGAGAATCCTGAAGGGAAGGGACCAGTGGGAAGACCGAGATGGGACAATATTAAAATGGACCTTAGGGAAATAAAGTTGGATGGTGCGGAGTGGCTCAAGAATACGGACTGGTAGCGGGTCCTTGAGCCTTGGAGAACGTCTTGAGCTTACCGTCGGCCTCTCGAGGACTCAAGCATTCAACAGATTTGAAATGTTGCCAAGTCCTTTCGTGTTTGAGACGAATGGGAGGGAAAACTCAAAAGTGGAGTACATGTAGCTTCTAAATGCGTTTCTCGCAAAGTTCCACAACTCATATTCATTTATTGGTAATAGTTTTCAGAAGTTTTTCTTAGAAGCGTCGCACAGAGGGCAGGGCTGAAGAATGTCCGATGAGCTGGACAGTGCGTAATTGTAGCTCAGCCTCAGTACACAAGAAGAACCTTGTTTTTTCTGTCCTCTCTGTTACAAACTGGGACATTAGTCATACACTGGATTCCACTCCACACAGGACAATCGTGTCAGGACTTTAGAAACATGCTGTACAGAAATTCTTTGTTTCTCTCAGCATGAAAGCTACCAAAGTAATGCCCCCATGGCCACACGAGCCACCCTAAAAAACCCTGAGATTGTCACTGCCAGGGTATAAAACCCTGAGCGCCTGTGAGTGTAAGCAACACGCCGTATTTATTGGTGATGTTTCCCATGTTCCGTAGTTTCTAATTTTTTAAGGCCGGGCAAGATGACGTATGAATAATTGAGGTCAAGAATGGCATAGGTTCCGTCCGAGATATTTATTTTATGCTTTCGTTTATCCACGTCACAACAAAGTGACGAAGGTTTCAAACGTTTTCATTCCTGTGATGATTCCACCTTTGAGGACAATTACGAATCACGAAGGCAGCAACGCGTCTCAAAATTCGAACGCCGTGGAACAAAGGCATGAAATGAAGGTTTCACTATCTGTGTACGTCATGTCTCAAGCTCCGGCCGCTGTATCCCGCGCGCACAGTAACGCCTGGCAACAGGACACGACGTCTCCAGTTTCAGCTCTTTTAATTTAACCTTCTACGTTCATTCTAAATTGATACAGCGTCAATAAACAACCCACCAGCTAGCTTCAAGGCCCATCATAATGTACTGTTTTCCTTTTATCGTACACATTGTTTTCCGCGTACTTAATGCTTGTTGTCTTCAAATATTTGGACACATGTGGGATTTGATTCGGTTCATGTGACAAGAGTCTTTGTGGGCGACTGGTGAGTTGCCTACTCGTCTCTTTGCATTGCTCGCTTCGCTTTCGGGTCAAGGTGTCAATGCAGTCTATACAAAAATAATTGGCAGTAAGTATTTGGCGTTTTGCACTGTCCACATGAAACACCGTCTTGTCAAACAAATCGCTAACCCTGGCAGCTAAGGTTCAAGATCGCTACGTAGGCCCGCCTCAGCCAGTTCCATCAACCCGTCATGTCCTCTTCTATCTTCCAAATGGACGTTTCCCGACCAAAATTCTGTGTGCGTTTCCAGTGTCCCTCACATCAGTTTCTCAGATTTTGCTCATTATATAATATTCAAGATTGCTCGCGTGTATCGTTCTATCTAGATTCAGGTATTTTTCCTGGGCACTTGCTTCAAAGTAAGTGACCATGTTTTAAACCCATGCCAAACAAGCGGCAAACTTCCTGTCCATCACACGGTGATTCTCAGTGACTCGCAGTTTACAACAAAAGACTGGCGAAAATTGTTCTTCGCCGAAGTCAAAGGAGTAAGAAATCAGAAGGGGTGTATAATTGAAGCTCTAAGGCCATTTATGCTTCCATAAGTCAGGACGGTAGAGTCGGCTTTAGGATGTTATTTGTGGATGAGTAGACACAAGAGGCCTCCTGCCGACAAGAAGTATCGTCATGACAACATGGCGGGCCCAGACCTTCTCTTGTTTTCTTCCTATCTTTATCTGTATAGCGAGGAGCTATGTGGGAATGCTATTGGTGCAGTATAGGCAACACACACACACACACTCCGGCAATAATTTAAAGAACATCTCCTGACACTAATTACAGTGAGTGAAATGACGTAAAATAATTATGCAGTTAATTGATTACCGCGTAAGACTGTATTTATCGCTTATTAAAATCATTTCTTCGTGAGGTTAGGCCTGTATCATTTCAGATTAAGGAGGATATGCCAGTTCTTAATTGCCTGATGGTGAGTTATCGACGGAATAAACCGTGGCCCATTTAAATTTAAGACGTCGGGACGCGGGTATCGACGCCTCTCCCTCCGTACATTCCACGGCGAGACGATTTAATATGGATCACTATTGGCCTAATTATGGAGCAGAGCCCTTCTTGAGAAACTGATAGTTGCTTACGTAGTTGAGAAACTCCCAGCTGTTCTGGAACCTGAATATTGATTCGCTCACTCACCGTGTTCTCAACTGTTCGACGCTGGACCATATCCTGAGCCAGTTGAATAAACTACACACACTTTTTCCTTCTAGTAAATCAGAGGGTACAGTTGGAGGCGTCTGCGATTTAATCTTGACGTTTTTTTTGGCAGAAGCAGAGATTATGAGAGACAGAGAAACTCTGAGAATTTGAACTGATTTTAGTTTGTTTGCGAACGTAATTCTGATTTGTCACCGAGCTGTTCAAAACACGGTAATAAAATTTTGGCTACCATAAAAGAGTCGGGATTTGTTGACTAGATGAGCGACTACTGGCTTCTCAGAAAGGTCCGTGCTCCATGACGTAGGTCAGTTAGATACAGTCGTTCCCAAACACTTGAACTTTGTCCCTCTGTCCACGTACGTATCTGCACTTTCTGTGTTCCCGTTGACCGACACGTGTTCTTTCCATCACGCTCTTAACGTTTTCGCGTCGGGGTGAAATTGTTGAGCACAGACAACTTTTAAATTTGCATCAGCATCGCTTAAAACCAGCCTGAAAACCGCTCGCATCTCGTGCGGTGCTGCAACCCGAAACGCTCTTCTGAGCCAGCAAGTTGAAGGCGAAGACGCGTGAGTTACTCAGGTATTTCCGCCTGCTAGTCGATTAATGAAGTGATGACGAAACTTGGGACTGGTTTGGCGCATGAACACTCTCACTCAGACCTGTTGGATTCAAATGGGCGACAGAGAAGAAGTAGCTGACGGGAGGGAAGTCGTCACGGTCTCCTGAGGAATGTCGCGAATGGCTAATCTGGCGTGTAATGTCCCCCGTGACACGAACACAGACGTATTTTTAAATAATAAAGTAGTATCTTACCTGCAGCACTCTGGCGGCGGGCGGAGTGGGCAGACAGCATTCCAGTGTTCTCCTCGTCTCCTTCATCTTCTGTCATCCGCCAAGAATAAGAAGAAATTAAGAGCTGATTAATTTCCGGGAACACTAGCAAGCATGCAGATCAGAATTTTGTCTCCTGATCTCCAACTAGCAAACGTAAGAATTAAAATGTGCGAAAGTCTTAAGAGAGCCTCCAAGGCCCGTCGTTGCACGCGATTTTGAGCCAGCTGCATCCATCACCCACCCTCGCTGTCAACTCCTCCTTGATCTTCCAAGTGAATGTTTTCCAAAAAAAAATTCTCCCCAATCCCTGCAGTCAAAAGCTATCTCCTCTAGGCTGTTTCACTGTCGTAAGTAAGGATGTTGTTTGACGACGTCCATCGTCATGTAATATCTTAAGCTGATCACGTAATTTATTGGTCTCGAGTCAAAGTGGCAAATGGCTCGACGTGAAAACCTCTGACGTAATTTTATTACACGATAATGCGTCCTTTAACGATGTGGAAGTACGTATTTTTTGGAAGTAACACAACGGTTATCGTGATCCTCCCAGGGTCTCCAGGGCGTAATATTTTAATTTATCCCCCTTTAACCTAGCCGGTACATATAAATAGTTACGTCACTTAGTCACGTGACTGGGAGCCACTGGAGTTTTATTTAATTTTCAACCGTGCGGCCATCACTTAGCTACAACCACGTGGAATTTGGAAAACCCTAGACCCAAAGATTTCGAAATCAAAAGTGGGAAGGTCCTTAGCTCCAGGTTCATACTCAGTTACATTATATACACGTGCGTGCAACAACACAGTAACAGACATGCAAATCTGTCACTTCATACCTTAAACACGTTAATAACCAAGTAATTAACTAACGCCATGTAGAGAAACGTATAGTCGCTCAGAAAGGTCTAGCCTCTTATCGCACCCGAAGATTCGTAGCCGTGTTTATAGCAGCCGCCCAGTGGTCTCTGGGTCTAGTCCACAGCCTCTAAGACCCTTTTTAATATTATCTTCGCAACTATGCTTAGTACCGAAAGTTATCTCCGGGGCGCAGTGTGGCTGATTGATGACTGAGCCTTGCGTTACGGAGCTACTTCGTTGCGTCCGCGTGTGTATAAAGTAGTCACGCATTCGGCAGCCGGAAGAACGCATTACCAAAATCACTTAGTCTCTGATGTGAGTGTTTGTCCACGTACACGGGATCATGGCGATCTCTTACTGCCGATTCAGACGTATTGTTGACAAAGCTAATGGACAGTAAAGTATTGCGCTGGATTGTATAACATATTATTTATTTATATAAACTAACTGTGTGCTAGCGAAACTATAAAGGTTCGAAAACCCGCCACTGGACGTGAATCTGACAGTTCCGTCCATCCTCACAACCTAATTCTGTGATTCATCTTAATGTTATCTTCACATTCGTTGTAGATCTATGACCAGGCCACTGTCTTGATAATGCCGGATTGTTTGTGTGAATTACGAAGTTCCTCGCTGTGTCTGCCTGACATCACGCAGATCGCACCTTTAATTTGCATGTGTCAAAAATGCGAGAATAAACTACGAAGTCTCTCGTGATGTGGCCGACAGCTACAGACGTTGTGGTTAGGGGAGATGAACCACGCTAATTGATGACACGTCCGTCCTTGAAACTGATGTATGTCTGTCTCCGATAATTCCTCTATTATCTGAAGGGGCTAAAGAGAGACAATATTGTTCCTAATACGGGAGAAACTGATCCGTGCTTCAGGGTTATTCGAGTTTTATTTTGTCGTAAAGCGAGTTCTCAGCAGACGCTCGCAACGAAGAAAATCCGGTCAAGAGTTCTGATTGGTCGTTCTTCGAAACTCCATTCGCGTCTATGCCTTCACACGCACGTGGAATCCAAATTTACTTTGTTACAGTTATTTTCCTGTCAATAAGAGAAGCGATTTTAATGGGAATTTGTCTGTGAACGCCTATGTCCGTCCACTTTTAAGGCAGTTCAGTTTGTCGACTGCTTTATTCCTCCGACAATTTTTCTTAGCGTATTATAAATATATAAAACACAAACCACCTCATTGACTGAACAGCAAAGACACTTGACTACGGCCCCGAGCAGCGACTGTGGTTCGATTCCCGACAGGGGCAATGATTATGCCCTTCGCCACGGCTGCCAGAAGGAAGTATTTTATTTGGAAGCAACCTAAGCCTCGTATTCTCGATGGACTCAAAACATAAACTTCATTGGCCGCTTAAAATGAATAGAAGTGAAATTAACCTGTGGACTTCGGTGCCTAAACCAACATTAGGATACCGCAGCTGTGTTAAGAGCCCGAGCTCTTTTAAACATATATTTATCATGCGGTAAATTTGCATTTAAGTTCTGTATTACAACTCGTGTACATACGGGACATTCAGATACTGACACTTTGTTTTCTTTGTTGAACTGCGTGCATTGAAGATTTATAATGCTGAAGGTTCCGTGTTTCTTTACACACGTTCAGGGCCTCGGTGATGAGAGGTTAAAATTGCCAGCATGTGTTGCCAAACAAAATACAAACTGATGGAAAACTTTAACGCTTTGAAACACCAGGTCCATATAAATAATATTTACGAATTCAGTCAGTACCTCAAAGAAAACACAACGCGTCTCCATCACAAAGATGAGCTGGCTAATATTGTTCATAGAGTCTCACCGAACCCGTAAGTATAGTCTTTAGACTTATGAATGTTGAAACAGGTGGTACGTATTGTTACCACACTGTGCTTTAAGGCATTAAACAATACCACATACACACGTTATAAGAATTACAGAAAAGAATATTCCCTGCTAACAAAAAAAAACAAAAGTTCACGCCTGCTATTACGACGAACCTGAGACCATTAACTTAATTTCGCATTTCAGTGCCAGGTCTCAGGGTCACTTGCCCCTTCGTTTGAGCCGAAGCCTGTGTTTAAGTAGGCATGCCTTTAAAAGAACCTGTGCTTACTAGTTTCAGAGTTGAAAATATTTATATTTGTACGTAAAGTCATTTCATTTTTTCTGGGGCCCTCAGACAAAACTGTACGTAAGTCTTCTTTCGTCAGTAGCAGCTCGCGACATCTAGAGCCGGTCGCTAAAGCCCTTGTTGCAGAAGGCGTCTTCGGTTTGCGTCAGGCCCCTCGACTGCCTGTCCTCCAGGATTCATTAAATTGGCATAAAAGTCCTTTAAGCACCCGAAGCAAGTTTCGTGCTTCGGACTCCGTCGTAAAAGTGGAACTTGGGCTAGGCTTATTTCATCGACATATCCGGTTAATAATTCTACCGAGTCACAAACAGTGTCATAACAAGTTGGGAAATTAACCAACGTCCTAACAATTCGTGACCACCAAATCTTATTTTGTGTCGGACACTGCACGACTTGCATACATTTGGATCGAGTATAAAATATGTTTCATCTCATGCCAAGTTTGTTCGAAACATTTTTTTTTCAGACTGCAAATATGCCTACCTGAGAAGTTACCGGCGACTTGCATTCGAGATGCGCGCTCATAAAAATCATAAAGTTCTCCAAGTCCGTAATTCTTTGTCCGATTTTAATCGTAATCTAAAAATATCGATAAAAATATCTTCTGGTTTTCGACTAGAGCTTTAATGTCGCATCTTAGGAACCAAAATTTCTTTCGCATCAGAAACTTCAGTGTAGAACCCACGAGTGCCAACGTTTCTGAAAATTCGTTCGTTAGTGTTGAGACACGCAAGAGCGTCGTGTGTTGGTTGTTTGCGTACTCATCGCGTCGGTTCGGACGGTCACTAACTTACCGGCTGAGGCATTGTACCGCGTCATGACGTAAGTCTATCTGATGCGCCATAGCACAGTAACGCGCGTTCATAATTGAAAATAAAAATCTTTACAGCCTCTGCTGAAATAAAAACCTAATGCAGATCATTTGGAAATTCCGAAGCACTTCCTTGTGACGTAACATCGAGCTACTCTGATGCAGTCACTTATTCGTCCGACCGTCCTCTCATAGGCTCTCGCTTTGTGATGGGCACCGAAATTTAGAGCCTTACATCCGTACACACAGCCCAGACGAATGCAATGATTTTATTGTTCTATCAATTAGCGATGTATCATAATTTTGGATCCGATCTCAAATTTCCTGCTGTTCCTCGTGATTGTCGCACAAGTGACGTCATCTGCTCCCAATACAACGGCCAATAGTCACGACATAAGACAGCTTACACTAATAAATGCGTAATTTAACCTGTCACTGAATTCGGATTTGTTGGGTAAACATAAAAGCAGATCGTTCTAATTGGGAAAGTGAGTTTTACGAAATCCGGTTGAATTTAAAATCAGACGCGTGTACTTTATAAATCAAAGGGGGAAATCAAACTCGCTAAACAAATTGTGCAAACTTTATCATTGCAGAAACGAATTTCTCGCGCTCTTTGGTCGGCCACTCTTAGAGCCGTGTGACATATTCCCCCTTGCCGAAGCCGTGTTTTTGGGGACAAGATTATCTGGCAGGTACGTCCGCGTTGAAATACGTCTTAAGACACAATACGACAACGACCTCTTCTGACATGTGTGGTACAAATTCACAGACGTTTCAGAGGTACTTGCTGCCTCCATCATCAGGGCGTACACCGTGACGACGGAGGCTTCTACCAGACTACACAGTGCAACGACATTCATATTCACTACCGTGAAAACCTCAAATCCTACATTATTTTACATTTCAGCTACCATTATCGTACACTCTCTGATATTTATAATAAATTCGATCTATTTTAAAAATAGGCGAACACTGTAAAGTTCAGCTTTCGTTATTTTTGCTATTATGCGCGGGGTTTATTATTCTTGAGTGGTTTTTTTATTAAATTTCTGATATAAAACTTTCTTTTGCTGGAAATATAAGACAAAGTTTGTTCACGTTTAAGTTGAATGATCCGTTTGACTCGTGCGTGAGTCTGACACAACCCACAGCTTCTAGAAGGATTCGTACCTGCTCCGTTGCTGCCTTTCGCTGGCCGAGTCCTGTGTTTGTTCCCCGCTGGCCGCCGTCCGTCGCGTTACTAATGCCCTACTCCGTCTTGGTCAACTGCTGTCTCCACCTGACGAAATGTCAGTCATCCTTACCCACTCTGGTCCCCCCCCGCTCTTATACCCGGGGGGGGGGTCAAAAACAGCCACAAGACAGTTGATCAACTTACTTACCTTTTTAACTGCACATCTGAGATCGCCGACTTATGGAACTAACAACGCACGTGATGGTTCCCAAAAGCATCGCGAAACATTTAATTATAAATGAAATTAATGAAAAGACAGACCGGTCACATTATAGCAACGCTACACTGAATTATGGTTAATCAGATGATCACAGCGGCTAGATACGATGTACACAGGAAATGTTGTTTGTCATAACGGGGGTGGAGGGAGGGTTACCTTACAGTGCGCATGTCACACTAACCCCTCAAAGTAATGGACGTCAAATAGAACAGCGGATTTTAAAACTGGTTAAGACATGTTTTGATTAAATCTGGAAAAAAAATGGTATGTACACCGAAAGCAGATCTGATCAGAGCAAATATCGATTTTTTTAAACGGTTCATATTAGGGAACAGGAACTTTTTCCGATGTTATATTGTAAATGCGATGTGCAGTGAATTACGTAATTCTTTGTCTTGTTACGAATTCACGGAACGACCTTAACAGAGTCACCACGAATGCAAACTTCTCCATCGGATTCCTTTATTTACGTTTAAGGAGGAACAAAATGAATGTGTCTCTGTACAGCTCCAGTTTTATTATACAAAAAAAAAACATCTCAATAAATAAGGCAGTGTATTAAAACTTTTATGTACAATTATATACAGCAGAGGAGTAGCGAAGACTCGAGAAACTGAGACAATGACGGCCATCTTGAAGTAACCACAACTTCGTTTGTCGTGCAAACCGGATACATTAATTTAAAATTCCGGACACTTGATTCTTTCCGGTACAAGAAAATTTTTTCATTATTATACTTGGTTATTAATATTAATACATATGACACAAAGTAAAAAAAACAACAACACAAATAGTTAATCACGTAAACAAAGAAGTTCCATTTCAAGAAAAAGATTCCCATAAGCACTGTTACAATATGCTTTTATCTTGTTAGATAATTTATCAAATTTGCAAGATAAGGCCAGGCCTGTTATTATACACATGGGAATCAACCTGATATCATGTTGAGAAATTTTACAGTATACCAGTTGCGACATATTTGGCCCTATCTGTACACGCTCCGTGTTAAATTATCATATCTGTACAACAGTGTGTCGACGCAATCGATTGCACAGATTCGGTAAGCTTCACACAGATCATAATTCGGTTGTCCTCAAATACGAGATTAGATTCTTGAAGGATAAGTGAGCGCTCGCTTAAAACAAATGAGGAGCGGCTTCTGGATTCGTCGCACAAAGTCACGAACAAGAACTGAAACCGATTTAATTACGACGCTAATTTTCCGGGGCACGAGACCAGACCAGAAAAAAAGTTTAAATTGAATGTCGCGAAGGGAAAAACTCATTTTCTTATGTGCCACAAGATTTTCCTTTGTGAGATGGCACCTCTGCCGCTAACACGAAGTTTTTTTTTTCTTTTCCAAAATTTCGCCATTACCATCAACGAAAACTGCATACTTCGGCAATAATTTACAGTCGTACCACTACTGACAACCGAAAGCGACACATCGCTTTTCATAATTTGCTGCTACTGAAAGTGAACCATAAATTATTTAGAATAAATTGGGTCTGGCCTCGTCTCCAATTTTAGGAAATGCAGAGAGCCACTGAATTATTTCTCAGTGGGAGCTTACATAACCTGAGTACATAGAAGAATAAAGAAAATACAATATACAAATTATATCAATATTAAATTTGAGTCACTGACCAAATAATACTAGAAGCAGCCCACGTTGAAAAGTATACATTATGAGACTCCAAGAGAACATAAATTATTCCCAAGCAACATTCAGGAACACGCACAAAGAGATACGAAACTGGAGAAAATCGAATGCGTATCGCTTTGTGGAGAACGCACGTCATGTGCGTCTCTTCCTCCTAGCAAGCAATCAAGAGCTGCCCAATTAGAACCTCCGCTGACGGCCTTCAGCTCTCCTTCCAACACATATCGGCCTTAGATAAACAGACAATTAATGCGTCCAGTGACTCTGGCAGGTGGCCAGACGCTTCTAGGAGAGGACGTTAAAGATGAAATATCTGGATTCTCAGGTCTCTTAGCATACCTGATGTCAAATTATTCTCTCATTCCACAAAATGAGAGAACCAAACATCTTGTTAAAATACACGGGGCTTGCCTCTCAAATTAAGTTGTTATTTTTATTATTCTCTGTATCTTTACCAAATTCTTGTAACCACATTCTCTCGTTCATCCATCCACACAGTAAAGATAAGGAATCAGAAAACACGTCACATTTTATTTTAATTTTGTTCCAACAGGGACGATGCTGAGAGGTCACTTTGACCTCTCAGCATTTTTAGACGTAATCCTGAACTCTGAATGAACAAACGTCGCTGGACGAATCCGTTCAGAGCCTCCATATCGGAAATGCGGAAACTCTGCGGTCTTAATGCCCAATCCTTTCTTAAAACTGTGTGAAAAAGATGCCCACTCGTCGCTTTGATACATTTTTGTTAGCAATTAAAACATTAGTCACAATTGAGAGTTTACCTTACACGGAGCAACGGACACAAAGACACGTGAAGCATTTCATGACATCTGGAAACATTTTGTTAACGAAAATTAATAAACTGTAATAAAAAATAAAATACTTGCATTGGAATGTATTATATCATTTACGTCTCAAACAAAAATGTTCCACTAACATAACACTATTTGATACAATAGGCCAAATATATAGTGGACGCCACGTTGTTTGTATGAAGCCTTTGGAATGCTACGGGATGCAGGTGGACAGAGCAGAGAGGCGACGCGGTGCGTCCCCCAGGCAGCGCAACAGATTCGTCAATTGCGCTCAGAGCCATATTGAATCCGACATTCACCTCGTTGTTACGAGTTTCTAGTAAGATCCGCTTTCTTGTGTCATTATAACTCTCGTCTAAGTAACATTTACGAATACATGGATTAATCTATTAACACTTGTTTACTGTGAGATACATCTTAAGCCCATAAATACCCTCTGTGCGGAGAACGCGGTGTTACTGATTATTAAAGCGGGTGGCACATATTGGCTTTAAAGGGTAATTTAACATACACTCAACAGACTTTTGACCAATTTTAATAGCGAACTGCGTTAAAAGTTTCGTCATAATGGGTGTGTGCCACCTGTCACATGACGCAGTCTCGTTTCGTAAGCAGAGCGCAATGCTTCCGTGGCGAAACAGCTGCCCACAGCGATCCAGAGAAATTAACACCTCCATTCGCTCCGGATAATGTCACAGTGACAGATATTCTAATAAGAAGATCTACGTTCCTAGGAATCGTTGTCATTTCTGCCTGCTGATGATAGAATACGCCTAAAATTATCAAATAGTGGATATTTTACTCAACTACTCTTGGATTTTAAGCCGCGAACGAAGAAAGTAAGTTCTAACAGACGAAGAAGCTATTAATCCGCTGCTGATTACGTGGCCACAAAGATGTCATTTTTAAAAAGAGTTAATATTTGTTACAAGGTACAATTCATCTACGATTATCACCTGCCGTGATTCGCGTTGACTAAATTCTAATAGAGTAAGTTACTAGACACTGACAATCACGCTACATTAGCTATGAACATTTTTAATCGATTTATCGAAACAGAGCACACGTTTTATACTAATCGAGGTTAATTTAAATTCTTGAGATTTGACTTCCTCGCTGCATTCAAAACAAAATTCTTCTGAATCCGAAATACGCGAAGTCATACCAATTGCTGGAAAAAAATCAGTTTCAGAATTTTTTTTTTAACAAGAATACGAGTGCCACGGAGTGACGCACTTTTTCTGACGGTATCGAAAGAGAAACCTGGCCCTCCCGCGAAACACGTTCACGTTCATCATCATTAGGATGAATATGAGTGACGAGTATACACGAGACTTGCGTAATCAGATTCCAGATTTACCACCTTTTGCGGAATGTGGATTTGGGGAGGAAAAATTATAGTTTGATTTAAACAAAACGCAGTTTTCAAAGTCACCGACCAAAAATCTGTGCTTACGTCAGCCAAAAATCTTCTCCAGTAATGTTATCGGCTGTGGCCATTGAGTACGCGACTTACGCCTTTAGGAAATTTATTCAAGTTACTTTCTAATATAATGCAGTATGCTAAAAATCATCGCAATGAAACCCTGAATTCAAGTTTAGTTATCTCATTAAAACGAAGAGCCAATTCCGGCAGCCATCGTAAACAAACATCACCACAATTTAGAGCTCTACCGTCCCTTATTATTACCCAGTCTTGTAAATGCGTTTTATATCGCAGTTACGTCTCACTAAATGGGCTTTGAATCTACAAGAGCCACTTGCAAATCGAGAAAAACACGGGCTGTAACATTCTTCCAGATATATCGTAGCTGAAAGAGGCATCAGCTTAGCCTGTGGTGCTTAATGGCACCGTCCACATGCTCCTTGCAGAGCGGCAAGTTGCGTGACACCGGGTCGTTTCGATTCTGTGTGTATAGATGCTAATTCAATTCGCCTGGCTTGTGATACAAACGCAACCCACAAAGACGCTCATAATTAACTGTGATTTGGCCTAATCCTTGTTAACTGAAAGAGATTGCGCAGAAGACCGTGGCTTAATGGGAGAAAATGTTCCGAATCTCCCGATACTTAACAGTGTCATTGTTTGCGCAAAGTTACGACAAGCCACGAGTTCCTCTTCTGTCCGAGGGACCTCCCACAGTGGCTGCAGAGGAGGGCCAACTCCAACCAAACAGACTCAGCCGTTAATTTCCTGGAGAAGTCAACTTCCCTTTATGTCCGAAACCGCGGTTTTTCATGGGAAAAATGATCCAAGGAACTTGTACACGGACTTTACAGCAGACAGTCAAACGCGAGGGGGGGGGGTCTCTCTCTGAAGAAACAGATTTACCGGTCGCAACACAAGAGGGAGCCCGAGGGTTCACCACACAAACTAAAAGGCTCTGGTATGTGAAACTGAGGCTGAATGGAGAACGACAGAATGAGAATCAAGAGGCGGGGGGGGGGGGGGGGGGGAGACAAACTAAGAAAAACCATTACGAGACGGAGAATAGAGGAGGATGAAGAAGATGATGCTTCAGCAAGCTTGGTCTTTCGACAAGGCAAAGAAAAGAGAATTGCTTTCCTGGGCCGCTTCAAAAATTGCCTTGCTCTCTCAAGTGTGCAGAGCGCGTTTTACACCGACACCTAGCGGCCGATCAATTCGTTCCGCGGGGACGAATGGGAGGTTATGCAAAGATGTCATCTAGGGAGGCCGCCTTGCAGTTGTCTCGTTAGTGTAGCACAGACCGGAGTCGGGAACCGCTCAATCAACAAACAGCAGATGTACCCACCCACCCTCCCCTCTTTGTGTACAGCAAAACCCACAGCTACCGCACGCAATATGATGCTGCTTTATTTCCGAAATGGGAGGAAACAGCACTTCAGATGTACCCAAGACTGACAAATGAATCATAAATTCCCCCCCTCTTAAAATACTGTAAAATCCACCCTTGCTCTGTTGGGGTGAACCCGACTCGTCCGTCGCACCGAACACCCCGAGGGGCGACTGAGCTCGATTCTCGCAACGTGCGTCACGTATGAACAGTGAAGGAAGCACCTACAGGCGCCATAACTCGAATTGTGGGAATCTGTTTCGATCGTCTGGCGGTGGCTCCAGAGGAAAGTCGACGCATCCTGGCTGTTGTTTATAGACAGCCCTCGGCTACGCGACAATCAGCAGTGACCGACGTCTTGTGGCGTCGCCTGGGTTAAACATTAATAACTACAGACGACAAACAGTCAACATTTAAAATACTCTTTTTCTTTTTATATTACAAACGCGTTGGGTAAAGAGGGAGAGTTGACGTTCTGTCTCCCTGTTTGACGCCGCGCTTGGTCAACAACATCGGCGCGTAGCAGCTGCTAGGGTAACACGACGAACGCCCTCTGAAAGAACGGGGGCGTCATACTAAGAAGCTTGTCTCACGCTGCCTGCCTCCCTCCATCCGCGATGTCGCACCTCAGGAGGAGCGTCGCAAGCCCAACACTGACTCAAATTGTCTTGCGCACTACTGGCTCTCAAGTCAGGAAATATTCTTGCTGTTCCGGTGCCGGAGCCTGGGAGGCGAGTTCTTCCGGGAATGTTTGTTCCGCTTGCTGCTGAGGAGCTGCTGGTGCGCGTGCACCGGAACTTGGGCCGAGTGGTTGCCACCGGCGAGCTTCTGGTTGTGATGGTTGATGCTGAACTCGGTGTCGAATTTGAGGAAGTTGAGGCACTTCTCCTTGTGCCGCGCCAGACCGCTCTTGAGCGGTTTCCCGCGGCGGTTGAAGCCCACAAACCGCGACTCGTTCGCAGCCGACCGGTACCTGTTGTACCCGTTCGTCATGTCCTCGTAGAACTCGCACATCGCGCCTCTGAACCTCTTCTGCAACCACACACAACATCCTACTGAACAAGCAGTCGTGGCAACGCCTTCCTTCCTTCGGCCTGGCTAACACATTCACCCACCGGTGTGGAATTTTCCGAGTGACCAACGAACGCTGAACGATCAGCTAATACAACTGTCACCTAAGAGAAACGTTTGATTTCTGTCATTTCAGGTGAAAGCGACCGGGTGCAGTGAACGTGTTAGCCAGCTTCAGGAAGCGACCGAACGCTATCCACGTGAGAGGTACTGTACCGATGAATGGGGACGGAACACAGCATTTCTGGTCACTGAAGTAATTTGTGAAGGGTGCCTTAACGGGACGAATCTGCCCCAAACCTAACCTAAATGTCCAGGAATGTCTTTTTCCGTCTCCTTTTTAAAATCCGTTTTCAGTTTCTGTTTCTGATGTAATTCTTTCCTCGGGCATGCACTTAATTTGGAGATGACATGTGATCCATCGGAATCCTGCTCGTATGTCCCAATTCCTGGGTGTGAATCTGTCGGCTTTGCCGTGCCACTTACGTAATACTTTATAACCGAGACTTTTTTTTAAAAGAAATGTGGAGGAAAGTGCTACGAGAATTAAACAACAACAAGATCGCAGAGAAGTTAAACTATGGATCATCTTTCAAGGTCGTGGTTCAAAGGATGAGATGTGAAGCAAAATTGGACGAGGGGGCTCAGATAACGACACCAAGATCAAAATTAATGGAATGAAATGAAGCCAAAAGCGAATGCAAAACCCGTACATATTTCGAAGATGGATTTTGGGGGGGGGGGGGGGTTTAAAATGAAACACATTTATGCTTACCGATCCGACAAGTTTCCACTTTCTGTTGAAGCACAGGTACATTCGTGATTCTTCCGCGAATATCGTCAGCTTGACACTGAAGTCCAGGGACTTTATAGTGAGATTTTCTGCAAAAGAGAACATCGATACAAACGAGAAATGTGGCGCCCTTTCAAAGAACGCTAAAACACAATCACATCGTCACGTTTAACAAGCGCACAACTGGAGTGTTCTCCGTTTTACGCAAAGGTGCACTAAGTCCACTTATCGCGTTTTCAAGCGAAGAGCGGTTCTTGATAATCTGCTAAATTCTGCCTAGAAAGTGTTTTTTTCAGCGCTTTGCAAAATGAGCCGATAGAATTCTGAATCTACACTGAATTGTGCTGATTACAGAGTGGAAGAGTGACACAAGTGCGCGTGGCCTCTTACTTTCAGAGGTCTGGCGTTCTCAGTGCCGGGGGTCTTGTGGGTTGCCAAGCCGTGGCCGACGTTTCAGAGCTGTGCACCGCCTCTATGTTCAAGGCTCCTTTCAGATTTTCCGACTACAACTCAATTCACGTGGTTTGCATGCGTGCTATATGCCCTGCCCATCTCATACTCCTTCACTGGACCGCCCTAAAAACTTTTGATGTTGGGTTCCTCGTCTCGTGCCGCTCTCCGGCCTCCTATCACGGCATCTCTTAGGACCGTAACAGGCATCAGACGTTTGCATTTTCACAGGCCGTTCACGGACATGGAAGTGACGAAGGCCACGGCGGTCCAGCGCGTGAGAGAACACACGGCCGGCCCGAAGTGGCGCCTGGAGTTGGAATAAACTGATAGCCAGAAGACAAAAACACGACCCCTATTATGCGTGCATGTAGCTGCTACGAGCAAAAGCGTCTTACGTCTTCTACGACGAATCCGCCTTTACTCTGACCCTGTAAAGAAATCGGAACTACGTCCATCAGTTCTGTATCCCGTGGCCGCTCTGAGGAAACGCATTTCTGCACTTAGTTCCAGTCTTCATTTCAGACAGAGGAACCTCTGCAGTTCATACGGCGTTGTCAGATTCCCTGCTAACCTGCACAATCGAATCTCGTTCACTTCCTATCCGCATGGTCCATTAGCCTCATCACGTTAAGTACGGTAATGCAACTCATGGTAAATACTTCCAGTTGTGTTACGCCGACCTCACTACGAACATTGAGGGTTGCAGTTTCTTCCCGTGCAAATATTCCGTTTTTCTTTTCGTGCCGAGTCCTGGGCTAATGAAAGACCATCACGAGGGGTGCTTCTTGAAGGTTCTTTGCTGCCTTCACAGCAGCCTGCCACCAGTCTTCATCCGCACGCCCAACTTTTTAATATTATCCTCCTATCCCTTCTCTGCAAGCCTTCTCGCTGAATTACAGCCCGGCACAAACCACCGACGAATATTAACTGCTCGCATCACAAAATACCACGTGCAGTCGGAATCAAAATATTCCGCCGCCATTTTTAAATCTCGCTCGAGAAATGCTCTAACAAGAACTTAACACTCGGTTCAAATGCACAGAACTGGATTGCTGTTTATTTAATGACGCTAATGTTCGCGTGGGCGCCATGACAGGGAGATTAAAAGCGCCGCTCCATTAGCGTCGTACACACACAGGGTTCCGAAGGGCTTATTACAGTTCGTCCTGACAACTACAAGACAAACTGCAGATGGAACCACGCGCCCTCCCAAAAACTAGTTTCGTATTTCTTCTACAGCTCCTCTCATTACGAACGACTAGCAGAACCTAGTTGTTAATTAGTGGAGTACATGGCGCCGTGATTAGGAGTACAGCTGCGAATAAATTAACACTCCCTCCCTTCTTTAACAACCGAATTTACAGTTTGTCTTTTAAATAAACAGCGACTGCTGTTATAATTAAGAAATGAATTGCCTGAACGGTCGCGTTCGAATGTGTTCCCGCGAACTCATCTCTTCTATCGCTGCTACAAGAAGGTTACACGTGGCTCGTGATATTTTCATCAAAAGTGCCTGCAGCTGGGTACGAAACGGACCTCCGTGTCCCAGAAAAGAAGGAGATTTTATTGGCTTGTTAAGCGACTATCAGCGTCTCTAGAAGGACCGTGCTCCACGGGTTAGTTAACACCTTGAGGACACAAGCAAAGTTAAGGATACACTTCCATGCTTCCACGTGTATGCTAAATGCCCTGCCCATCTCGTCATAATCGATTTAGCTACCACAGAAATACCAGGGCAGTAGTTCAAATCCCGAAGCCCGAACTTACGCATTTTCCTCAGTTTCTCCGTTCCGTCATCTCAGCCACACGGACTGCGGATCGTTACGTATTTTCTGTAAATTCCATTCAACTTGTTGATGAATAAAGTACTTTTCCATAGCTCTAAACTGGTGACATAATATTTGCTGTTCGCTTTCACAGTGCTTTGTCACGCTGTCGACCGTCTTAAGAGGTTGATTTTTCCTTGCACGCAGTCTCAGTGAGCAGTGCCCCAGGTAGGGCACAGCGGGCTCTTTCGAGCGTTTCCTCCGTGCGGTACAGAAGTCGGCTTCAAACAGTCCTCACACAGGGTTAGCCTGACAACTGTTCTTTCCGGGTACTCCGGCTACAATTCTATATTAATCTCTCGCCCCTTCCCTATGCTACATGTCCTGCCCATCCCGTCCTCGTAGATTTTACCATGGCACAAGTTATGAAGCTCCTCGTTGTGTATTTTTTTCCATCCACTTTACTCCCTCCGAACGTTCTCCTCAAACACCAGCAGTCGGTATTTTCCACTCAATGTAAGAGACCAAGTTTCACACCCATAGAGAACGCATAAATGCCTGCAGTTGTCTAAACCTTGCCAACTACCGCATTCTGTTTCCGTATTTCTGAATTAAACGGCCTTCGTGTTATTCAAACACAAAAAAGAGGTACGAGAATTTCAAACGCAAACAGCCAGAGGAAATTCATTACTGAGCGGTTCGTTTCATTTGCGTCAATAAATACGAAATTCCCGAAGGCAGTTCTGTCGAAGGATTCGCTTGAGGGCGACGTGACTTGAGATTCGGCTTCAAGGGAGACGAAGACATCGGCTGACAGAGGAAAACACCCCGCGAGGGCTGACGGACGAACAAAGAGCGCAGACAGACAGACAGACACTCTGCAGTTGACACCAGCGGGACGGACCATCGTCTGCACGGACAGGATTAATACACGGCTTGTTTAACGACGTTTCCAAGATAGGTTTATGATGGGTAAAGGATCGGAAAGGAAGTGGCCGCGGCGCAGTCTGATGCACTGCCCCGGAATTTGCCTGAACGGACTGAAGAAAACCACGACACACGCCGACCGAGATATCGCAGTCTCCAAAACACAATGAGAGAAAATGTAGCAGTAAATATAATGTTTCGGAGGGACAAACTGCTTCAATCTTCAGGGCCGAACCCAGAATACCAACATCCATGCTCCACCCACTCGCGTAAGAAATCGCCTTTTGACTTGCGACTTTAATAAGCCGCCCGGCTGCTTTGCCCTGAGCCCCGCAATGTGAAACAGCTGCCTCCGTGTCCCGGCGCTCAGGGGTGGGCGGAGTTCGGTGATCGGTTGAAAAGGAACGGAAAACGTCAGCGAGCGTCTCTTTGTCTACAGAAATAACAAACCTGAACGCAGGTTATCGGTGGATAATAGATTTAAAGACAAGATGCCGACAGGAGCTCGTGGTTCAAATTCCTCCTCTTTCAAAGGGACGTAATTGGTCGGCGTTCAGGCTCACGACTCACGCAGCGCACGGGAAGCGAAGTAACACGACGTCTTCGTTCTTCATTCCTGCATTTAACGACGCTTTATCATCTAATGAGCAGCTTCTTGGAAAACCAAGAACAGATTCTCATCGCCGTAAGAAAGTCACATCCTACGTGGTTGTCCAATACCCTGTTTACAAAGACGTGCCACTGGGCCCTCAATCCAGAAGAGGGTTGTCTTCTGGGAGATTGTCCTGATGATGGAGGCAGAAAGTAACTCCGAAACGCCGGTCAATATCAAGAGACTACACGGCGCTACAACCCACAAGACAGCCATCTTCACACCCGCAGCCGTGAGAACCTGAAATCTCAACCAGCTGGATCCAGTCCACCCCCTAACATAGTGCGTCTTTAAAGTGCGTTTTAATCCTAACCTCCGATTTATACCAAAGTCTTCGAAGTTTTCTCTTCGTCGTCTCGCGACAAAATTGTGTGATCATTTCTTACCTCTGACGTGCCCCGCCCATCCCAAGGTTTTTCATCGGCTACTTACTTTATATTAATGCAGCGTCAAATGACCAGATAATTGCTCTTGTTTCGGGTGACACGGCGTCTATGGTCTACTTTCATTTCTGGGCGGAAAACGCGGAGCGCCTCAGAATAGACGACCGCAGGGCTCGGGGTCCAACACGAGGTCGTTTGCCACCCACTACGTGGCGAAGGTTTTCATTCTGTCGCCTGGAACTACTTTATGTGAGCGGCAGGCAAATTCCACCTGCATCCGATCGAAGAGCTGTGCAGTAAAACCCACGAAATGTTGAGCCGATATATATTATAATGAGGGCCGATGGTATTCCGATGGCGCTGTACGACTGGGCTTTCGAAACCACCACGAGTGAATGACCAGGTTCATTTTTTTACCTTTATTGGACAACGCTGAGGTGGTCGCCTTTCCGTGCTGACACCAGGGAGCTTTGCCCTGTGTCTGTGAACCAAGAGGACACACGGAGCAGAGTTCGAAACCCTTTTAACGAGCATCACTACACTACACGCAGTGACGAAATTTGGTAAAATGTGGTATGTATTACATTCACGTTGTTCACCGTCATGGCGGCCGTGCGAATCTGTGAGGTGGTCAGGTAGAAGGTAAACCAGTGCCCACACACCAATTTCCTTCTGCTGCATCACAGTTCCCGTCTGCAAACGCCATTTCCGTCCCCCCTCCTGGTTCACAATTAAACTCAAGGACATGGCGTTCACCATATATAATTAGGGTACAAGTACGATGAGCTGGGCGGGGCGAGAGATGAGAAATGCAATGAAGATTTGTCGGCAAGCCTGAAGGACACCATCTGAAGACTTAGGAGTACATGAGAAGATAATTTACTATCGTCGAATGCGATAGGACGTGTGTCCTGGTGGCATCTGCTTTAAGAAAACCGGGCTACAGGCAAATTTATGGGCAACCGGTAAAGGCGAAGTTTATAAAGGAGTTTAATTAGAGACGCGACTAGAACTTCCCTCCTGAATATACACGAAATCGAAAATTATTCAAATAGAATTTGTAGATTTTGACGAAATCTTCAGTTCATGTGACGTACCGATAATATTTTTCCACAAGAGAAGTTTTCAAGTTCAACCCCACAGAGACACAAATCTGCGACAATGCTGAAGCTGTCCGAGTCGTCCTTGCCGCAGTCACCAGATACTCACGGTATTTGTCCGACTTGTCATCGTCTGCCAGGACGCGCCCCTTCAGGTCCACCCGCACGTCACTGCTACTGCAGTCGTTGTAGAGACGCACGGACCGAACCATGGAGGGCACAGCTCCGCAGATCACCACCTGCAGACACAAGGCAGGATTTCAGGTCCTCACGGCGCCGACTATGAAGGTCTTCTGGGTTGTAGCGCCGTGTAGTCTGGTACACCTTCATCGACGTTTCAGAAGTACTTGCCGCCTCCATCATCAGGGCGATGTGACGCCCTGTTAATGGAGGAGGCTGTAAGTACCTCTTGGCACGTCCGTAAGCCTCTACCAGACCACACGGCCCCACAACTAGAAGACAGCTACCTCCAAAGCGCCATCCACACCTCACTCAAAACTTGAATATATAGTACGCGACTGTAATCTTGAGACTTGCAAGGAATGCAGGAAGTTAAAGGCAGGCGCTGTCTTTCCTCCTTCACCCCACTTCCTCACCCCGCAAGTCTCAAGATTACAGTCTTACACTGTATTTTTGTACTCAGAACCGAATGAATGTGGAATGAAGGATATCACATAACGAGGAAAGAAAGTCTCTTGCCTGTCCTGTCTCGAAACTGATTACTTCATGCGCTCTGGAAAGTAACTTTTGAATCGATTGCGTATTGCCTTCATTAACGTTTGATGAACAAACGATTTCAAGGCCCCTATCTCGGGTTACCCTTAGACAAATCGAGGAAACCCACGGAAATCAGAAGTCAAGAGATACGACAACCCATAAACAATTCTCCGTTACCATGGTTACAGAAGCCCGTCCACGGTCCCTGTCTTCATTCCACACAATCACACCTCATCCCCCTTAGATACATTCTAATATTCCCTATCTGCGTCCAGGTTGTTCAAACGGCCTCTTTCTGTCAGATTTAAATTTTGTGTGCACTTCTCGTCTTTCCAGTACGTGATAATTCCTAACCATTATTTTAGTCCTAAGACTTACACTCATATTACTGCCTCGCCCTATCCGATCACACGTCATACTATAACTCTTCAATTTGGTTTACTTAACGGTGAATGGAAACTTACAGTAGCTAAGCGATCATGCCCCACTGTGCTGGAGGGAGCGAGACTGTAGCCCACTGGATTCGCGCTTCTGAACGTCACTTGACTGATCCCAGGGAACACAGGCCGCTTCCAAACGCGGGTACCCTTTAGTGGAACCCTGGAACCTGGTTCACACGGTGGTTACGTTCTCTGCTACATATTCACAAGCACTTGGTTTCGATTCTGGGGCCAGAGATCGACTACTTTCCATGGCCTTCGGAAGTCCCGCCACACAAATTACGACTTACTGACTAATGACAGGCGACGACCTCTACAACCTACGCTCCTCTCAAGTCATTATTCATAACCATCCACCCATCTGACACAGTATAAACGATATCGGAGGTAGAGCGAGTTTAAATGAATCAAAGATTACAGGCCGAATGTCATTCTATTTCGCGTCAGTGCACGTAACCCAACAGGAGGGCAGCTCTCGAGTTCTAATCTGGTTCCGGACAAGGGACAGGCCAGAATATGAAGTCCGGACTTACCATTAGGAGACACAACAACTTCGCTGAGACGGCAAGCTGTGGTAACCTGCAACAAGAAACAAAAAACTGTCGTCATTGCTCGTGCCAAACTACAAAGACGTAAGAATTTACACAAACGAGCAAATTAAACCCTTCGATAAAGCTTGACGGCTTTATGTAAGCCGTAACATGCCCGTGTTATAGGAATTCCTTCAACGTTTAACCAACACATTTATTCTCACATAAACATGTATTCACATACGCCCACAGACGCACTTGGTGCTTAAAATAAATTAACGTGACTGGGTTTGTCGAGAATCGTGAACTTTGTCGGAAGGACTGAAAGTAAGTAACAGTGAAGTGGCTCTTGAAACCAACCAGCATCACACAGCTCGACACAACTCACTGTCCATCTGCCACACCGAAAACCATCATCCATCTTGTCATTTCCAGTGCCGTTACGCTCACGAGAACGTAGAAGGCAAAGCACGTATCCTCTGGGATTCCTTCCGAATCTCGAAATTTGCTAACGGAGTAAATACGCCATAATCCTCGAGCCACAGAGACAGGCACTAGAAACTCCCAAGTGGACTCTTCAGACGAACATTTTACATGCGTGCTACGTGCAACTCAGGAATACTCATCCTTTTAAAAAAAAACCTTTCAAATGCACACCGGCGTGGCTTAAAGAGCAGTCGTGTTGAGCGCAATCCCATACACTTCTAGCAAAGACTGTACTTTAATGTCAGAGCCTGGGAGCAATGATCAATTAGGAATGCTAGGTATGGGAAAGGCATATTGTACGCGCAATAAACACTGTTTATTCGCAGAGCAAATCGATAACGACTACGTCTTATCGAGATGCTCGCTGCTTCGTACGGGCTGGCTGTTCAGAGTGCGGTACAGACACATGGAGTTCAGCTGCCAGTATCCTGAATGAACAGACGCGGAGAGCCGACAAGGGGTGATCTTCCACTCTGGGTTGTTACTACCACATTACGCCACGAAGACATCAAATTGTTCGGACGAATTCGATGACTAACCTTCGGGATTCATGACCAGCTGAGAGACACTCAGCTTTTCGACACAGATACAACCCGAAACGACATCTGCTGGAATAAGAAGTGCATCTTGACAATAATTAATCGCCTGTGTAATTACGTAAAGATCAACAGAATAACGAGATGGGTTGGAAACGCAGCACGCATGAGATAAATCTCAGTAGAAGAATTGGAAACAAAGAGACCACTTACTCAGGAGACGTAAGCAAATATTTGGATGGGGAAGGCGCGGGCTACACGGAAGACGGGGGAATTCTGGACCAGCCAAATATGAGGTCCTCTGGAACATGCACCCGACACTGTAACAAATTCCACGGTCCATCTCATGAGTACGATCATCGGTGGTCACGAGGAACACGCACAAATACCCTCGCGACCCCTGGTGGCTGTTCGGGCGCAGCGGAGAGTGAAGAACCGCTCACTCAACTTGTCCGCTTCGCTTCACGTGTTTGCCTTGCACTGCAAGTGAAGCGTCCTCTGGCGATGATGGGCCCGCCACTTGGACGTAACCAAGTTGAACAGAACGGTAGGGGATCAACTCGTCGCTCGCTCGCTCGCTCGCATTAGCGAAGCGGGGAACCATGAGAGGTTTTAGCAGGGCATGTCTGTGCACACACTCCAAGTGGACACAGCCTACGACTCATTATTTGGTCTCCGTGTACAGTCAGCTTACATTTTGGTGAATATTTTTGTGCCTTTCTGCACTGATACATGAGTGGCGGGTCAATTCCGTCTCCAGATTTCGATTAAAATTTGTAATTGGGCAAGCACGAAAGAAGACGTTAGTCTGCCCGTATTGGTGCATTTGTCACACGAAAACAGAAAGCCTTTTCCTTTTGTATGTAAGTTATAGTGTTTGTCACGTCTCCCGCGCGTGCTACGCGCGAACTACCCGTGTCACCAGAGCGTGGGTGGAGCTGATTGCTTCATTCACACTAGAAATACAGGAGTCGGACGAAGCTACATTTCCGATTTCAAAATACGGGCTACATCACTTGGGGAGTGGGGAGCAAGATAATTTGCCTCAAATACCAAAGCCCACCCCGGGTCACTGCCCTGAGCCAACTCAACATTAGTGTGTCTTCACGTCATGTTCTCAGTCCTTCAACTTGTGTGTTTTCGCGTTCGTCAAAAACGCCGCCACAAGCAACTGCTACAGATTTTCCTTGTGGGGGGGGGGGGGAAATCGCTGAGTTTGCTTAACGGAAACGTTCGTAATAAAACGGGGAAGGAACGTCGGAAAAATACGCACCTCGAAACTTCTTATGTTCTTAAAATTCCCCTCCCCCCAAGCTCTTTGCGATCATCCATCGTGCTTTGAATGACCACCGTTCGAAGTCACTACTCACCAAACAACCATGACTGAAATCAGTCACCAGTCGCAGTCAGTCTTCGCCAGTGGCGGGTTTTCTCATTGCAAACCGCAGAACAACGCGCACAGCACCCTAGAACTCAGTGCACTGCGAGACACGACAACATTTTGGTCTTCAGCGTCGTTTGATCGGTCTTGGAGCACTAAGAAAATTACAAGACAGTTTTCCATTCCCGTCGAGTGGCTTAAGCCTCGAGCAGTCAGACTGTCGGGAGATACCCACAATGCAGACCGGGGCAATGCATATTGACGTAATACGAAGATGAGATGAGAGCGGGCGACGGATGCTAAGTAAGAACAAGAAATAAGTCTTCAAGTAGTTTACAAGGAAGGAATGCTGCCAAGAGCGCCTGTGCTTCTTATCTGCGTGACTTGGTTCCATTAATAAGAGACATTCCGATTTTCGGCGACGCATCGTCGTTGCTGTATTCCGACTCCAGCTTAGATCAAATTTTTTCGTGACGCATCCACGTTTTTTGTTCTTAGACATCTTGCGAAGAATCAACGTGGATGCTGTTGACGCATCCTGTCGCCGCTTTCATTAAATTTCCAGCAAAACACACATCAGTCCTTACATAGTAATGTGACTGTGATGCGGCTATAAGAATGCCAAGGCGCCTGCGTGCAGACAAACACACAGACGGCTCGACAAGGCGAAATGTGTGCAGGTGAATGGACAGTGATAAAACAGGCCACGGCAGCCTCGTACCAAATTCGGTGACTAATTCGAGTTAACTGAAAACAGTGTCGATAAACAGCTGAAGTACGAATGAATGTTTCAAAACAAGTTCGAGACAATGTACACCTCGGAGGACGGAAATGAAAGGAAGATAATTTTGTGTTCGCCTAAGCGACTGTCAGCTTCTCAAGGACTCTGATCCATGCAGGCCGAGTTGTATATTATACGGAACCAAAAATCAGTTGCACGAAGAGAAATTTCCGCGACGAGACAGCGCCTACTCGGCGCACCCCCCCCCCTCCCCCTATCAATGTTACAGTCGGACTGCGTGATTTACTGGGTTTAATAAGCGAAACAGACAGCCGCGGGCGCTGTCCCATGTCTTATGGCGCGCACGAAACAAAAAGACAAACACGCTAGAACGATCTACTTTGCACACTTTCACGCCGCAGCGCAATTATCTGGACCGCGTGCGGATGGAGTGCAGAAGGGGCGGGGTTTCACGTCTTGTCTGCAAACTGCGCCCCAGAATGTAGTCCACACCGCAACGCGCGTCATACGACAGCGAGACGTCGCTTTTGTCCTGTCACGGGCGGGGAAAAAGTGACGGCGTCTGCCGGCTGTCGCCTGAGACTGACAACAGCTTAAAACCGCGCTTAAGAGGAACGCAGACTTGGCTGGCTCGCTTCTGGCAAAAATTACATTTTTTCTCAGTCACAAACATCACAGAAAAACTACGTAATGGGGAGCTTCAGGGCGGGCGTGTACTGCGGGTGGCAGGGGCGAGAAATACATTCAAAGTCCTTTCCGGAAGAAAAGACCAAGACTTAGAAAGGAGGATGATATTAAAATGTATCTTAAAATAAGTGCAGCGTGATGATATGGACTGGATTCATCTGGCTCAGGAGAGGAACCGGTGGCGGGCTCTTGTGAACACGGCGATGAACCTCCGGGTTCCACAGAGCAGAAATTCTTCGCTATTTGAGCTACCATCAGCTTCTCGAGGACCCTGCTGCGTGGAGCTGGTTGGGCCTGTCCTATCCCGTCCCGTCGTGTTCCCTGGACTGCGCCATCGTCCTTGTGGTTCAAAGGATATATCCTACATTAGACTACAGACTTTGAACACGAACGGAATCAGAACGGAGCTTTTCCTACTGTAAGCAATACTGAAATTCTTGTCCACTCGTCAACGTCGTGGAATCTTGCCAGTATGAAAAGTTATCAAACGCCACAGACTGAGTGGCATAGTTCCTCTGGCAAATTTATGACTGCTCTGATTAGATCAATACGGGATCTGTCCAAGAGTTGTGTGATACACACATGTTCTCAGGAGGGCATGACCCCCGGGTCAGGGGGTCTCCCTCGCTGTAGTCCCACCGTTCCCCAACAACAGGCCCTCTCTCGCTCAGATCCTATTATCGACACTTCACAGGCAGGGTGAGGCAGCCCGCGCGGTGTTAATAATTAGGTTAGTGAATGAGTGAGCGAGGAACTAATTATTATCCTCTCTGACGGAATGGTTTTGGAGCGAGTCTCCTCTGCTACGAGCTCCTCACAACTACAGATATTCCCTTATGTACAAATCTGTCTTCGGTAGATTTAATTAGTAGTACAGATTATTCACATTCCGGGATATGAAGGACAACTCCCCAGCAAAAGAGCGAAGTGCACAGAGCCTTGGAAAGTTAGCCTCTTATGTTTGGCCACATTTACGTGTAACGTAAAAGAAGATGGCGGCCTGCGAAATCTACAGGATATTTAGCCATAGCTGATACAGCACAGGGTGCGACAATTAGATTCACAAACACAGCAGAGCAGTGATGGGAGGCTGTGAAGTCCTCACTCGTGTGGATCTAATTACGGTCACCTTATTGGTCTGTTTCAAGTCCAAAGTCTGTCCCGTCCATGTTTTATGGCGTATTGCACTCTTTTGTTGTTTCGACGAACACTGCATGCCGATAAAACCTTCTACAACTCTGTCTTCTCCAATTTCATCGAAATTTCGCTCAGTAGTTACTTTTTTGCAAAGTCAAATAACATACAGCATTCATTACCCTCAGTTTCCATCGTCTTTGTTTCTAGCCCGTGCGAAGCGAAAACAATTTCACGTTTCAATGCCTACTTGACACAAACCGGAAGCAAACATTGGGCCTTATGAACAACACCTGTCACCGTTACATCCCATATCTGCGTCTCCTTCCGGACGTTTCGGCAACTCTTGATGCAGACTTCGCTGTGCTGGTTCCTGGCTGGAGCGGTTCTACGCGTAGGCCGAACGCACCGACCGTCCGAGATAATTCCCCTGTCATAACCCCCCCCCCCCACCAACCGCGACCCGCGCTCTTCCAAGACAAATTAGCAGTTATCGCTACTTTAATAAGCAGCCATTCGAAGCTGGTCACACGTTTCGTGTTTTCGGACAAGCATGCAAACAGCGTTCCTCGAATTACTCACCGTTTCGAAAGGCGACCAATCAATGTCGATTCCCTGTTATTCTTCAATTACTTATTCAGCGCCAAATCACATCGCGTTCAGAACCGTTTCCTGAATTGCCCACTGCCTCAAGCGCACAGACCACTCACCACGCACTGACGATGTTGGACGAACCATCCATTTTTTATGGACGCAGTGCGTTAAAGCACACTTCACACTGACTCGCAGAGCCGTTTATCACTTTCTTCCTTGGCACTGACCTGACTTGAAGTATCTATTCATTAAGTTTCAATTTGAAATGCAAGTTTTTTTTTAAAAAAAAAAAGGGAGGGAGGGGGAGGCCTTGGTGTTGAGTGGTCGAGCACTTCACACACTCTCGCGCGCGACATCGTAACTCGAGCTCAGTTCACACTATCACGCCATACGCCCACCTGCTTGACGCCTTCGAGGTCCATCGCAGTTTTTCGGATTCGAGTAGACGGTCTAGCGCGGGGATTCGTGATTTTCTCAGTCACTCCAGAAAATGCTGTAACATCGATCCTTGCGTGCTCAACATGCATGTTCGTCTTCCTTCTTCTTCAAACTTAACAGGCTGTGCATCATTCTTCAACACATTGAATCACACAAGGTTTTCGACCCAAAAATCTTGCACTATTTCTGCTTTACCTCACGAAGCTGCTAACTGAATGTCTGCACCGGCCTGCATCTCAGAATCGCAGAGCCTCAAGCAAGAGGCAAACAGCGAACGACTTGTGACCTCTGGGCTGCTTTCGCTCGGCAGTGAACGAGGCGCCGACCGACTCTCACGTGGCAGTAAATGTGGCAACAGCGTGCTGTCCCGGCTTCCATGACATCAAGACGTTATAATTACTTTTCTGACTCTTTTTCTTGTTATTTTAATGCACAGTTGTGATAAAAATGTCGCCTGTCGCCGACGTCTGGCCGGCAGTTGCCATTACACCTGCTACGAGTACCCAAGATATGTAGGGGAAGATACTATTAAAATGGATCTCATAAAAATGGTGGCGCGAACAAGATTGCATTGGCTCAGGATAGGAACCACAGAGCTCGTTAGTCCGCTACTTTCCCCTCCTTTCGTCCCTTCTCCCGCCACTGTCACCGCAGAATTCAAAGGCTCTCAAGTCCTTCAACATCAGAATAGAGACAGGTGTCTCCTTCCTGTTCCCTGACATGGAACAGAAGACGGTACTGAAGAGGTAGTCGGTTCGAACCTAGATCGGGCAACCGTTTGTTTCAACCGAGTATTTCGTGGTTCTCCTCAGTTCTTCATCCCTAATATAAATTGGACTAAGCTGTCTGTTCCACTCTGTGGCGCAGTGTCCTGGTACTGCAGTTTTCCAAGCAATCAACCGACTCGCCACTGGACACAATCCCGAGTCAGCTAAATTCAGTCCGCATCTCCAAACCTTCCCTGTCAAAAATCCACGTCACTCACTCTACGGTGCAGGATATAAGTTGAAGGGTCGATTGTCAGAGAACGGAAAATCCACGTCACGGCTAGATATATTATTCCCAGGTGGCTTAACCTTCGACGTTTCGCAAGCAACACTGCCAGATATTCCATGCGTACATTATGTCCAGCCCATCTCATTACTTATCACAACACCGAATATAATGGAATGGCTTCTCTGTAAGAGTTTTAAAAGAGAATCTTCCGCACAAAAACAAAAGTGCTCCTAATCGTCCATTTAAAAATAACCTGTCGTACGGTCTGCGAGGATATTAAACGCACTTGTGGACCCCCCCCCTCCCGGGAGGGACAAGCCAGTCTACTTAACATACCCGATGTAATCACTTGACAGTGACAAGATTTTAAAACCAACCACCGTCAGCGTCAGCATTAGCTTTGTGGGGCCGGCAGTGAGATAGAAGACCCCGACAGGCCTCGCGAGGTATAAATCTTCCTTAAGTAACCTGCGGATGGCGACAAATTAACTTCCGTGAAAGGGTGTTCCAAAGAACAGTTCACTAACACGCCTGCCTTGTATTCAGAACGTGCCCCGTCCGAATGCCACTCCGCGAACAGATTTCCTGATTGGTTTTTGCCGTGGTTTTCCTCAGTATTTGAGGCCGAATGATGCAACGTGCCCTTTTTTTGTTTTTAATTCGCCAGTTCTGCCCGAAACTTCGACACCAGACTCGAAATATCAACGCGAAGATTCGCATTCAGCTTAAGAACCTCGAAGGAACCGTAGAATTTGCAGATATCTTAAGTACATTTGTGCCCTTCACAACAGAACCATCGATGAACGAGGTTTTCAGACGAATGGGAGGGGCCCAGAACAAGGCGAAAGATCGTTCAAGCAGGAATGGAAAGAACTTACAAGACACGTTCAAAATGTACGTTCAAAATGGGGCGGCGGGGGGGTAATCAAAGGGACGCGAAAATAAGTACCACCGTTACCACGCGTCGTCAGAATCGGCCCTGTGCTGCCACCTCTGTTCTACACATTTTTGAAATTACTGAACCAGTGGATCAGCAAGGTTTGTGACGTCAGCAATGGTGACATTGCAGGTCAAAGTCTCGTGACCACAGTCTGTGCGCGCAACAGTGTGATACGGGTCTCACAGTGCACGACTTTTCTGGGTGGTCAGGGCAAAGGCGACGACGAACATGTCCAGTTGTTCTACGTTTTGAACCTCGTTATTCAGACTCTCACGAAGTGCTCACAGATTTTACACTGTGCAGACTGAATTCTACTCCTGTGGATGCCTATTAATAATGGAGATAGTAATCGCACCGTAGACGACGAATCGGCGCAAATCCACACAAAATTTTGCGCTGTTCAGAATAAGACAACGCGAAGGCAAATCAGCTGTACCCACAGTCACATATAGCGAAGTAGTGCCGGAAATGGAAACTGTACTCAGAAGCGGAGTACATTCTTCAGTTCACGTTTGATGACGTGCTCCAGTCTGTTCGCCTGGCAGCAGCCTTCCTTTGTTGAGGTTCAGTAACCTGTCTTCGGCTGAACCTCGCGCTTTGAGCACAGAAGAGGTGATTACGAAGGTGCATGCTTCTGAAGAAGACCGAACTTCCTGAATGCAAAATCGGGAAATCTGTGAGGGAAGGAAACACGCCGATGTCTTACGCTCACCGGTAACTGTTCCTGGCCAATTTCAAGTGACAGGCACCCCACGTGGACCCAGCGGATGACATGTATTTCGGACACAGGCCGGTTCAAATCTCGCTGCTGTTACTGGAAGGTCCCTAATTCAATAGCGCGATATAACTCTGACCCTTATGACCTTACTTCTACTTCGACGCAGATCTGTGAAACAAACATTCCTCCCCCTTTTCCAAGCATTTACTTGCGATGTGCATCGTACAACATTACAGTAACGTGTCGAGCTGTTTGACGCTTTATTTTGGTAACACGCGCTTGAGCAGTTCTTCCGCTAAGAGATTTAAATATGATATTCCCCCTCCCCCCAAGAAGTGTCTTCTATCATTCATTCACAGCGCGTGGGCAATAAAGTATTGCCAATTTAATGACGGTTTCAAGATGTCAAAGGTCGAATGAATAAGGAGTGGTCGCCAGTTCGGAAACTCGGACTGGCGTCCATCATCTGCACAGCTGAGCAGGTAATGACAACCGCCACGGTTGTACCAACATAACCACAACGAACAACCCAGACACCACTTACTCCCCTATCGACATGAACACGGTAATATATATCCGACCGTCAGCGGCCTGTATATGTCAGATTCCAAGGAGTTTTTCTTATTATATAAATTCCATCGCCATCGAATCTGATTAATTTTATCCACACCCTCACAATGCACATTTTAGGACCGGTTTTAATATTATCCTCCAATGTACACCTAAGTCTTCTAAGCGATCCATTCCTAGTTCCGAATTTCATCACGTCCATTTCCCGTTGCTCAGGTCGTCCAAATCCGAGGCTGTGTGTAACATTTTGTAACGCGCTGTTTTTGTTTCACGGTGACGTGCAGTCCCCCCCCCCCCACCCCCGCCCACCCAACTCCCAAGGTGCAGGGGCATCCCTCGTCGGCTATCCGCCCGGTTACTCACTCGACGGAGAAAGACAGTGGAGTGAGAATTACAAATTCTCCTTCACAACTTTATTCTGTTTGCTCCTTTCTCTGTCTATCAGTTATCTTTGTCTCAGAGCCTTCCGTCCAGTCTTGCGTCTAGCTAATCCCCCGAGTTCTGTCTTTTTCCTTCGGAAAGATTCCCCACGTTTCTGCACGCGAGGACATCGGACTCCCTGCACGAAGCCCTGACCCTCGGTATGACTTGCGGATAAGGGGTCCGGCAACTTGAGCCCGGAGTCTTAGATCACCCGTTCGATGCACGGGAACGTTCCAGAGACTGAATCTCTCCAAAGCACGGTACAGTTGCACCGTAAACAGATCTCGGTACGTTCCGTTGACAATAACAATACAGCCTGCACGCACGAAGCATACCCACCCGTTATACTCGCGTGGCGGAGAAGTTGCCTACCTGGCACGGCAATTTGATGATCTTCCCACCCTCATTAACAACAAAATTAATCGGAACGTCTGCTCAATTGTTCCCCTTTCGTTATTGTCTTTGAACAAAGCATATAAAGTGACCGCATGTCAGGGATTTGTTTCACCTCTGATTTAGATAAAACTTGGCATTTGTAGAGCGAATTTAAGCTTTGTTTCCTGTGCAATTACAAAGCCCTACTTTACAAAAAATGCCAATGAACGTCACCAAACTTCTAAAACTGACCCATCGAGGTAACATTCTTACGTGGAATAAAACATCAAATCAACGTTCCAGGTCGTGATGAGACCTACACGTGTGGTCTGCATGATGTATCGATTCTGATGACTCAAATGCACATCCCCCACAGTCCGTTTACTTCGCAGATATCAACCAAAATTGAATTCGCCCGTCTCCATTGGAACACGGACTGCCAAGACATAAACAGACCTAATTACTATGTAAATGTGAAAACTGTAATATTTGTCCTAGTTCACTTCTGTATTGCAGAAATATTCCACACTTCCTGTAGGAACACGGGCCTTATTTTTATTTACACTGCCAGGATGACATTAAAAGCTATTTTCGACAGAATTTAATTATGAAGGGGCGAAATCGAAAGTCGTTATCTGTTGCCGCACGAGACAGTAGCCTCTAGGCTTGCAAAGTTGAACTAGAAAGTTGTGCAGGTAAAAATATCAGCCAGTGACTTTTATACTCCAATGTCTGCAGGTTAGCATGGCTGCTTTCTTCACCTACCAGTCAAGTGTCCCTCGTCTTTTTTGTCTACGGTGGGCTCCGCCCAGCAGGTAGGCTTCCACTCGCAACAGTCATTCGTCATTGGTCAAACCGCTGTCTGCGGTGTTGTAGTATAAAGCTTGCACGTAATGCGGTAATAACAGACAAGATTCTGCTATGCAACGTATAAGAAAGTCGCTGGCCTACTGCAGAATAATATTTAGTAATCCAGTCTAACCGCAGAGAAAACCACGCGTCGCCATGACAACGAGAAAAGTGACCAGTGCTTTTTAGGAAATGATCACTGTTCACCGCTAGAATCTACGAAACGCACAGATAAACACTGGGCAAAATGCATAATTAGGTACTGATTTGTGTGTGGTATGTGGTATATGCAGTTACCAAGAACAGAGTCTGGAAAAAATAAGTCTATAACCGCCTTAAATGTGTTCAGGAAACACCGCGATTCCGTCTGATGCATCTTAAAAGAGTAAGAACCATCAAGTGACGTGGGCCAAGTCATCGAAGGAGAGAAACTGCTCGTTATCCGGCGAACCGCTGGCCTTACACGGAAAAGAAACTCGACGCAGCTTGACGACAGAGAGAGGTTCACGATGAATGTGAAACATGTCTCAATAGTACAGCAGAGTCTGAACAGAAGATGGGGAGATTGTGGCTAATGTATGCTGATGTTCTAGGATCCAGCCCAAACGCACGAAGCCGAATCTAATGGCCGTCGTCTGACGTGCCCATTATAAAGCAATGCCAACGGGGTTCAGCCCTAGACACGTCCGTAGTCCTCCCGTGCGCATCCAGGGAGACGTAGACGTGCCTGGAGCCCCC
Organism: Zootermopsis nevadensis; assembly: GCF_977971745.1. Lineage (NCBI taxonomy): Eukaryota > Metazoa > Arthropoda > Insecta > Blattodea > Termopsidae > Zootermopsis > Zootermopsis nevadensis. Next base: position 392,339 of record NW_028259140.1, on the reverse strand, counting down.
CCCCCCAACCAACCAAGCGCAGGGAACACGGACGAAGGGCCGGGTGGTAGGCCAAATCCGCCTGCGTCTGACAGGACCGAGAGCTACAGGTTCGAATTCTGGCTGGGACAGCGAATGTCTTATCGAAACAGACCACGTTCTGCGGTTTTTATGAGAGGGCGTTCATTATCCGAGGAAGTAAACGCATTCCGAAGAAAATGTCCGGCACGTGTCGGACCTCGCCTCAGATGCCCGCGTTTACGTCACTGCATAACGCAACTGCTCTGTCTGAGACCCATTCAGACATGGCAAAGCAAAGAATGCTTACAAAATGTTTGGCGAGAAACCCTCACGCCCACAGGCAATTAAAGAGCTGTAGAAGAGAATGGGCGATTAAACACGCAGTCATCGCCCACTTAAAGAACGAACGGTACGGAGAATGATTAAGAACACTGACTCTTTATTTTAGCGCCGATGTTTGGACACTTCCCACCATTAAATCATTTTACTGAAGAGGAGGATTTGTCATCCAGCGCCCACGAACTTCAACCAGCATTAAACTGCTGTCTGTGTTCTGGGCGGTGCACGAGGATTACGCGGCTTACAACCAGATAATGTATATAAAGTGACTAACACGTAGCCATTGTCTTGTAAAAAAGTCACCGACTGCATTTCAGGAGATTCTGAGGAAAACTTGTTTTAAAGTTCCTCCTCTCGCGGTTTCGTCTAAACAGCAATTAGTGAAACGTCAAACTCTGTTTCCGTGGCGAAACGTCAGCGACTTCTTTTGAACGCCTTCGGTCTGACGCGGCACTTAACCAGATTTTGATAAAAACGTCACTTTGTAATGACTTGTTTCCACGGCAACAAACAACGTCTGTCAAGCTTAATGGTCATCCTGTCGCACTTTTATTGACTAAGCGCACTGACCCCATGCAGCCAAGTCCTTCAGAAACTGACGGTCGCTCAGCTGCATCCACCATCCTACTTTCTAGGGGTGCTCAGTCACCGATCTGAGGCCTTGCCCTCGGGTCGTTGCGGAGCACAGCTTCTCCGATACAAGAAGCGGTTGCAGTCGACCTCGGTGCAACCGAGTGCACCGCCGAGCAGTAAAACCAAGATATCGATTTTATGACCGGCAGGGACATTCCAGAGCTCCGAGTATCACAGACTGCTTTTCGGACTTCGCAATACATCGCAGCTGATGACTGACCGGTCGGAGCGCAGTCAAGGAAGCAAATACAAAACGGACGAACGAAAGAGAATAGCGGAGAAGGGCAAAACCAAATGAGAAGAAAATGACACAGATCTGAAGGAAAGAAGGCCCGACTTAGGTCATTCTTGCAGGAAGCATTCAGCTGGCGCCATGTTCACACACACACACACACAAACGTTGTCATGGGTGGTGAGTCATTACTTCACGTAGGGCGTTCGCGGATCACGACAGGGCAGGACGTGCTGGACAAAGCAAAGACCCAGCATCAGTGCAGACGGACCAAAACGCCGTCATCTTGCATAGATAACACAACATTAGACTGATAATGTCTGGTCTCCATTGCGTAAGCCCTTTCCTGTGTTTCCTATACTCCAGTGTTTATTGGAGGTACGGCGAATACCTAATAGGAACACGATGAGCGCATGTGCATGAGATTACTCCACAAAAATTTCTTGTTTCCGCCCGAGCAAATCCAAAGTGCCCGGGAGCATTTGGCGAGCTGTACAAACCACGGTCTCGCCCGTTTCCCGCTTCGTCTCTGTCTGGTATAAACACCCTCCTTCGCACTTGCAACATTAAGTCAACATTGCAACTAAGAATTATTCAACATAACTTACCTTGCACTGTAAATCAGAATAAGAAGTTTATTACTTCACTGCATTACGAGTCACTGCTAAATGAGCTGTGACAAAGAACCACAAACACGCTCTTCTGTGTTCTTAACAGACGGAGTCAGTAACTTGTGAACGCTGCATATAATTAACAGTTCGAGACGATTTATATAAATACACGCAGAGAAAACTAGATCGTATTATTAGGTACATACAAACTCTAAAGACCGCCGATAATGGAGGGGGGGGGGGGTTGCTTAAAGCGAACACAGCTGTGCCTCAGAATACCTCGGCCTTCTATTGAAGTTGCAAGCTAACGGCGCTGTCCAGTGCCACCCATGTGATGTACGCGCGAAATGCTGGCGCCTGGCTTAAACACACGTCTCAAGTCAGCTTGTAATAAAGCTGATGTCTGAAGCAACACCGTAAACCCGCCTCTAACGACCGGAGCTGTTCATTCGCCTCGTGACACCGACCACCCTTCCGATTCACCTTAGGGACACTTTTGTGTCGGTAATAACCAAACTGGAATTGACACCAGACGTGGCAGAACTAAGTCAGCAGCGGGTTCAGCAATGCTCTGTTTCGACTCACACTCCTGGCGGAGTACACCTTTGCTCGACTCGTTACTGTTGTCCAGCTACATACACGTGCAGGCAACAGGCATTTGCAGAAAACTAAAATAGAGGAGCGGAAAAATTACGAAAAGCCACCAGTGCAGTGTCGGCCGCATATTATTCAGATCATAAATACGCGGGCTTCTACTACCAGTGTTGAGCGCGAAGTTGCCTGAGACGAAAAGGAAAATCGTGTTCTTAATAGGCCGCATGAACAGGTTTTGCTGTCGGAGCATTTGGCAACAGAAGTGACGTTAAATGTCAACGCATTCGCTGTAATTCGAAGGCAGAAGACGCATCAGGGTCAAAGGTCTGTACTTTGACCTGAGTCGACGTTGCGTCACCTCGATTCGTAATGAGGGCATGGCGGCCTTCTGTACAGAGAGTCTTAGGTTCGAGTTCGTGACTGGCTGAACCCCAGCCTCAAAAGAGCAGTCTGCGTCACGGTCCAAGGGGACACATGGGGCAGGGCTCCATCAGGAGGTGAGACTGTCAAGAAATGGCCCGACTTGAGATTCACGTCGCGAGGGAACGCTAGAGGCCATCTGCAGCGGAAACATCGAACACAGAACCCTCTGCTCTAAGCTAATCAGTGCTACACGAAGAACCGACTTCTTGCAGATCAGGCAAAGTACGTCTGAGAATTATCATCTGGCCGATGCACACCGCAAAAAAGACAGACAGACATTCATTAACTAATTTGGTCCGGCGAAGGTCCTTACCTCCACATTGCAATTTCACTTACGCACAAAACACTTAGGGCGTGTACAAACGGGCAACCCACTTCCATGAGTCGCAGTTTCAGCGCGTGAGTAACAAAAGATTCTGAACAAACCCTTTCTTAGCAAATGGGTAACCGAAACAGCTGACAAGGTCTCTCTCGGTCACACACAGCTGTCAGGCAGTTTGAACAGCTGCAGAGAGCACGACCATTATTAGTTTATAATTTCTGGTGGATCCCGGAACAGATATCTTCAGAACGCAGTGCCGAGTAGAACATCTGGGTAAAGCGTGGCACAATTCTTCTCTAGGTATTACGAATGCCAAAACGAAGACAAGATTAACAAGACACGTAGCACACAGCACGCAATAGAGAACTCTCAATGGAAAACCACATGCCACTAGGGAGACCTAAGAACAGATGGGATAAAGATATTGAAACTGAGCTTACAGAAAATGACTGAACTTCCCCCCTTCAATGTACGAGGGGGGGGGGGGTTCCTGTGAGCAAGGAGTCAATGAAGTACAAAGCAAAGAGGCCCTTCGCATTTCCTGACCGCGACGTCCCGCAAGTCAGAGATTAGGCAGGCAGAGGTGTGGACGACGCGCGTGTCAAACTTAAGAACGGACAGACGGACGGAGCAGCTGATAACTCGTGCCATAGCGCACTGGGCATGCGGCTATGCAAATGGGGCCAACACAGCAAATTGCAGTCATTTAAAGTGTTGCATGACGCATTCTGTTCTCTTTCTCTCCCCCCCCCCCCCCCCCGGGCCCTCAGCTGACGGTTCCGGGATTCGCACAAGCACGTTTTAACCTGTGACGTCGAAGCCAACTGAATGTCTACTAAGTTAGCTCCCACCCCCCAAAAAACAACGCGATTCCATTATAAAGACCAGTTAACTGATCCTGTTTGCGCACCTCCGCGGACCAGATTCAGGCCGAGCCATTGGCGTGGTCGCACGTGAAGATCGTCACTAAGCCCACTGCTGTTACTCCGAGGATGGAAGTCTTCTGAGTGGCAGCGCCGCGTAGTCTGGCAGAAGGTTATCAACGACTTGTGATGGAGGCAGCAAGGACCTCCGAAACGTCCGTAATCTTCCACCAGACTACACGGCGATACAACGAGGAAGACGTCCATCTTCGTCGTCAGGAAACGCGTGGCTAATTTGCTGCTAGTTGTAATCACGGGTAATGAGATACATAGAGCAGGCGTGTAATTGGGATGTCCCGCGTTCTCGCCGCGTCCCTGGCAACCAGATGTAACGGTCAAGATAGACGCAATACGAAGGCGTATTTTACAACCACTTACAATAAAAAGTGACAGAAATTAGTATAAAAAAAGTTAACACACAAACAACGCCATAACAAGACACTGGCTGCAGGGTAACTGGAACTAAGTGTAATGACGAAGACCGAGAACTCGTTAATTTCTGATGGCACAAGTTGCCACCGATCGCATTTCATCACGTCAGCGTTGTAAAATTACCTCAGTACATCGTTTTATGGACAGAACGTCTTAATTCAACAGCCACGAGCCCCAATAAAACAGCGAACGGTTACGCTAAACTTTAGAGTCCGAAAAAAGTGCCGTATTAAACGGAAACCTTCCTACAACGAGAAAACATAACCCCCTTTCGGGTTCCGTTATAGACAGGCTTCACTGCACTATCGAATAAATAAAAAACACAGAATAAGACAGACTGGAAGAACATGTACCTTAATTAATGGAATCACGTAAGTTTAAACGTTTCTTGCCAAGAAGACTCTTGGGCTATGGGATCGATACGTGGCAATGCCAAAGCCCTGCCCCTGCTTTAAGCACCGGGTGGTGGACGAAACGCAAGGCTCCGGGTGCGTTAAGTACTTGGCGAAAACCAGAAGCTGTCTAGTCACTTACTGGCCTGTCACGGAAGGCTAAACATCTTTCGAACGACGGTAAATTACGCAGCTGCTCTGCTACGCTACGAGCAGCTTATCAGCCTGCTCCCTTCTCTCGTCCGCGTCCACGAGCGACGATTTAATTCTTCGTGTGTGTTGGCGTCCCTCTCTGTTAATCTCGAGGCTTTCTTCTCTTGTTCCTGCAACCACTCGAAGCAACGCGAGCAAAAGAAAAGCCACCGAAGTCAATGCCTCGCTCAAACTTCAATTTATAATCAATTTCTCGCCTCTTAACTCCGGCGCTGCGGTCTCCCGCGCCAAACAAAAAAGCCAACACACACACACGACATAAATTTCATTGAAGATCTGGTCCTTATGACGTTTTCCTTCCATCTTTTTAATGAACATCCTTCTAACCTAACCTAATACGAAGCATTTAATGACTATACAGCGTGTCTCTAGAATTCTCGTCCCTTGACCATACTCTGTGATACCGGGATGCTGCACCGTGTAGTCTGGTAGACGTGTACCGATATTTCAGATGACGGAGGCTTCAAGCATCCCTGAAACGTCGGTAAACGTCTACCAGAGTTCACGGCGCACATCCCAGAAGACAGCCATCTCCACATGTTTCGAAACACGAGGTCACCTCCCTTCCGGCGTTCACTTGTTTTTGAAGGATGAAGTTTATAACGAACACCGCTAGGATACTTAACATTGAAAAGTAAACATTACCAAAGAATTCAACGCTGCACCAGCACGCGAACCAACGCCTTCAGGAGGACCCAAATGTCGGAAGTTGACGGAAGAACACCTGAGAAAAATAAAGAAGGCAGAAACGCGATCCTCCGGAGCGGTCAGCATTTTTATCATTTTCATGGACAGGCGTAACGTTTATTTGGAAACTTCTTGTACTTCTCCTTGGGTCATCTTTTCCGTACAAAAACAAACTTCTCGTGCCGTAAGTTCAATATTAATTACCGGTCGCCAAACCAGATTCTTTTTTCTGCACAGGCGTGTCATCGGGCCGAACGATTTGCATACGATGACACATTCCGTGATCCCCGAAGGGCGTCTCAGCGCACACTAATTTACGCCAGCTCCTCCCCCCCCTCCCATATTCGCCTTAATATCTTACTATTACAGCTTTCCGACTGCAATGTATAAATCGTGTGCGGTCTCCCAATAAATTTATTTTCTAGAAGCATCGTAAGTACTCAGCTGAAATGCCTTCAATTAGAACGCCAAAAAGAACGTAACATATTTTAACGCCACGACGGCGGCACACCGCCCAAAACATCGCTTTGAAAGTCTCTGGGTTGTAATGTCACTTGCATGTGCCTTATTTTGTTTAACGTTTTGCTGTAGAGTCGAGTGACGGAGTGTAAAGCTCATGGAAGGCAGTGCCCGTGGCCTACTTGACACACGCACTGCTCAGCCAAAATACGGATCCTCCAAGAGGAATTATGCAGAATATGAAATATGGGCTCTGAACAGTAGACCTTAAGAGGTCCTTTAGCTCTCAATGGGGTGGGAAGGCGATTGTGCGCGGAGAAATGAAAATGATTGGACAGAAAAGGATCGGGGCCTATTTTTAACACGTCAAGACGGCATTAGCACGAGGGACCTCATGACAGCGACCGGAGAAAATGACGTCTGACACTAACAGAATCACATAGATGGTCTATAACGCTGGATATTCTGATGTCTGCTGCACCACGGAGAGGAGTTTCTCGAGAAACTGCTAGTTGTTCAGCTTGTCAACTAATTAACCACGTTTCACAGAACACGAAGGCTACTTGCCCGACTTCGCAACAATAATAATAATAATGTAACGAAACTTATAATGAAGATACGAGGCGGAGGAGGAGGCTACCAGTTACATCACAGAAGCCGTTCTCAGATACAAATCGCCGTCCGGCACAAGAACAGAAGTTCGGCGTTCGTGGCTTTGGTTCGCCAGTCGCGTTCTACTCCAATTTATTACTTTGCCGAAACACGCGCTTGCGCTGTCTCAGCGGGGATCCCCCCGGCAGGCCGACTCCAATAAATCGTCTACATCCGACCGAAAGGAACAGTCCAGTTCAGTCCAGTCGGATTCAAGGCCCAATAAAATCCTTCTCCGAAGATTCTAAACCACAGAAGCCTCTGGACTATCATTAACTGGCATTACAGCTAACAGTTTAAGCACCACAATTCAATTAGCACGTAACACAGGCCCCTCACCCCTCCGCAGCTGAACAAGGGGCGACGGGCATAACTCTGGCATGCGCAAATCCTAATAAGATCGAATCCTACAGCCAGAATTTTGCACTGCTCGCAAATGCAAACTTGGCAGACGCTGCTGTTAGCAGAAGGAAAAGAAGCTTTACCACCGTGGTCACGGGTTCGAATCCCGATCGGGACACTGATGTGTGTCGTCGAGTGGGACACAGCCCTTGCGATGCGTGCCAAATGATTCAGTGAATTCTAAATCGGCAAAGCCAGAGGACCCATCCCATGAAGGAAATTGTTCAGAAACGAATTTGAAAAACCTGATTACACCAAACAACAGAACCCACCCCAAACAGGCGGAAATTCGACCTCGCCAGGTGCATTTTAAGTGCACGAAGTAGATGTGTTGTCACTGGACCGGGCAGATCAGCTAGCAGCTTACTAGCAGGATGCTGCAAACTACGTATCCTTCCATCAAATTGTTACTCCGGGGCGTCCGCAAGACAGTCTCCGGGCTCTGCCGATTGGCGCCGAACACCTCCAAAAACACTCCTCACGTCAGAGTCCCAAACTGGCATGGAAGTATTTAATATTGCTCATAAATCAAACACCTAATTACCCCTACGTGCGCGCACCACAAAGTAGTTCCTGCAGCTTGTGACGAAAACTATCAACTATTAGGCCACTAAACCCATTTCAGAGATTAACTTTGAGCCAGAGAGGCGTACGCCTACACAAACTGAAACGAAGTTTTAATTATCACTTTAATTCAACGCCAACACAGATCAGGCCTTTTTAGTGTTCCCTTTGCGCAGCTCAGAGAAGAGAAGGCAATGGAACTGAGGCAGACAGAATCTCGCTTCAGTCGAGGTGTCCCCCCCCCCCCCCCCAACTACTCCGAATTCGGCAGTGGGACCACCGACAAACACAACAGACGCCAAATTTCCCAAACATCAACCAATTTCTTTTACGAAATGCAGACGTTTTGTGACTATCACTGTCTTCTGGGATGTTGCGCCGTTAAGTCTCGCAGGCCCTGATGATGGAGGCAGTAAACACCTCTGAAACATCGGTAAATTTCTACGACACTACATCACGACGCAACATCTCAGAGGATAGTAATCTCCATCTTCGCCGTCGCTAGAACCTGAAATGTCACCGAGGAGTGTTGAGTTTTCTTTGCGGTAGGAACTGGACGTTTGAACATTATTTAGGCGAACTTCGGGCTTAAAAGTGTCTAACAAGTGTTTTATTTCAGTATGTGCAGTAACAGTTAACAGCGAAACCGCAATAGATCGCTGATTTATTCAGCATACAATTTCGACTTTTCGCTGTGATTGTAGATTCGTCATAATATGGATGTCAACATGTAGCTGATGGTTGCTTTTGCCGAATGTGCCTGGCAAGTGCCACTGTGACAGCCTCCTGTCCAGTCCCTTCCAAATCACTACATATAATCATCTTCCACGCCAAATAACGTCACGACGTCCACAAAACGTCGATGGACCAAGTAACGCACTACAGGAACTCAACAGTTGCTTTGTTATTCGTTAATTTCCGGCATTGAACCAACTCCTGAAGTTAAAAGATTCTTCGTGTCGAATCCGGTGGGATACGGCGGGAAGTGGTCGTGGATGACTTCAAGGCGCTGTCTGTGTTCTCGACTGAAGGAAAATAACGATAAATGCGTTAATCAATTCGCTCGGAAAAGCGGAAAATAAAAGGAAATGAAATCGCAATCCGCACGAAGAGTGGTTCAGTGAATGGATGCGTCGTGACCGCTCGGGCTGGGCCGGAGGCTTATCTGCCACGGCGAAGATAAGAACCAACTGAGCCAGCTACTCAAAGCAATCAACAAAGTTTGTTCAACCTCGTTTAGCTCTGTAAATAAACTAGCCACAGGAACGCAGAAACAAGTTTTGCTGCTGTGTATGGTCCACGGGCTTGGTACGTACGTCGATTATGGCGGTTGTAACCAAAGAAAATCACCGACTGCAGAAGCCGCCTCAGGAAATCTCACGGAAGCTTCAAACCTCTCTGTACCAAAACTCTGCAGGCCCAGATACTTCTAAACCCCCTCCCACCTCAGCAACGCCACGCGAGGCGTACCCTGGTTCACGTACCACCTTGTTCACAACTACTCGTCTCTTACGTGCGTCCACCTGAGCGAGAGGCCCCTCTGCCTGTGTCAGAAGGCGTCGAAATTCTGAAGCAAAAGTCTTTTGTTACGACGGGCAAGAAGAGTGTCGCGTGCTCTGTGCTGGATGCGACCGCGGTTCGAATCCTGGCAGAGGAGGGACGGGACCAATGAGAAATTGCATCGAAATTCATCGCGTGTTTTGGGGACAGAAGGGCCTTCCCTCCTCATTGCGTGTTCACTTTGGGTGTCTGGGTATCTGCGAAATCTGTCTTCATAAGCGACATACCGTTTCAAGAGAGAAATTTGTGGTTTCGAGCGAACGTGGGTTCTGTACCTGATAAAGAGTCTCTGAATGAAACAGCGCAAAGGCGCCAAGAATCTTGAACAACAAGTTGAAACGCGGCTCGCCATGCTTTTGTCATTATTCTGTTAATTGCATCATTACACAAGCAGGAGCATTTGTAGCAACAATTCATGGCCTTCAAGAGCCAAGTGGCTTATCTGAAACCTTGAGAAGGTACGACGGTCGATCATAAACTATTTCACGGTAGCCGCAGAGGGACACGGGGTAGCGTACTCCCTCCTCGGATCACCAGCAACCAAATGTTGAATAAAACCCACCGATCACGCGTTCTCTCGGTTCCTTGCCCCAGAGCCCCGCACAGCACACACTTACCAAATCACTAAACATAACCAAAGAGAGAGTTTGTCCCGTGTTTTGTACGGGGGAAAGAGCCAAGAACTTGTCTTGTCAACATCAACAAAAAAGGCAACGCATTTGTCACACGTGACGTCGTCTACCTAAGAGTCATATCAGTTAGATAAATTGCCAGTTTAAATTTTGTTTTATTGAAGATAAATTGTCAATATCTTCAGCAACCGCAATCTTTAATCAAGGATTAAACGCTGCTAAGAGAACGAAACGTGACGCTCGGTACAGTCCACCACAAAAGAAAGGAGCAGATCGCTGTCCCCACAGATGACGAGGCCCGTAGCACGCACGAGAGATAAGAAATTTGAGTCTATTCTGTCTGAAAACCTTGGAAGGAACAGGCCACTCACGAGGGTGTAAGCCGTCACCATTCGAATTTCGTGCGGTCTCCGTGTTGTTACGTGCGCAGTACGCCATGTTGGCATTGTTAAATACAGATATTTAAGGGGTACCAAAAAGACTGGCTACATCCAAAGAAAACCAAAGTACTTTGTGTGTGTATACAAAACACGCCAGTCTTTAAACAAATCCGAATCGTAAATACGTGTATTTACCTACAAGAAAATTCTTGTAACTAAGTTGATAAATTAATCGTGTGACAACGCAACTTCTCAAAAGAGTGACCTGGTTTGTTGCAAGTCTATATAATATAAACAGCTGATGTACTGTATGTAGCAACATGTTCAAATATCTCTCTTTCATATCTCGCGACCGCAGAAGATTTAATCGACACTTTTATCTATTACATCGGAATCTCCACTGACGATCCAGAAATAATTTAATCGACAGTCTATATGGAGTTAACCTTGCAAGAAGTGCGGTGGATAAGATTTTGCCAGGTTGATAAGATTCCTCGAGTCTTGGGCCCACTTTCACCTTTAACCCCACGAGCAGCACCGCGACGCGTTCCTCCCCGCTTCTGTTTCAAATTCAAACACACCCCAATGGTTCTCTTCAGGACCGAATGAATTCAAATCGTGGCTGCTCAATTGGGGTGGGGGGGGGGGGGCAGCTGCATACAGCTGGAGGTCACAAGTTTATTTCAGATGTCAGTTTCGCCAGAACGTCGTACGAAGTGAAAATGGCTTGAACACACGGACCACCAGCCTTTCTGACCAAACACGTTGCACGTGAATATCGATCTAGAATGCGAAAGTCTGTGCCTGAGCTCCGTCTGGTTACACAATCTGACCCCATACTTGCAATCGATTAGAAGATTAAACTTTGGGATTGTGTGCTTCCGGTCTCATTCCAAAAATGTAATTCCATAATTTTATCGTCATTCTTAAATAAGGATGAAACTTAGCCTGGCACCTTGAGGAAATAGCAGCAGAAATGACGTTCTCCAGGAACACTCGCGGCAACTGGATTTTACTACGAGACGTTCGCACCGAAATTTGGTTCAGAAGATGCGAAAAGGAGAACCCGCGTGTAGCCAGGAGGATAATCTCAAACCCGACCTTGAATCATGATCTGCACGGTGTTGCCATGCCACTACATTCCATTTTGAAGGAATTATCATAACACGAGTTACATATCTTGAGAAAACAAACTCCGTCGAGCAGAATTCCCTTGGAAAAGCTGACAGTCGCTCATATGATACAGATAGTATTGTGTTCACAACAGCTCACCGCTGGAGAGATCACAAGTCCACATTCTACCTTTATGCCCAACTGTTAATTATCCCAAGCGGTCTCTTACATTCGGGTCTCCCGATCAAAATTTTGTACGTATTCCTCATCTCACGCCCTTTGAGTCGACAAACTTAATAAAAAAAACCCATGGTGACTTGCATAAATCATGAACCTATCGTCCCACTTTCTCCCTATTAATATTAATTACTCTCAGCTTCACAGATGGCAAAGAGTTCTTTATATCCTGCCATGATTATATCTGCACTAACGCAGTTAGTGTTATTAAGCACTGAATGATGAAGTTTTGGTTTTGTTCCCACCTCATTAGTTCGCCAGCTTGCAACAATGAACTGGCGGTCCAAAGTTATGACGTCCAAACTCTGCCTATTAACGACGGCACTTAATCAACTGAGAGTGCCTGATGCACTGCGAACAGCACAGTCCAGGGGGCATTAATGCAAACACGCAAATAATTTACATAATGATCTGCCAAGCTTTCTTCTCTTGATTTTAAAGAAATGATTCTGAAGGGGGAAACAGTAATAAAGGTGACATAATAATATTAAAATGGATCTCGCAAAAATAGGAGATGACGCAAACTGGATTAATGTGGCTGAGGGCAGAGATCAGTCGAGGGCTTCTGTAAACAGAGTAATGAACCTTCGAGAGGGAGGGAGGGGGATTTCTTGACCACCGAGAACGTTTCTCCGCCAAAACGGGCAAGGTACAGCTGGCCAATATGAGTCCCACTTGTACCAGAATAGCCACTGACTGGCCTTGGATGTCGACCTGGAAGCCAATGCGCTATCACCAAGCGACACACGTTGACCACTGAACGTTTAGTGCGATATTTGTGAAGTGCATAGCTGGCTTATCTTATCAAATCTGACGTACAAAAAATAACTTCTAAGATCACGCATAGTAAAAGTTAAATTATTACTACACACATTTCAACGTCCACGTAAATTAATTCATTTGAAGTTTCTCTAAGAGTGCAAAGTGTTCCTCTACCTGCAACACAAACACCATAAAACAGCACGCGCTGGTGTCTCTCGATGACGGAAAATGCCAGCGCAAGGAATAGAATCGCCCTCAGTCCTCTAGCCTCCAAGCGGTCGGGTCTTCCTGCCAGTAGGACCACTTTCTACGAGAAGATGTTTCCGACGTTTCGGATTACTCCTAATTCCCCACCACTCTTTCAGTTTGTCATTTCTTCCTGGAAAATTGAGGCAACAGGTTTCCTGGAAACGTCGGAGCCTTAAGCCAATATCGTGTGGTGTTACAAACATGGCGACCTCGCAGAGACAAGCGCTGGCGGAAGCTTCCGACGTTTCTGGGGCTCATACTGCCACGTCCCTCTGCCCAACCATTCGCTACAACCGCTTTCGCAAGCCTCGCCATTCTGACTTTAACAGATTTATCTCCGAAGTCCTTATCAGCACCTCGTCAAACGCCAATCTCTGCTCCCCCTGAGAGTGACGGACGTTTTCCATGACCACAGTAACGTTTGGGTGGGGGGGGGGGGGGAGAGGACAGTCGCTTCGAACCTCGGCGAGACACTTGTTATCCCCTCTTGGACGAATGCCAGCCTTAAAATAGACCACGGCCGTCTCTCACTGCGGCGAGCACGAATACGACAGCGCCGTGTCATCGCCCTGATGACGGAGGCAGTGCGCACCTCCGAAACATCGATTTGCTTCCACGGAGCAGTGTCCAAATGCCACTCAAATTGATCTGAAGTCAACTAGGAAGTGCTGTGATTTACATGAGGAATTTTTATGTGCAACTTTTCCTTATGTGGTAACTTCGTGCGTTTATCACAGGTTTCGATAAACCAACGGTTGTTATTCAATCATGTGATAAAAGATGACATCTCCTGTAGATCACACATGCAGAGTTAACTACGATTATTATCAACTTCTGTAAACATGAGAGAAAGGCATTCTTTACATAAATCGCTAGATTACGCACGTGACCACGGCCATAAAGCAGCAATGAATGGGGTCCGGCCGATCCAAGATAACAGAAACTGCACCAACACGTTTTTATAAACAAAGCCAAGAGCACACAAGTCAGTAGTTAATAAATAAATAAATGTTGTACTGAAACTGAGCTTCATAGATTTTGTAAATTCGGTACAAACACACACCAGAACGCAAATCACGATCTCTGCTCGCCAAGACGACCAAATGAAGGTAATTAAAGATGGGACAGTCGTGCAGCATGCATGACAGAGATGAGAAATACACACAAATTGTTTCCGGAAAATCAGAAGGGCTTGCGATACTAAGGGGTAGATGGGAAGATAATATTAAAATGGACCTTAAATAAGGATGGTAAAACGTTGTGGATTGGATTCTACTGGCTTAGAATACGGTATCGTGGCGGGCTCTTGTGAACACGGTAGTAAGTAAAGACAGGGAATTTCTTGATCAGGTGATCGACTATCAGCTTCTGAAAAAAGGGTTCTGCCTAATGTCGTCAGTGTCACAGATTCCTGCCCACGGCAAGATATGTCGCCTAAGGCGATCGCAGGGTGCTTGTTAATTCATCGGTTTGATGACGTGCGGGCTGCATTTCGTGTGCCTCAGGCAGAGCGGACAGCCAATGAACGGCCTCTCTGCATCGCGGCCCTGTACCTCTCACACATAATTTAATCGAAACCCATTAAACGGTTTCGGAGGTCAATAATGCGGACGAATGGACTGACGGACGTGACCTTTTGGCACTGAATGCAAAAACGAAATCAAAAACTGCTTTAGCCAATCAGCGCAGTTTGCTGTAGCCACCGAAGGCAGAGTTTTTTTCAAAAGACGCAGCGGCGACTGTGAAAAGCCTAGCAACGCGCGAACACGAAAGTCCTCCGGCAGTGCACTGAGGCTAGGAGGAACCACATGGATTTTTGACACGAAATCACAAAATTTCACACACAGTTACTGTCTGTCCCCGTCTCTAGCTCCAGTGACCCAAGAGTCATTGCCCTGAAACTTCAAGCTGAAAGTAAATACGCGCTGTCGCCATGTTTTGCTTTTTCTTCTGAGATAAATTACTTCATCAAATTTGCATAGCTTTTTGAACGTAAACGCACAACAATATACAATTCCAGCACCGCGCATCAAGCGGCGCTACTGTCGCTGTCACCTCAGAAATTCGCGCAGGCTCCGACAGCCATGTTCAGACCGCGTTTCGAAAACATCTGCCAATTCGTCGATTAGATGTCAGGGCGGGGGGGGCAACAGGACGGAAGAAATGCGTTCGGCGTGGACGTACGCCGTTTCTGCACGCAGACACCTCCAACTGTCTGCGCGGACAGGAGCACCGGACTTCGCGGCCAAGTGGTTAGCACTCGTGCTTCGTGTCCGGGGGTGTTGGCCACCGATTCAAATTTCGGTCCGGAGACCAGCTGTTCCGACGTTCGTTTCTGAGGTTTCTTCAAACCTTATCCTACCCTTGGAATACGTAAATCAGATTTAATTAAAACGAAGGAGTCAGTACCTTCCGAAATGTTTCGCCTCTTACACTCGGCTCGTTCCGCGTTTACTTTGTCATCAAAGTAAGTGGCTCGATCAACAAAGAAACCGAAGATGGGGCAGTGAACTTCCTGGGAAATAACAAATTCCACATCATACGAGAAGTGTACATTTTGGTGAGTAATGCGTTCGCTCTAACGATGCAGCTGAAAAGTACAAACAAGATACAATTACTCAGATACACGGTTTCAACAAATGTTGTGCGCCATGCGCATGGCTGGGAAGAGACCAGTCGGGAGGAGGACAATATTAAAATGGGCATTAAGCAAACACGATGCGAGGACCTGGCTTCACACCGAGACCAGTGAACCTTCTGGCTCCATAGACGGTGGGGAATTTGAACAGCTGGATTATTTCTCCACTGACACGTCCGGCGTCACCTCGTAAATCAAATTTATCCATTTTCTGAGCCAAAATAATTCAGCCCACAATTTCACACGAAGTCCCATTTTAATATTATTCTCCCACCTACACCTTGTCTTCCCAGATAAATCTTTCCTAACTTGTTACGCATTTCTTCGTCGTCGGGATGCGTGCTACGTGTCCTGCCCTCCCTCTGTCCACGATTCTATCCCCCTACAATGACACAGCGTTCACGTAAAACGTCATTGAAATCCGTTGGTTGTTATGAAAGTCGTTTGACCAGAATGGGAAAGAGGAGGACGGACGGGAGAGGTGATCGCAGAAGTTGGATCTCCCCTTACAGAGGAAGGAAAACTCAGGGACTGGCGTTTTCATCTCCTGCGGTCTGCACAGCAGAAGGCGACGGATGATGACACACGCAGTCATCAAAACAGATAATTTTTAAAAGTGTACGTAAGTCAAGACCTGCAAAGGAGAAAGGCACCTTGGAAAGGTCAGAGGCTCCTCATCTACGTCCGCCAGGTGGCACAGGTCTCGTCAAGAGCCACTCACCTTTGTAGACCACGCGACAAAGAAACTGCCTCCAGCATCTTCCGTGTGTGGGTATCAAATCGCTTTCAAAACTTTTACTTACGCACCAAAAATATTGTGACGAAATTGAAAGGTGTTGCAAACCGACGGCGCGGGATTTAACTGAATCAAATTCACTTAGAGCAAATGAAAGTCGCAGTCACAAGGAACCACGTTCACAGACACAGGAAGCCAGACAGACAGTGCTGAGGTTTTGTTCGTAAAGTGCAGCTCTTCCTCGCCACGACGTCCCTTCATCATTTCTGGATGAAATCCGACACAAAACGGCGAGCGTCTGTTCTCAGGTCCGGTCGCCGCCTCATTTCGGTACAATTTTCTTTTCGTGGTTGAGCCGAGAGAAAGTAGAATGGCGGCCCGAGCACCGGATTCATCTTCCTCAGGACAGGATCCAGTGGCTGGCCGATGTGACCTTCGGGCCCCATAACAGGTGGCGCATTTCTTGACTAGCTACGCGCCAATCAGCTTCTGGTCCGTGGAGTTAGCAGCCAGCCTCTTGCCGCAGAGGCCTGGTTTGAGTCCCATACCGAACGGTACCTCCTGGCACCCAAATCTTCCCAGCTCGTGTATCATCACGACCCATCCATCAGTCGCGGTACCAAAGACTGGATCGACTCAGGATCGTGTCCATCGGCTTTCTGCTACCTACAGGAACATGAACAAGGCGCGTCTCCCGACTGTGGAGAGTCACACAGGCACACGTGGTACCGAAGTGTTCGGATTCCTGTGTCTGCGTTCGCTGCAAAGACTCCGTTACGTAATGGCTGGTATTGAGCACTGACAAGTCGAATAATCGGGAAGTCACGAGACACACGACTCTTTTAGTTATCAGGCAGATGTGTCGACTGGATTGAACTGGCTCACGATTGGATTCGATGCACAGAGGGCACGACGGAATTTCGACTAATTTTCCTACGTCTGGCAAACCAGGTAGGCGTTGTGAGGGTCCGTCACGCGCAAAGCCGCAGTACCAGCAGATCCCGCCGAAACAGGAACCTCCCCTCAGTGACCCCGACCTCCCAGCAGGCCTGCGGTGGGCTATGGGGTTCTATTCAGCTCGCAAAAGTGCGTATCAAACCGGTTGCACGCATTGTGAATTCGCGGAGAGAAGGGGCGAAAGTGATATTTCCTGCCTGAGAAACACTTTGATCTGGATGGTCCGTGGCAACGGCAAATCCAAAAATGAAGTCTGTGTCTGGACGCGTTCAACAGATAGCTCACAGTCACAACTCCGCTAGCAGCCGGTACCTACAAATATGTTGCATGTCGAGTCTCAGACAGACGAAAAGAGGATAAGCCCCTGACAGTAAAGTAAAACCTAGCACGTCGACACACGCCACACGAACTAATGACGCGAGACAGGAGCTTGAAGAGGTAATGTAGGGCACATTTATCGATACTAAAAGCAAGAGATTTGTTATTCCACCCTGAATGGACGAGACCTCTTGAGACTGAGCTTAAAAGGATTAAGGGTGTGAGTGAAGTCGTGGAAATGACTCAACTGGCTCACGACAGGGTCTAGTAGCGGGGTATTGTGAAGACGGGTGGCTTCTTTACCAGATGAACGACTATAAGCTTCTCAAGAACTCTACTGCACGGAGTCGTGACACATCGGCCGCGCGCGGTCTCAAACCGAAGACAAACTCCCATTCGATGTGCCGCCCTGTGCAGGTAGACGGGCGATCCCCGGCAAAGACGGAGCAGCCGAGGCACGGACACTGACTGTATCCGAGAACCCTCCAGTCCGCCTCTTTATTCAACGACTGCTCCTTGAAGTTTGCATGAACGTCATTTCCAACAAGTCCGAAGTCCGTATCATACATATTCAGCACACAGCTGCTCTATGTACCCACCACATTAAAATCTCGAGTCGCCGTCTGTGTTGACAAAGTGTATTTCCTCCTTACGACACGGAGTCTGGCAAGAAACGAGCTGCCCCTGTATACATGTCGAGTGCAGAGTCCTTATTTTAGTAAAACGTTCAAGCCGCTCCAAGTTCTTTGCATTCCGCTGATAAAAGGTAAGAAGTATCATCAACAGCCACTCCGACGGCAGATAAAGGCACTTGTACGGGTCTAATACGCACACGGGAATAGAGCGGTATTGTTTTGCAACAACACAGATGTTTTTTTAAAAAAACGTAAAAGTATATTTACACGCCTTGCTTTGAAATGCATGGCCCTCGCTGACCGTGGTCGAAAGCCGTTTCAATAAAAAACTGAAATTTAAATAATTAATCTGCAGTGTAATACAACGACCTTGTACTTAAGATCGACTGTTACTTTACAGAAGGAGAAAAATTTCAATTACTGTCGTCAGAAGCCCCAACTCATAGACGTTATTTATTTATTTATTTTACGAAGCTGTATCTAAGCGTATATACCGTCTAGTTACGGGTTGATTAGTGAATAATGAATTCTAGAGGACGTTAAAGAAATCGGCCGTGGCCTACTTAAGAGTTAATATCCCGGCGTATGCCTATAAGGGCTGAGGAAAACCACAAAAACATCGGTAGGACACCCCAAACGTTTTCCTGTGTTTATCGGAAAATTTTGCATAATTACAGGCTTCAATTCCCTCTTTTCATGTCTGTCTGTCTGTCTGTACTTCTGCTGGAGCGATAAAATATCACCGTGGTCGCACTTGCGATCCAGTGGTTCCTACACATACCAGTCTGATCGCAGAGCGCCTTTACGAGTTTCTACGGTTCTCAGAATAAACCGATTATAACAAATGATCTTTATATCAGGGGCGCGTTGTATTTTCTTTGAGGCAGGGAGTGCGCTTTTAAATATTACGTAAATGGGCCTCGGGCCTCAACGGACTGCGCGTTCATTACACACGTTTCACTGTAGAAAAAAACAGTACAGAATCCTTTGGTACTAATCAGCCACAAACTTTCACTGCTCTTTGTGGATGTGGCGACGAACTTGGCAGAATTCGGTGATCGATATTAAACTGAAGAAGATTGTTAACGACTGTTGACTGAAACAGTTTCTGATTAGAAGTGAACTGAGTGTAAACAATGCTGTTATCGAAAATTTGTTCTTTGAACTACTCACAAAAATGCCCGTGCAAATTCTTGTTTACCGGACGAAATACAAGTTGGGGCTGAAAGAGACGAAGATGCCTTGATGACCTACGAGGAACACATGCGAAATTTTTCATTTTCCGCTGCTCTCACCCCAAAAAACAAACGAAAAAACAGGGCGAATGATAATTATATCAGAAGAGACAAAGTGTTCAGAAATTCTTCTGCACAGAACAACAAACAAAGACGAAGTACACGTGCGAGAACCACCAGACAATTTCTTACGTGGCGACGAAAATTTAAAAATAAACAAACACTAGCTTCAAAGTGACGATAACGGCGTTACTCACGTGTACACAGTGAGGAGCATCCAACACGTCAAACGCGCGTGGTGCTACGGCGGGCAGCAACCACTACAACCAACACCATGATCCTCCGGACCGCTGCCACGACCCCCAGCACGACAACGTCAAGCCACTACCACAAACACCTGAGTCGTCAGCATCACAACAAACTCGTATCTCGATAAACACGTCCTCTGTGACGAGTACCACACTGTCCTCTGCACACGTGGACACAATATATTAGCGTCGTAATAAAGGTACGTCAGTAAAAGCAAACAGAAACAAGAAACTTGTGCTCCGGTCACCAAAATACGGAGGGACGGTCGAATCCAGCGCGATCATGAACGACAATACACCCTGCGAACACATCCAACTCTTCCCTGCAAGGAAAAAGCCGACCGAGTAACCGCGGCTTTTATGTCACAACGACGTTATCGGGCACGCAAAGCGACCGCGCTGCAGAGCTGGCTACAAGCAACTGGCGCACACCTTCGCTCGTCGGCCCCTGATAATGCACTGTGTGTGGCTCAGCAGCCAGCAGCCACCCGCCCTCCGCAAGCCGCCGACACGGGCGACCCAGAGGTGAGAAGAAAATACTTCTTTCCCGCCAAAACGCGAGCTCGTTCCAGCATTTCTACCGAGGCGTTGTGCTGCCCCGGCATCTTGCAAGCAGGCCCCATGCAGGCGTCAGTTTAACGACGCTGTTTCAACTGCACTCACGTTCGCATGAGAAATGAAACGGTTGTTATGAAAAGGGAACAAGGCCTGGTTTAAAGAACTGTTACAGCATTTGCTTAGAACATTCAGCACAACCGAAGCCGGTCTCTGGACACACTCGAACCCAGGGCCCCTCAAGTGTGAAGCACAAATGTATATCCGATTCGCCACCCGCGGAAAAAAAACAAAAACAAATGTGAAACGGATGAAAGCGCCTTTACCAGCAGTGACGAACCTCCAGGGTTGTCTTGTCATTTACTGAACTTCCGTCTAATGTTAAACTAAAGAATAATATTAAAACGGACATTTCAGACATGTGTGTGAGAATGTGGATCGGATTCGTCCGGCACCGAATACTGACGAGTAACGAGCACTTATGAACCTTCTGTTTTTATCTTCTGACCGAGTGTTGACGTCTCAAGGGTGACTCTGCTACAAGCTATTCGTGGCACTCTGTTAGACTCGACAGGGTTCCCTGTATGGGGATCGGTCCATCGGAAAGGATGAATACAGACAAATTTATGTACGTCCCTGTTGCCAGTGGGACTGTTTATATCCCGCGATCCCAGAGCTGGAGTGAACCAGGATCGTGTGTGGAGGCCTCTGAGGCCAGCACCAAAAATAATTCGCAGGTGCGTCCTTGTCGTCTGTGTCGGCTTTGCTGTACTCCTCGCGTAATCAACTGGACATGCCCCATGAGCACAACTTATTAATGCAGTTCACCCGCGCCGAACCTGAATACGCGAACGCCGATCGATTTTGTTCTGGAACGCAGGAATTTTCCACTGAACTTCGACGGCTCACACTCGTGTGAACAGACCTCTCTTACTGAAATGGGGCTTCCCTGACGCGTTCCTCATGCAACTTCGCATTTCTCGTTGTTCCTACCGACACGAACCGGCCACTAGGAAATCCAAAACACGTTCCTAATCAGTGGGCAGCAGGGGCTAATGCGGTTGAAGCGTGAAGCTGACCACTCACTGTGCTGCCGAGTGGAGCCTCTGTTTGACTCCTGCTCGGGTCTCGTTCTTAACACCAAATCAACGATTTTTCGACCTGGGCAGACTCTCCACTCTTTCTGGTACAACGAACTACACACCACCACATAAACACAGCTCACATGTTAAGAACTTGCTGCTGTATGATTCAATTTAATATTATCCTACAGATTACACGTCAAGACACCTTCAATCTCGGTGCCATTTTGAAAGGGAGACCCACAAATAACAATACGACGGTACAACACTGTCAAACGAACGATGAGTTACGTATTGTACACGCCACCAAACAATTACGCACTTCTTCATTCCGGCCAGTCTCGAAACACTGGCATTCCTTGCAGTGTACAGGTGTGTGATGTGTTGCCTGCACAACAGGGGATGCCTGTTTTTCAACCGGCCCTGCGTGGCTGACAGAAGGTCGCTTCTTGGGGATGGGTGTGAAACTTGGTCTCTCACTCTGAGACTAACGGGTGTCAGAGACCGAAATGTGAGGGCAAAATCTGGGGCATGAAAATACTGTCTTCCGGAAAGCTGAGCCGTGCAGTCTGGCAGACGTTTGCAGAGGTGCGTACTGCCTCCATTATCTGGTCCTCATAAAGTGTGCAAGCACTCTGAAACATCCCATCAGAAGACAATCATTTTCAGTTTCTTGGCTATGTGAAGGGAATTCTGCAAGCTGCCTCCGCCCCCCCCCCCCCCCACAGGCTCAGGAACTGGCGGCCAGGTTTCGGCACATTCCAGAAAAGAAACCGTGTTCTTCGCTTGGCATCGGACAGAGACAAACCAGGCGACCCTCTGCGTAAGGGACGTCAAACACAGACGGTAGCCACAAAGAAGACCACATCTCCAAAGTCTGGACGTGAATCCAATGACTTAAATTCGAACAGTTACAGGAAGTTACATACAAAATGGCGACAATCGTGAGTTTTATACATGCATACGTCATGTATCGTTAAATATCATACAGGATTATTCCGAAATCATAAATCTTCACCAAGACCCGAACCCAGGAGAGTTTTCGGGTTTGTGACCTTAGATCCCGTAATATCCGAGCAACAAAACCCATCTTCACCGGGAATCGAAGTCAGGACAGTTTTTTGAACCTCTTATGTTCTCTTCCCTGTGTCAAGGAATAAGCATGCCAAGTTTGGTGCAAATCGGCGTACCCGTTCTCGAGGTACGAGCGAACAAACATGCCCACGTAAACTTTATGCAGAATACAGGTTGCGAAATTGCATTGCCGGAATGTAACTTTTGCAACACAGCAGGTAAGCAGACTGGAGAATGAAATAGTAATTTTGGAAATAGATGACCGCGGGAGACCCAGGTCGCAGAAATCGATCCACTGGCCTCATCACTTAGTAACAACGCCGCGGCACGGACATGCGTGTTGTGTGAGACCGGGCGGACAGCTCGTGAATATTTCAGGCATTCCCTATTTGGACGCAGAGACAGGGCTCCCCGACATTTACGACTCTTACATTTTCAAATAATTTCTGAGCAACTATTAGCTCCTGCGTGGGGTTGTTCAGTCTGGAGCCGCGATGTTTCTGTCCCGAGTTCACTGCTTCGCGCGTCACAGCGTCAGTTTCTTGCCACTTTGTATCGGCGCAGTGGAAAGTCCGTCCCGTAAATGAGGGTTGGGTACGTCGCATTGTTATCGCAGGTGATTTATACAGCAGCAGCGCACAATGGCGTGAGGGCTCAGGCAGGCGGTAGGCGTTCACTTTGTCACTGTGCTCGTAATTGAGAAAGGAGAGACGCGCGTCTTTGAGTCGCTGTACGTTCTCATCGCTCAGACCCTGTAGGAGGTTCGTACCCAGAAATGAAGTACCCAGGTAGTCTAGGGGTATACAGGCCGAGCAGCGTTCGCCCCGACCACTACAAAGAGAGAGAGAGAGAGAGAGAGCATTTGGACCGGTAGAAAGGCTTTCTATCCCGGCATTTGCGTGGCGGAAATTTGATGAAAACTGACCTCATGTCTGATTGTATCATCCTGTCTTCTGCTGAGGTTTCCCAGACATATTTTGTGCGTGTTACTTGATTCCTTCGCTGCTACAGGTTCTGTTTAAACGCTAAGCGCGTGGTGGAGGACTCCCCCCCCCCGAAAGGAACAATTGTCAACGTCCGACAGAACGGGCGCCACGACACTGCCCTGAGCGCTTATCGGTACACCGAGTGGCGCCTGCAGATAAGTCGTCTGTTCTGTAATTAGCCGTTTCATAAATAACATTATTTCCTTACATTTGCGATTATGTTGTATCTACAAACTTAACACTGATAATACACGATCGATCTCGAACGTACTAATCTGCAAGAAGCCAACACCCATTGATGGCCTCGGGGAATCTGCACAGTTTTGGATGTAGCCAGCGTTTGCAGGGGATTTAATTTTTAATTGCAAATTAGGTTTATATAACACAGTCATCTTCCTTTATCCATTCGCGCGGGCGATTGTGAAAGTAGAAGGACAATATGATCGGGACACGATGCGACAGGCAAGGAGACGGATATCGTGACAACTAAACGGGATATCGATATCACGCAAAGCTCCCCACTGTTCAGGAGAGAGTCTGTTTACCTAAGGAGAGCTGAGCTGAGTGGCGCAAAGATCAAACACTCGCCATGCGAATGTACTTTGTGACGAAACAGAGACGTCGCTGCCCTTCAGCGGAAACTCTCTTCTAATAATAGAAACGTGTGAGGTATTCCGAAGGAAAAGACATTTCTCGAAAGAAGAGGAAGGAGAGTCCGGTCACTGACGGCGACAGCGACCTTTTCCACCGGGAGACCCGACATTCTTGAGAACTCTTTTTTTCCTAAACGGAAACTCTGAACTATTAAGCAACACGCGATTAAGACGTGCCGCGTGGGACAGCGGAGGCACAGCTCCACGCGATCCTAATCTGCCAATCGATGTAAAGTTACGCTGCCGTCATATAAATCTAGCAAGACAACCATCTCGTATTTTGCAGTTGCCACCGGGGAGCAAGCCGTTATTATGAAGGGTCAGTCCGTCCAGCAGAGTTGCAGCCTACCTGGAGGACTAGGTCGACCAACCTGCGTAAACATTCCTTCTTCAGAAGTTCAGTCCAGTGGATTCAACCAATTCTTGAAGTCGTCCCGTGACGGACTCTTGTGGACACGGTAATGAACCTCCGGGTTTCATAAAAGGCGGAAAATTTCTTGAGGTGCTGAGCGACTACGAGCTTCTCAAGGAGGCCTTTACTGCGTGAAGATGTTTTATCTTACGTCCCAGTGATTCAGTAAGTGCAGAGGACAGCGGCTCTAAACTGATTAAAAGCACTCAGACACTTAATAAAGTCTTCAAATATTTTCGTTTTAAAGTGGCTTTCGTGTTTACTGTTTGTTACTCACTACATCCGACGATCCACAGAACTTCTAAAGGACAACTTGGACGAAATGACCTTATCGACTCGTAAGTGCAGATGACCAATGGAAACACAGTATTTGTTTATAATAACCATTAATGAGACAATCAGGTATCCCACACGAACATGCATTTCCATTTTCTTAAGCGAACAAGTAGATTGTGCTCGTTGGTTCATCTTCCCCCGAGGGCCAATTGACCTTGCGCTGACAAAGGCCACGGGGAAACCGACCTTTGAGCCGCCCTGAGGCACGAGTCAGACCTTGGGCGTGACATCCAAGACTGGAGGAGAATGCCTCGAGGCTTTGCCAGTTGCTACACTCACGGTTGAGGCAGCGCAGACAACTTTAAACCAATTTCCTGAGGGAAGATTGACAGCAGCGCCTCTACTGACAATTTGACGAGATATCTCACGGCACTGATCAAATTCCGAAGGGCAATCGATCCAAGCGACAATCGATACACCGCATCACGAGACCCACATGCAAATTATCAGACGGGGGACGCAGTGGGACAGTCGATTCCATCAACTATTTATGCCTTTCTCGTAGAATTCGGTACGTCGATTCAACTGGTGAAGCTAATCATAGTGTGTGTAAATGAAGCCTGCAGCAGAGTACGCACGGCGATGTAAGTAAATATTTGTCTGATGCATCTTCTATTTGTTTGAATTGTCTGGAACATGGACATCCTCTCAGATTGCTAATGATGCTAATTCTACTGGGCGAAAACATAAATACCAAACAGAAAATCAGGAAAGGCTATTAAGTACCACTAAGCCGCGAACAAGGTCAGCTGACACACCAAAACTGCATTCAAAAGTACATTTAGGGCACACAATCTCTTTTGCCTTTGTACCTCCCACCTAACAGCAACTTCAAAGGAAGAACGCAGATTGAGGGCAGGAATCGACGATGAGAGTGGCCTCATAAAGAAGCATGAGATGCGAAGATGAGAAATGCATACGCAATTTTGGTTGAAGAGCCTGAAGGGAAGAGGCCACTCAGAAGACCTGGGCGAAGATGGCAGGATAATATTAAAGTGAACATGAAGGAAATATGGTGGAAGAGTGTGGATTGGATTGATCTGGTTCCATAAAAGGAAGAGAATTTCTTGGCTTGACCGAGTGCCAACTCCTGAAGAGCTTGAAAAGATACGCGGTTCCAATCAAGACAATTGTTTCGCTGAATGTAACAGAGGAGCAGAATCTTCGCGCTGCTTAGCGACGGCTTTGGCTCCGTCTGCATCCGCGTCTTAACAATTCTGTGCGTACGAAACGAGACGTTTAAGGAAACAAAAGCACCGCCCCCACCGGCCGAAAGCGAGACAAAGCCGTGGTGAGTTCGTTCCAAATATTTCTGAACACTTTCCTCATCCCCCGGCACAGGCACGAAGCCGCCGTGTCTCTGATATTTACAAAGCTTATCGGCTTTTGGCGCCACGGCGACACGTGACGTCACATCCTTTCGTCTCTTTAACCTGAATTTAATGTCATTTCGGAAGAGTTGTGTGTTTGCTTCCTGGAGTCCCATGTGTCAGTCAAGAGACGATTCCGCCACACGCCGATGCTAAAGGAGCTGACGCCATGATGCGTTCTGGATCGTCAGGCTGATTGATACCACGAAATAATGTTTATCTGACAATAAAACCGGGGTCCTCCTGCGATAAGCCGACGGCCCACACTGGAGCCGATGCGACCTACTTAGTGACTTGGGGCCACTTGATTCGACAGAAGCGTAGGGGGACGGGAGACGTACAGCTCCATGCATTCTCAACGTCGCAACCAAGAGACTTAGATTCAATTACAAAGCAGGTGCATTTTTCATCGTGCGCTGTCCCTCCAGCTGCTGTTCTTTCAGAGCGTCTGCCTCGGAGTTTGCTGGTCCAGTTCTCGCTCTTGAACTGTCCGGGGTCACAAAGGAAAGCAGAAATATCCTATAACAAATATTCTCATCGACAGCACAACTAATGTTCGCCTTAGAAAGGCTTAAGTTGCGTGCCAAACGGAAATGATTCAGGTTGCATCCCTCACATTCGTAGGCACTACTTGGCGGGTTTTCAAATTCTCCGTGAGCAATGTTAAACATTAAACAAAGTTCGGTAAGGAACCGAATGTTCTCACTCCTCCTTTCCCATAAATTGGGCCAGTCGTTCTGCTATCTTCAATGTTTGCGAGCGTCTGCAAGATAATGGGTCGTCACACCGCCTAGGCCCCACTTCTATCGGCGTCAAATGTTTGCCAGTTACAACTTCCGCATTTTTTCCTCGCGGTGACGTTTATTTTGTGACCACAGCGAAACTGCTTCTTGGCTGAAGACGCTCTGAAATCTCGCCAGCTCGCCGTCACAGTTCCGCTTTAACTCCTGTTTCAGACATTAACCACGGTGTCTCTTCTGGCCAAGAACTAACTTCCCTTGCGCAAACTGGACATCGCGGTCCAGAGCTTTCCGGGTTTGAATCAAGACCCGGAGACCAAATATGCTCGGGGTGTACGTGTCTCCAGCCTATTCTGTACAATGTATGTGTCGTACAAAAAATTACCATGGCTTGAGAATGCATTCCAAGTCCTATTTGTCATAAAAACAATCATTTCCTCCTCCCAAAAGATTTAAAATTATTATTATTATTATTGCATATCTCCGTCAGTACCAATTCCTCTGTGAAATCACCAATCACCAGCCGCAAAATCAACTCTTGGCCCCTTCCTCGTTTGTTAGTCTGTTTGCTTATTTATTTATTTTGGTTTTTAAGACCGGAGTGGCTCCAGCGTTGGACCCAGTCCACTGAGGAGCTCAGGAGCAGACGAAGCTTTGCCTCCCCGTTCTTTGGCCAAAAAACGACCGATGGACAGCAGAGATCGCGCGCTGCGAACGCAGATGAAAGACACAATACAATTTCTATGGGCGAATATCGGGCGGAGATCTGTTCCGACCAATACGAGGTGATGCTGCATTGTCATTCAACTCCTCCCATTGAAAATCTCTCGCGCCAATGGGGACACTTCGACATCGCTCGTCAAGATCTGCTTCTGCTGAACATGCTGACTGACATTGTTCGGTTCACCCAACAAGGGAAGGGAATTCGGGTGCGACGTGTAGAATTTACCTCTGTGCTGCCCGTTCGGCTAAAAACCTCGCCACGCTCTCGCTGCTTTGACACAGCGCCTTAAAATGACATCTGCCCTCATTCCCTGCACATGCGCCGAACAGGTTCTTCCCTGTAACTCAGACGGGGATCGGCACCTATCACGGGACAGCCGCGTTATGTTTTCCCCAACTCATGCCGGACAGAGATTTTGACGGGAAACAGTTTAAAGTTCTCTTAACATCCTTTTTACAACGTGGTAAATCCGTTTAACCTCAAGTGACGTTGGTAAAACAAATTAAAATTGGTGATTAGTTAATAATGAGAAAAGAAAAGCTAAGTTAAAATATTCATGGGCCAACTTTTTTTCATTCCTGGCGATTCTTAGGAACGTTTACGCGGTAGTCAACAAAATGCTTTTTGTTGACGTTCACACGTAATTACAAGCCGCGGCCCGCACGTCAAAAAGCTGGGTTCACAACCACGCGCGGCTTCACAGGTCAAAGCGTCGACGAGCGCTTAGAGAAACAAGGCCGGCCTGGGTCCCTTGTTAATGGTAAAAGCCGTCACGCCATGTTTCAATTTAATGACCGACGCATCTGTCAGCTTGTTCGCTAGTCAAAAATAGTTTGATACGTTAAATTCTCACGCGGGGAAGTTTTATCTAAACACACCGAGAACATTTTTGCCTGGAATAGTTAACTTCAAATTTAGGCATTTCAAAAGTACACCACGCCCACTACCTAACTCGTCTCGACCCTCTGAAGCCAAAGGTCGTCTAAATAACAAGTCCGCACCTCAAAGAAAACACAACATTTATCCACTACAAAGATCATGTGGCAAACGCTGCTTGACGGAATAATCGCTGTTTACGATGAGAACCATACGAAAAGCGTAAACAAACTCTATTGGCAAAATGCAGGTTAAAGCAGGTGGTACATATAATTACCACTGAGTTTTAAATATTCAACACAAATGAAAACTACCAGAGTTTATATTATTCTGTGTGTGGGCGGATGGTTAGAGAACAGCAAAATTAGATGATTAAACCTGAAAACGCAAGTCTTCTTATGCTACCAACTTCCTACATGAAATTGAACTATTAATGTCTTTAATTCGTTCGGTTCCTCTATAATAAATAAATAAATTCTTAGTACGTCTAAATTCTGGGACAGCAGCCGATGCACTTTCTCCTGAGACCCCATCGAATCTTAAGAAGTTGTCGCATCCACGATGAACAACGTCCATTAGCCATCAGGCCTGATTGTACTTCATAATGCGTGTCTGGCACACCACTTACTGCGCCCATAGAAACTCATTCTGAGGCTTATTTATTTTCTTCGCTTAGAGGCTTTAATATAATAAACTCCTTCTTAAATGTGCATTTCACTGAATTAGCTATCACTTCTCCTGTCGTCATAATAGAACCAAATTAGCGTCCATCAACAGAATTATTATGCCCGGAGAGCTGAATCCCTGTGACGGAGAGTTGATACAAATTGCATGGGCTATAACACACGTAAAGAGGGCGCTTTGTTATCTGTTTAAACACGAGTGAAATTAAGCTCTTTTTCTTTTGATCGGGGTAAATGCCACGCACCGCGGCGTTACTCTCGAATGATGATACAAGCTAATTGTACCTCACGGCTCCTCTCCAAGTCTCACAATTATTTCCGTAGATGTTTTCCACATTAGTCACCAATATATTAAGGCTCTGCATAACCTTGCTTTCTTACGTCACACGTCGCAGGTTGCGAGCATGAAGGAGGGATGTCCAGATCGTAAAGAACGCGTCAATGAATGTACGAAAATAAATTTTAAAAAAAGGACCGGATATGAGATCCGCGCTTCTCACTGTGGTTAAAACTTTCGTCACAGCGACACAGGGCGATATTCGAAGTGTAACGGGACTGTCCGTTCAGCAGCAAAACATGAAGAACGAAAAACACAGGAAGCAGTTACGTTTTCTGCTAAACCTGGCAATTGTCTCAGATTTTGTAGCGAACAGCATTCAGGCGGAGCAGCTGTAACGGAGACGAGTTGTGTCAATGTGTCGGACAATGTAAACAGAAGATAAGATCGCGGGCTGGCCTTTATCTCCGCGAAGCGCGCACGACACCAACACATGGCGGGGAATCCTCCTCGTGTCAGTGGACAAGCGACAATGCCCGTCGCAGATCAAGCTCTTGCTTCCCGTTCAGGATGTCCTAGGCTGCACGTCGGTCGTCATAACCCAATACGAACCCCTCAAATCCCCATCCTGACTCCCTTCAACGCTGTCGACGAAAGCGACACGTTCCTCAGAAAAGTTACACCGCCCTCAAAGTTCGGCAGTTTTTGGCCTCAAACACCATGGCCGTCATCCCGCACCCTCCTTATTCGCCGTGTGACTTCTTCCTCTTCCCAAAGATGAAAATTCAGCTAAAGGGAAGGAGATTTGAGACGATAGAAGAGATTCAGGCAGAATCGCAGATGGTGCTTGACAGGCTGACAAAGAAAGATTTCCAGGGATGCTTCCAGGCTTGGCAGCGGCGCTGGGATCGTTGTGTTCACTCCCAGGGGAACTACTTCGAGGGTGATGGATGAATTTAATACCTGAGATAAGTGTACGGGTTTTTATACGCGCAGTCTTGAAACTTTCCGATCGCACCTCGTAGTAACAAGCTGCAAGACATGACGTCACGATCCAGAATCGACATAAGTTGTTGTAACTGCACCGGAATGCACTTGAAACAGTGTCGTGAAATCAACAGAAATCATTCGACAACATTTCGGAAGCCCAAATCGCACCACGTCAGCTGCGAGTGTCCGTAACACCAAACTAACCCGACCTGACAGCACATGCGTCGTGTTGCGTCCCGACGCTTATCGCTGTAAATTATCTCCCGCATAATTGCTGGCGCCGCCATGACGACACTCGTTTCCTTCCCAGTCCTCAATGATTACATTATCTGCGATAAAGCAATTACTATTAACAGCTTCGATTCCGCGTAAGTTCTTCACGCGAAGGTAATCTAATGGCCAATCCTTGCGACTGCTTTTAGAGCCAGCCCGCAACCGCTCATCTTAAACTGCGCGATCAAACAAGACAGAAATAACTCGAGGAAACTTGTCCTCGTCCCATGCTCAATTATTTAACTTTCTCCCTCGAGACCTCAGTCGGTTGTTATAAATCGATCTTCAGATAGCTTGCAGTGCGATAGCCGAACTCGGACAACGCCTTCGACGGCAAGCACTTCCAGTTACGATGCAAATCGATCGGGCACTTTTCTTAGCATCAGTAAATGAATTTCGTATCGGTACCTGTTCAGACCGCAGCAGGGTTACACTTGTGACAGACGCCATCTTACCTGCAACGAAGGACCAAAGTCTAATTCTCGTTTCATGCAATGTGATAACCCTAAGAACACAATCACTGAGTGAAAATGTCGACAGTACAGTTTCCCCCCCCCCCACTTTTTTTAAATTCGGCAGTTTCGCGCCGTCGCCATGTTTGCAACTTTTCATGCGATCAGTTACAACAGTGCTCGGTGATTCCCGCTCTGCAAAAACAGAAAGACAATTTCAAAACGAGACCCAGTACCACAGAAATGTCACGCGGCACTTTCAATCGGGAAGTCCGCATGGTCGCCATGTTCGTATTATGGATGATAGGAAATTAGAAAGCAGAGACTCGCTGTCAGCGGTATTACAGAGTGCGGTCGGTACGGGCAAGCTCGACTCCATAATGTCGGGAGCAGCTTATCTCGACACCAGGACAGATGAGCAGGGTTACGAAAGACGACAAGTGCCCGTGTAGCTCAGAACAATTGGGCAATTATGTTACGGGCGGCTGACGGAACGGGCTCGTCTCTGACACAAAACCGCTTCTAAAAGTTATCGAGGTTTTCAATGCAACGCGAGCATTTCGTCATTTAAGCTCAGGTCGTGTGAAGTAAGACAACTTAAACGATAGGGAATAGACATTATTGAAAAGCTGACGGTCGCCGAGCCACCTCAGTCCATTCACACCTCACACACCGCTTCCGAGACAGTTTAATTTTCCTGTTCCATCTTCGCTTAGGTCTTCCACGTTACACAACTAAAATTTTGTACAACACTTCAGGTTCCTGACGTTCCGCCAACCTGTTCCTTCGGGACTTTATCATCCTAACAATATTTGGGGCAGAGTTCAAATTATGAAGTTTCTCCCACCACCGCCTCTGCAGAAATTAGAGCGAAAAAAGAACAATTGAAGGACTGGATACTTATCCTGCATTCCCGAATTATCGCCAGGAATCTGATAGCTGCTTGCTGAATTGATTCCACTTAACAAGCGTCATTGAGCATTTTGATTGTGTTAAATTCCATCACAAAACACGTAAACAACCGCATACCAAAAACGAGTTTATCAACTTACGAAAAGTTTCGCTTATCAGAGTCTATGGGTCAAAACCAACTCTGAAGTGATTCAAAGTGGGCCTACACTGCAGAGCAGCGCGGATGACAATGACGACGAGCCGACTGACGACCGCTCCGCACTTCGCCGTGCAACTTACCATTTACCACTTTTGCACTGAGTTTTCCTGACAGACAAACAAACGAAGACAAGCAGGAGATACGGAACGTCCCTTTCGGTCCCTCGGGACAAGACGCCAACCTGATTAAGCAGTACATTTATAAGGAAAGGTAAGCACATGGCAGCGTGTATTCCATTATCTGTGTCCCAGAATAAATATGAACCCGACCGATCTAGTCCACGACGAAACTCAAACGAAGTTGCGTGAAGCCAGCCACAGGCCCTGGGACGGTGACGCGTGTCCTCGGTAGGGAAAAACATCGCCCAAGTTTCGAATAGTTTCAGTCAGATCCCGAACCGCCACATTAATTTAAAGACAGGGCCCACAATTCGTTTACCTCTGTTTTTGCACTGTCCAGTTTATCGTAAGCCACCAAATCGCATTGTTCCTACAATTTTCCTCGTACTTCGCAGCCTCTCAGGCGATCTCAATTTACATAATAAGTTCTAGGAAGAACTCATAACGCCTACTTTGAATCAATACGCCAGCCCTACAGTTTTGTGAATAACACAGAACCCGAAGATGCTGTCTTCTGGGTTGCAGCGCCGTGGTCTGGTAGAGGTTTACCGACGTTTCAGAGATCCTTGCTGCCTCAGAAGAAAACCTCAAATCCTAACAGAAATCCCGTCTCCTTGTCTGTAACAGCTGATAGACATCCTTAACACGAATCGCAAGTCAACCCAAAACCCGAACATAGCCGTCTTCTGTGTATCCGCCATGTTGTTCTTTTGCACTAACAAAGAACTTCGTCGAACAATTGATGGATGTTCTAGACAAAATCTCAGGGCACTACATTGACTGGGATAACGTCTTTCTAATCTCAGAAGTTCACACTGCCATCAGGTTGTTATTACGAAGTTGTGGTGACCTCCAGTGGCACACCTCGAGATACTTCTTGATAAATTATTGTGCCTGGTGGGAGAGGGGGCACGGCTGGTGTCATCAGCTTGCATTCCCTTTTAAAACGAGGAAAGTGGACGACGGACACAAGCCAAGGGGCAGACATCAAAGCTACTGATTTTTGGTGCAGACGTGCAAGGCAAGGCGAAGGCGTATGGGGGGCGTGGATGTATCTCGTATCTCGCAACAAGACGGTGTTGTCAGGCGAGCAGGTGAGCTCAGTGCTCCTCGAAATGAAACCGTGGTTTAGTCCAGTGCCTGTTCGTTCCATTGTTCAAGATTGCGGTACTCAGAAAAGCACAGAGAATTAAAGGTCTTAATTTTTATCTTCTTATAACATTCCTTCTTAATCTCCGAATGATAACATCAAAAATATATTTTCTACGAAATCTGTACGTGCAGATAGCAAATGAGAGTGACGCAATTTTCAAAGCAACTAAACGTGTGTGTCAGCCTTAACTTGCTTGTTTAACGATTCTGTGTCAACTGCAAAGGCTATGTAGTTTTGATAAAAGGCAGGAGACTTGGACGGGCAAGTTGCGACCACTGCAGACAGACCTTCGAAAGGCGAAGCAGGTGGGCTAATGGTAGTGAACGTTCGGGTCCTGTGAAGGCGGGGAATTTCCTTACAAGCTGAGCAACTATCAACTTTTCACAGAAGGCTCTCTGCCATAGAGACACGCCGAGTCTACTAATTTCCTAATGGAATTAGTGACTAACAACATAATTACCACAAACGCCTCGCTGCTGGCTTTGGACACCGTAACAGAAACACGGACGACTTGAAAATATTACGCGGGGTTGTGACCTCGTGGAATAGACGGAGAGACCCTTCCAAGGGCGCACAACCCGTCCGCAATTTGATACCGACGGCCGGGTTTAAGAAGCTTTGTTAACATTCTACGTACTTTTATAAGAAACGAGCAGTGCCGCTGACACCAAGTGTACGTTCTTTCTCCGCCAAATATTTACTTTCAGAATAAGAGTTTTTGTAATACACCTTCTGTTACTGATTTCTCTGCTTGTACTGCGTTCTCTTGTCAGAGAGAAAAAAAAAGCATCACATCAGGACAGGCGGTACGCAGCCTGACACTGGGCTCCAGAAAGCGGCCACACGGAGTCTTTCTTCCGGACAAGTTCAACCGGATCCAAAGAGACGCAAGACCCTACAACATCAGCCCTCAAGTGTTGAGACGCGCCTTTACACGCCTTGGAGGCGAGCAGCTAGTCTGACGCTCCGTCCGACTTCATTCTTTTCCCCAAGATGGACGGCACAGCCACATCTGCACGTGGAGGGAGTGATTTTATCGTCTGGACCATCACGACTGCTTCCGACTGAAAAGTGTCTGAACAAGTCATCCTGACCGCTAAGGTCTCCTGCGTAAGTGAACGCATGATGCAGAGGTGCTTCAAGTTTCAACACTGCCTTTTCGATCCGGTTGAATCAGGTGAAGGCAATGCGCGCCTTATATGGAACAGATTTCTTCAGGGTTCAGTACGTGGTCGTTTCTCCATCAAAAGTCCTGTTCCTGCGACCGTGCTGCATGTCCAGCCAACTGCAAAAACACCGCATGTCACAGTCTGCATTCCCTTGCCATTCTGCGTCTGAATACGGCAGTCGCTATTTTCAAACCAACAGGCGCTCCACAGGGTTCGAACCCGCCCATAACAAGAAACGAATATTTTATACGCGGGCACATGAAACAATCCAAATCGCTAGAGTTCTTCCTCTGAAGCACGCGGCCGAATAAGATAGTTTCTTTAACTCGATGATAAAATATTTATTTGTATTTATCATTGCAGTTAATGGAGAGTCGTCAAACACAAACGAACCAAAAGCCCGCAGATGTTCCTCGTTTCATACGTCACTGTATGTACCAACGGTGCCCAGGAAGGAACGCTCACATCTTGGCGTTCTATTAGAGCCAGTCTGTGAATGAGCATACATCTGTGTGTGTGTAGTGTTTACACAGGCAGGCACAGAGATCCTGAGATGCTGGGGGAGAGAATCATTCAAGTCTCTCTCAAAACTTCAGTTAATAAATTAAGAAATGTCGTATGTCCATAGGCAGACCTGCACAGGATACGTCGTTCCTCGTCTTCAATCGTTCCAGCGGTCTGACCAGACAGACCCAGGGAGGCTTGGTCTGTGTACACACTTCGCCCTGCCTCCAGAACGCAAGGAGAAATTAAGTTCGGGGAGAAGGTATTGAAAGAGTGAGGGAGGGGGGGATGTTAGGTACGCAGAAGAATTCTGTTTTGTCCCATCTGCTTTAAATGTGCCACAGCGAACAGTGGAGTCAGCAGTTTCGAGTAACGTCATGGACTATGATTATCATAACTAATACGCATTGAGAGATGAGAAATGATGGATAAACCTCAAGAGAAGAGACGATGGTAGGATAACATTTATATGGATCTTTAAGAAAGAGGGTGTGGACTGGACTGAATTCCGAACTCGATGATGAACCTCCTCCTTCTACAGCCTGAAAGAGCGCGGATTTATTAACCATTCCAGTGATTATCAGTTTCTCAAAAATAGACGCAGTTTATCATCATAATCATCATATCTGTTGTTCACGAAGGCGCCAAGACAGGGCAGTGCATTTCGGGACACCGGACACTCGCCTGTCAAGTGAGTTCACCTCACTTTGCTACTTCGAGATGCTCTGAGACCCCACAAGGAACTTCCCAATAACAACAGCGTGGCTCAGAACCAAGAATTCTTAATTTCTTAACATCAAAATGCAGCCTGGGGCCGCATTTTAGTTTATTCATGGTCACCTTCATAACCATAAAATATTTTATCAACAAACATTACGGAACGTGACCATAAAATGTGACGTGTTGCTGCCAAATAAACGCCATTACGCATGCCCTTTGGACGCTGTGAACTCACCCACGACGTGTCGTATATTTGCCTGAATTTACGAGTAAATAAACATTCTAAGCTTTTGCAACAGCGGCAACATCTGATAAACTCGTTTTACCTCAGTTTCCCCTCTCGATTCCTGGAGCAAGACAAATTTCGGAAAAGATACAAGTGTTCGGATTCGCGGTCTTTGACAATTCGGGGGGGGGGGGGTGACTCAGAAGAATATTTGGATATCTGGGCCCACGAGAGATGAAGTGAGGTGAGGCTGGAGAAAACTGCATTAACAGGAGCTTCATAATCTGTAATCTTCGTCAAACATTACGAAGATCATAAAATCAAGGCAGATCGCGCATGTGGAAGACAACAAATGGGTATGGGAGGATAATATTAAAATGAATATCTGGAAAATAGGGTTTGAGTTATGACGCCGTGTAAAACGTAGGTAGATACCAACGGTACGGACTGTCTCCATCTTTAGCCCCGAGACAACCTGAGCCATGAGAACCTCAAACGTCACTCATCACGACGACATCGTCAGATATAAAAACCCTCAAGGCGAACAACGAACAAAGAAACCGAAATCATAAGACAATTAAGTAATCGCTAGGACAGGAGCAGCAACGTCGAAGAATTCGCTGGAGTTTTGAATAATCTACCGAGCTTACTTTGTGGGTGTCCTCATATAAGAAGGCGCTCCTTGACCCGAGGACACAAACAACACACAGACAAGTGGTCACACCTCCGTAAAGTACACAACGGATGGAGAAATTTCACGAGATCTGGGTTTCGGAATGAGGATTGAGGTGAATGCACATCAACGCACGTCACAAATAGGACACGGCGCTCACGAGAGAAACATGTTTCCTTCGAGAGCGAGCTCTGAGCACAGACCTTCCCGAAAACGCAAATTCCCCACGATTTATCAAAGTTCTGTCTTTTTCACATCGGCTTGTCTTCTGACCCCAACCAGTCCACATCCTTATGACCTATTTATTTAAAAATTGTTTAAAAATTATCCTCTCATCTACGTCTAGTTCTTCTAAGTGGGTGCTTTCATTAAGGCATTTCGACGTGAAACGTTGTCCCATCTCCGTGATTCAATCGCCCTTACAAAAAACGTGACTGGTGAAGAGTTCCTCGTTACATAATTTTCTCCATCCTCATATTAGATTACCTCCTCCCTTCAATGTCCATCGCACCCTGTTCTCAACCTCCCTCGATCGGTGCCTTTCCCGACAGCGGCGTCGGTGAGAATTAAGACGTCGTCTTCCGAAGAACGACGCCATCATTATTATAGTTTGCACCCGATATTGTGATTCTTGCGTTTAAGATAGGAGCGACAAGACATTGTAAAAAGAATACCAGAAGATTTGCCGGAATTCAGAACACAAGACAAACACCAATCGGGATTAAGTCTAATTAGTGCAAAACTTTTCAGTCCAGAGAGTTCACTTCTAAAAGACCTCAGTTTTTAATAAGAGAATTCTGCAAACAAATCTCCATGTTTTATTCCGGCGTCTTAACGCATCTTTTGTCAAAACAAAAAATGCAGCACGACCGACTTTTTAAACGGAACAGCTGAAAGCCCCTCCCCCCTCTAAAAGTGATGACGTCTTAACGATCTCTCATTTGCTCCACGAAATTAAAGAAACGTGGCGGCGCCCAGTGTTTCAGAAAGGGGTGCCCAAGGTTCTCTAATGAAATTCGCGACGCGACAAACTTGTCACCGGGTAAAGTTCGACCCGTATGCTGATGCTCACAAGTTCGTGTGGCCGCCACGTTCACCTGCGCTCCTTCGGACATCATTCCCTGACCCAGAATAGAATTTACCCCAGTGGAGGCCACGCTGAGTTTCCAAACATGATAGTCTTGGGGGGCGTTGTGATACCAAGCACTAGCCTGTACCGAGCCGGGTTCGGCGAGAGCGTGCAACAGCGACACAAAGAACGTAACGCACAGACACGGCGCGCTGTGCTTTGGGGAAAAGACAAGAGGAACCGGAAGCTACTGAGCTCAGAACAGACCTCCACCAAGCCATCTGAATCCAGTCTACGTCCTCATGTCTTCAGGATAAATTCTAATATCCATTTAGAGGCGAGCCTTGGATGAATCACAAGAAGGGAAACTTTTTCAGTACACCCTCGAATCTTGGGTCCTACTGACTACAAATTAAATGCTGTTATTTGTGTTTGTATGCTCATACATAAAAGCTTAAGAAAGAGACAGTTCGTAATGGCACTTCTATTTTACGTGAAATGAAAGTTCTTCCGAAATGGGACCGATAAGGTCTAAGTACTTTGTTCGCCTTTAAAAGTCGTGCCATTTGGTTTAACAAGGGTCCTGGATATAACACCCCTCCACCCCCCCCCCCCCAAATGGCAGGTATTTGTTGCATTAACGCCTCGCACCTTTGTGACAGTCCATCCAAACACCGCACTGCGAATAACATAACGAGTTTATACTCAGGTACCGTAGAATTTTATACAGCGACAGTTAATGTCCCCCCCCCGCCCCCCGCAATAAAAGCAGGTACCTCTGTAACCACCGATCGTTGGTCAGGACGGCTTGGCGTGGCTTGCCTCTCACTCACCTGAAGTAATGGTTTGCCCCGACGAGAGCACTTCAAAACGTCTCCTCCAATTTCTCCTTCCGTTATGGTGTCCTTATTTCCAAACCGTTCCTGGCCACCTGACAAACGTTTTCTCCAGAGAAGGTACAACCTGGTGCTGAACCTCACTGGATTGTCTCTGTGGGAATGTTTGCGTTCTTTGAATTCGGTGCGTGACGTGACTGGACAATGAGGTCGTGTGTGTCTGTCTGTCCGAGCGACCTCCGAAACATTCAAGATTCCTACAATATTCGGAACGGGACATACGCTACTAAGAGCAGTTCAGAGGATTTAACTTTGATTCGCAAAAAATCTTTTGGAAGATCCAGGAGTACATTGAAATATAACATTAAAATGGATCTTACAGGCACAGCAGACTGCCTGGATTCGTCTCGCTCAAAACGGGCTCCTGAGACAAGGCGGGACTTAGCAAACGTTGTCACGACACATATTCTGTTGCTTTATTTCTCTTGTGAACGACTGTACGTAATAAATCCCCCCCTTCCCCAGTGTCTTGGGCTCCGATTAAATGCCCAATATGTGTGACGTTAAGCGACATAACTTAAGTGTCAGACTCAGTCGGACCGCACAACTTCAAATGTCCTTCCCCTTGACTAAATGCGTACTCAGGGGCATAAATTCGGGTCCGACCAGCGAACGGCTTGATTTTTAACTGCGGTATAAAGACTGGAACGGCTGGAGGGAGTGACACATGTAATGACTATCAATTTGTCGTGCTGTGCGCCTTATCTTGTATGGCATCATCATCGGTGCGCGCGTGTCCCCTAATAATACGCAGCCAACTGAAGGGGTTTCTACAAACTGCAGGCCACGTCCACCCAAACAACCACAACACCAACATGGCGGACATGCGAACTTCTGAGGCAGGACGTAGTCTTGAACTGTTGTGCTGTGTACAGACCTTCGTAAAGACGTCCATCTTCGGCCGAGTTAGTTTTGTGGAATGTAAAATAACATATCAACTACTTCTGCTCATTAATCTTTAGTTACACAGCGGTGAATAATGGACTGTGACGTAGACCTGGCACCCGTGTGACTCCGGTCAATATGAAGTTCGCGGCAAACCACCAGAATCGAGTCTTTAAGCGTACAGTTACTTAGGCTGCTTGTATTCATTCATATCCTCGCCTTACAGACATCACACGAACAGCTGAAACCTAAAATTGAGCTGAAATGCACTGTTTGGTCACCCCTTTATACAGCGAGCAATTAACTGCACGAAGCAGAATTGTAACGTCAGTGCTCGTCCAACGGATCGAATAAATTCGGCAATGCATTGCAGGACACAGAACAAACTGTCGACAAAGTACGTGGAAGGCGAGAGAAATTATTCCCCTTTGTGTTGCGGGGGTTCAGACACAAATCACGCAAAGATACTCCGTGCGCCAACGAAGTGCCATCGTAGTTCTCAGAGGATTCCCAATTTAAGGAAGGTTGCGACGATTAACGCCATCAGGTGATGGGCTGGTCCACTGCCTCGCGGTTAACGACACTGTTTATCGGAGCGAAGGGACGCGACGGACAGACAAGAACCCGGGCTGATGTACGACGTCTGTCACGAGCTTACTGGAATGTCGACACGGAGAGAAGATTTTGGGAACAAGATAATTCCCGTGCT
Organism: Zootermopsis nevadensis; assembly: GCF_977971745.1. Lineage (NCBI taxonomy): Eukaryota > Metazoa > Arthropoda > Insecta > Blattodea > Termopsidae > Zootermopsis > Zootermopsis nevadensis. Next base: position 351,985 of record NW_028259140.1, on the reverse strand, counting down.
TTTAAGGGAAAAAATCGGAAAAATAATGCACGACTTCAAATAAGAAGACATGTTTGTTTTTCTAAATTGAGAATTAATGCTTAATTCCCACTTAAAACGCTCTAAGCTGTCGGCATGTGGAATGTACACGCGGTTCAGAGGAATTCTAAGCATCGGACTGCATGGCTCGCATATTTTGTCTAATATGTAAAGTGTTTATAAAAATCATTGTCGCTGGAAAGTCGTTTAATATAATGACCACTTTTGGAAACACAAACATGGCCACTGCCCACAGCACGATCTTTAAGAGATTCTTTAAAAATTCTTAATTAAAGTCGCGTCTCGGTGGTGCGGTTTAAGTTCACTCCTTTCAACACTCTCGTCTGTTTTCAGAGGTTTTAATTACACATAAACTTCTTCCTTCCTTCGCCGTGGGCCACAAGAGTTACCGGAAAAGAGTCGCAGTCACGTGACCTGCTCCAGGGTCCCAAATGACACTCACGAAACAAGTGTCGGAGAAATCTCATTCAACTGCCACTTTAACGCGATCACAAACGCTCGTTTAAACGGCAGTTGAGCGAAATCGCCATGACAAAGACATTTTGGCGCTGACAAACGAAAGAAAACCTTTTTCATTCTGTTCCCAAATCCTGTTAGAATGCCAGACTTAAGGTGAGGTGGTAAAAGGTGCACCGAAAGGGTTGTCAGAGATTAGTTGGTGCGAAGTGAGGGTGGCGGAGGTGTTATGGGACAATGCGTGCCCCCTGGTCAGACCTCACGCTGCTGGCTGGCATTCCTGCATGACAGATTAGTTTACAGCTACCTGCATGCACGGCTCCAAAGCGAACAGACGCCAACTATGTGCTGGGTACCCCGGATGCTATGGGATGTCGGCAGCTGACATGGAGGAACCACGTTCAAATCGGAAATACGTGGTCACAGCTCCAGAAGCGATGACCTGCTGGACTCTGTTCAGCGCTTCAGAACCTCGTTTTATGAATACAGACAGGACACAATCGCAATGGCCCTCGGACAGAAGGGTTCGGGCCCGACTGTCACGAACTTTAAATCACCGTGAATGTCATCTTGTTCCCACGTCTTAAGCAGACACGGGAGGACGCACGTTAGTTCTGTGGGAAAGAAACTCGAACGTCTGGACGCGAGGGTGGGATATCCAATCCAGCCAGCACTGTATGAAAATATACAACCCAGGAGAAGGTTTTATTATAAAAGGGAGCCGAGAAAATTCTTTAAAGGGTTAACGCCCATGTAAAAAGTGGTGACCTCTCAGAGGAGCCGGGTCAAAATAAGCACTGGCTGGACCATTTGGAAGGGGCGTGAGTTCTCCACACAAACACCGGGCATTCCAAAAGCAAGTCTCGGAGGCATCTTGATTTCTTTGTCAGTACAGTAAACACTGCACCTCACGATGACCTACAGCCTTTATGGTGCCACGTGATTATTTAACATAATTTGTATCACATGCTTCAAAGTAGATATGGTACTCCAGTTTCGAGTACGCAATCCTCACAGGTATCGATGCTCACTTACTAGACCAAATCCACGTCGCGGAAGGAATAGGCACACGAGCGGACAGACAAACCGACCCCGTCAGCACTGCTTTAACTTTGTGGACTTCAGGCTAAGAACAAGACAATTAAGGGGCAGACAATCTGAAGACTTCACCACTTAAAGTTCGCTCGTAAGGAACACAGACGCCCGCTTCCGGGCCGTGAGCGCGGAGTTCCTCCCTGCAACACGACACGATTTAACTTTCGTTCCTTCCACAAGGAAAACTTATGAAGCAAAAGATCAGGAGCAGGATATTCGTAGGCAGATGGCCGAAATTTGTTAGCAACCTTGAGGGAGGAAGTTAAACGGCAACCGCGCGAAACCACTGCCTGATTTTTGCATCTGTTGCGTGACAGAAACGATTAATTTCCGCCTTGGCCACCCCTGTCCGACTGTCCGTCCAGTGCGCCGCTCGGCTTTGTGTTCCTCAAGACACAGCGCGCCATTAAAGTAATCGGCCGAAGATTACACGACGTTTAATTTCGCAAACACAGTAATCAAGTGCGTAACTGCAGTACACGACAGGGGTGTACAGTCTCATTTGGTCCTAACGACCTCTAGTGCTCCTTCACCAAGTGGACGCAACCCGTGATCTTACCCGTACCGGAGCAGAGTTCACGTAGTCTGGAGAGGCATTCTTTGCACCTTGACACGAAGACGGCAAGACACACGCACACACAAACTTTAATGCAAACATTCTAAACATGTTACAGGTAATTATTACGACTAGTAGAGGTCAGAGGTTATTTTCCTTTTGGGAAGAACTTTGGCGCCAGTGGTTCCACAGTTACAGCCATGAAGACGTGTTCATTTCTGACGAGGCGAATATTTCATTTACGTGAACAGAGCCCGAGACAGACAGGCCTGTTCTCCGCGAGCCCAGACGTACTTATGGAGCTGGTCCATCCTTTCAATGTCACCGCGCAAGGAGAAAGCTGCCGCAGACATTTTCAGACACCTTGTGCAGTAACGACTTACTACTGGTCACGCTTCTGTGTTATAATTTCCTGAGACTGCTATCAGAATCACGTGTAATAGATACGTATGAGAAGGACCAGTCTCTCGGCGCTCGAAACCATTACAAAAATAATTGCTCTCAAGATAAAACGAAAACAAATCAGTTTTTGTCATTAAATAAACTCCGGGGAGCTGAAGGCAGTGTCTAGATGGTCTGGCCGGTCCCGTGACGTCAGAAGTTGCTTGGAGCCCGCACCCCAATTACTGTTTATTTTAAATTAATTTCTACAAATCAGCCAGTTATTTACACGTTTCTTGGGCTCACGTGCTCTCTCTTTTTTACACAGTTCAGCATCGAGCATGCGCTGATCATAGAAGGAAGCGGTCGAGGCCTGTTTAAATACACCCCTTGCCCGCAGACACGTGGTCTAAGAGCCGAGACGAATGACAGCCCTCCTCAGCAGCTTCAATATACAATACGCCATACGTCATCACTCGTCCACGCAGTTCGCCTGTTGCCTCCGACGACTGCCCCCCCCCCCCGCCCCTCGAAGGACTCGCAGGCTCAAAACATTAGGAAGCCATAACTTCTCACCGAGGCGAACTAATCACGTCAATTTCACGGCATAACGAGAGCACAGAAGCAGGGCGACTGCAGATATGATGTTCGGACCGCTTCCAGCCCTCCTTCAGTAATTCAGATGGCGAAAAGCACCGCCCTCCCCCCCCCCTCCCCAAAGCACCGCGAGTACCGGGAAGTCTTCGATGATGACGATGATTAAGTTGGCGGTGTGCATCAGTTTTTGGTATTAACCGCTGATGGGCCGGTTGGCGCCTCTCATAAAGTACAGTCCGGCCGGCGGTGGTTCGAAAGCTGTAATTTTGGGCAGTGAGTTAAGTTAAGCGGTCATGCAAAGCTGTCATCATCTGCCATCAGTCAAAACGGGACACGACAGGATCTGGCAGCCGTAATAGCGAGCGAGCGAGCGAGCGGTGTGCCGGCTCTACTCTGCGTCGGCACGGGTGATCCGACACGGTTCCGACGGATCGAACATTCAGCAGTTTAACACTACTGATATGATGCTCAAATGAAGAAGTGTGAAAATGAGCCGGGCATATAGCGCGCCTGGGATAGATAAAAAAATCCACACATTTTAGTTTAAAATCTGAAGGGAAGACACCATTTGAGAGACCTGGACGTAAATGGAAGAATAATATTCTAGACTTAACTGCAATATCAGAGCTCTGATCATCTGCACCACCGCTCGGATGCAAAGTGCCTGCCTACTGCGTCATGTTACGCAAATGGACGGATCCTTACCTGGACGCCGTGTACACAACCTGTGGACCGCAGACCTCACCATGCTCTCGCGACAAACACCTGCGGTATGCGTGGCTGACACATGACAGACGAGCGCTTTGTGCTGGAGCGACGGACGGACGGACATCGTCTCAGCCGATTCGGATGACAGGGCTGAAGAAAGAATTGACTTCACGACATGTCCTCTTTGACCGCGCGGTGTTATGGCGACAACACCTGTCCTCAAGTAACGAGTCAGCTTAAAATGTCAAATTAAGTTATAAATAACACCTTTTGCGACACACAATTGCGATCAACAATAACAAATGTGAACGCGTGGGATTCAATCGCGTGACCACGTGTGCATCAGCTCGGCACTTTAAGTTACGAGCCACGTATCACTTCATTGCTGGACACAAACTTATATTACCCGCACGTAACATCAACAACACGGGATACGTAGGAAGAGAAATCTGTTCGCACTGGTTTACAGCGCTTAAATCCACGTCGAGAAAGTGATTCTGTCGATGAAGTTTTAATCAGTCATAAAACCAAATAACGGACGGCGATGCTCACTTGTCACGTCAGAATTACTGTGTATAAAGTATCTACGACAATTTACGAGCATTTTGGACCGGCGGGGGGCGACTGCAATAAGCCCAACGTCAGAAGAGAGACGGAGGGACCCCGTGAGCAGTCGGAGAAACACTGGCACGCCGACGTATGACGGAGGGGGACACGTTTCCAACGTTCTGCAATTAAGGAAACTGCCAGATGACGGGAAATTCAGCACGCGAGTCCTTTCAGAAAAGGGAAATTACACGAACACCGGCATTTATCTAACACAGGAAATGAAAACAAATTGCGTCCTACTTCTTGCACAGACTGGACAACCCTTAATATGCCTGGAGGGATTCCGGGGAAAAACCCCACGAAAATGCACCTTTAGCCCTTGAGAAACTCATTTAAAAAGTAACTGAACGTTCAGACCGTACCGCAAAGAAAACATAGCGCTTCGCCATTGCGAGGATCAACTGGTTGACGTTTTTTGAGGAAAAAATATCTCTTTTTACACGAAACGCATTGTGGAATAAAGGGCAGATCTACTGAATGTTAAATGAGGTGGTACATATAGTTACCACTAGCTTCAAATGGTTAATCACGCATAAATTAAGTAGTGAAAAAGAGGAACTTCCGAAGGGATTTAAACATTTATAATTCCTTCAAAATTACGGTACCGATAACAATTATTTTTGTAAATAGAAATCCATCACATCAAACATTTTGTTTCATGCAGACATCAAGAATTAACCTGGTGAAACAGGTATTCAGAGCTTGATTAAAAATTGTCAGCGCTGACAACTTTGTCAAACAACCAACACCGTACAAGACGAAGAATCAAGTTTCGTGAAAGGGATTGTAGAAAATGAGGGCTTGCGCCGTCAATAATCGTAGATCTGCACGCGAAATAAAGGATCACAAATGTCACGCAGCCCAGGAGCCACAAGAAACACGTGGAGAGAAGATTACGTAAGATAAAAGGAGGAAGATGCCAGCCCTTGCTTGTCAACAGCAGATGCAAGTGGGCGGGCGCACTGTTTGTTGTTCCACGGTCTGTTTGCATTACAAGAGGGCACTCAAGGACAGCGGGGCAACAATACAGGTAAGTATGACTGCCAGAGAGCGAACAGCTTCCGTTTCTACGACAGGCACAGGGCCCCAGCATCAAGACATTCTCTGTTCCCATGGAAACCGTGTTCTTAAGGGCCCGCCTCATCCAGCGCCAAGTCCTCGAGCGTCCGGACTCATCTTCAACCAATGGCACGGGCCACAGTCAAAAACCTAGGACCGGAAACTGGAAATACCCGGTTTGAATCTACGGCGCGGTCCCTGCTATCGCCAACTGTTAAAGGAGGTAATGAATGCTCCAAGTTCCGTCACTCAAACCCGGGACCTACTGGGCAGGCCCCATCCATTACTGCACCGGTTAGCTCAGCGTTCCTTGAACCCTCTTAAACCTCGTTCCCAACTCCGTTTTACATCGTAACGCAAGTAAATATTCAGATCTGCAAAAGATGCTGTAAAGACGAGCATCATCTCAAACGTTGAAAGGCAATTTGAAAACTTCAGCTCTGGAACGGGTGGGCGGGCGGGCGGGCTTAAAGCTCGGAAGTGAACGTATCTTTTCTGTCTTTTAACGAACGAGTCTCACATGCCTTAAAAGCAAATGGCTCCGTCCTTCTTTACCACATGCCCAGACCTGCTGCCGTGACATGCATCTCGTTTTTATTTGCTTCTTTCCGGACGTTCTACCGATTACATACGCGAAATCACAATTCTATTTGTTGTTTTGTATTGGTGTTAACATAATCCCGCACCTGGAGGCAGAAACAGGGAGCTTTGAATGTGTCGACCTAAGACACAAACTGACCTCGCTCCTGCCTCCAGCTGTTGGGCTGACCGTGCATTGTCTTGCAAAACATTATTCGTGACATGGCTGATGCCTCTTTTGTCAATACAGGGACACAGAACCTGACATTGTCCGAGCCAGTCTGTCTGCCGTGTTCCATTGCATTGTTTTTCCTCCTTGTACAGAACAAGAAGAGACAATGCTGGTATTGTGTGTGAGAGTCTGGGGGCTGGACCACAGTGGGTCGTGTGGGGGTCACATCACAGCATCTGGGAAACAATGAGACAAGTCGAGTGCTGACAGTCGGATTACGTCACGAACACTACTACCAATTTGCTAACTTGTTCTTACAGAGATTGCCGTCTTCTGGGTTCTTGCGCGGTGTAGTCTGGTAGAAGTTTACCAGAGGTCCTTGCTGTCTCCATTATCAGGGCGATGATTACGTTGGTAAGCTTCTACCAGACTACACGGCACAACAACCCAGAACACGACAAGCCTTCATCCTCTCTTTCCGGGTAATACCAGGGCACAACCACCGGCCTCGTTGAGTTTCAGCGGCTACACTTTTCGTGGCATTGCGCGGTTTTGTTGATAAATGGGAGGTTGTTTGTTCATTTAAATGTACTTCTTAGTTTCCCTAATCAATTCACAGAGCTCGACATTTTAATTACGCTGAGTTCAATGACCCCCAGGCAGCGAGGTGTCCATCTGTCTGTCTGTCTGCAGTCCGGAAACATGAATTCGGCTGCGCTCCGCAACTTCTGGGCAGAGGATCTGCCTCTCAACCGGCCAAGAAATGACCCGATTCGTGGAACCAACGCCTAGGTCTTCAGACCATGTCAAACAGTACCACAATAGCAGGGTTTGAGGATACGGACTGGACTCATCTGGCTCACGGTAGGTTCCAGTGGAGGGCCCTTGTGAACACGACAATGAATCTTTTGATTAATGACAGGTGGAGGATTTCTTGATCATCTGAGCGACTATCGGATTCTCGCAAGGAACTCCGCTCAAATCCAGAACAACACGTGCCAACGCCGAATATCAGTTCTCGTCGCACTGAGAAATAAAAATTCAAAGAATTACTAAATTTTAAATCGGTTTTGTAATGTCAAAATTTCAGTGTCTGCTAGCTCGTCACTGCACTTTTTTTTTTGGGGGGGGGGGGGGGTTCCTATCCGAGGCGCGTGTTCGATCGCCCGCAAGACACGCGCTTGTACGAGGCGCTGGGGCCCTTTGCCTCAAATCCTCTTCTGCTTTTGTTGTACATTCCTCGAGACATAGATTAAAAAGCAGCCTCGTACGTTTCTTTTTGTATTCTTCTCTATTTTTAAGACGGAATAAATAAATAGGTGTTTAAGAAGCAATGACGGCGTAGCGAGCATCTCTCGATGTTCGTCCGGGCAGTAATTAGAGGGCCACGCAGTGAAAGAGCGCTGTATCAATCAAAGTGTGTTTAGAAAAGCGGAATAATAATTAGAATATGTACTCATTTCATCATCTCAACTCATTTCAACGCCATGATGCAAATTAGAGCCGACACCTCGGAGAAACCTCGTTGGGTTAGTGAGCATATAAATGATAATCATCCATCAGCTCTTTACGGCTTATTATTACAAACAGAACCAAGGGCTTCTCGTTAGTTTTTTTTTTTTTTTTGTAATTTCGTGGGGAACGCGTCGAGCGGCTGCGATGATGTATCGGTGGAACGGGGGCCCTGTGATTGTGGCGGGGTGGACGCCCCTCGGGCCTGATAATATTGATAAAGCAATGCGTCTCCTTGTTACGTTCCGCCATGATTACCTCATGCCGAAGCTCGTGACAGCAAGTATTGGAAGCATTCTCCTCTGCGAGGCGCAATTTACAGTTCCGAAGGATTAGACATTGCCGAGCACGCGTAAGCACATTTTAGTCGAAAAAACACTCGGAAGGCCTTTGAGAACATGGGAAGATAATATTAAAGATGATGTTGGGGTGTGAAGGAATTAAGATGTGAGCGGCGTGTGGACTGTAGCTGTGATAGGGTCCAGTGGCGTACTGGCCGCCTTATACGCACACTGTTACAATAGGCGTACCTGAATTTGTAAACGTAAAATTACAACGAAATGGACTTACAATTAATCAGGTCATGAGACGAGTAGGGTTAGCCGTGAACTGGACGACTGGGATTCGATTCCCGGAAGGGGCAATATTATTTTGTTCCCCACAGGTTCTAACCCAACCTGCGCTGAAACCCACCCAGCCTCCAAGCCACTGCGCATGACAGGAAAATCGGCCACACCGTCCACAGTCCTCCGCCTGTTGCCGAGGTTAAGAATGCGTGGAGCCTTGTCTCCAGTCCCTCACAGCGTTGTCAGATTGACTAAACTTTCTCGCTATATAAACGTCTATCTAAATCGGTGCGCTCCGTTTTCAATCCACTGCCGTCAGGTCAGGCCCTACACGACACTGCAGTGACGATGAGGCCAACCTTCCTTGTTCTTACTAACAAACAAACAAACGGACACGTCGCAGCCTCTTGCACCTGACCACTTTGGGGTAAGTGGAGTTGCTATTAGCACACCAGATTTATTCCAGAAGATTAAAGAGGCTTTTGTAAAATTTATCTGACAGCAAGGAAGGCCATGAATTAACGTTCAAGTCGCTGAGTACTCGTAACATTTGACCTTTGAACTTTTAAACTTTTATTGTTAACTCTTCCTGCCATCTTCCTTACTACGCCGTGGTTCAGACACTTAAAACACTTTAATCAGATTTATAGTGACCAAATTTGGTCATCAAGACTCGCCACTGTAACGTCTTGAGATATCGAAAAGAAATTTTCTCTCGTCCGAGGTGCAGGCACAAAAGTTTCGCAGGAACGCGTCACCTCCATCTTCCGTTGCTGTCGCCGCAGCCACGTTTGCACCAAATGGCATTATTCACACCAAATTTCATGGAAATCGGTCAGTCGGTTGAGCAGCAATTGAGGCGGGGCGTTCTCAGTTGCTTACTTTAAGCGAAATGCAACTCATTAATCACTTCAGTGCTGTCCTCTGTTAGTAATTACACGGAACTGTTTGCACAGAGTCGTACATCTTACGGCTACAAACTCTTTGCGTGTAGAATGCATAATGGCTTCCGAAAGGGCACATGAAGAGACGGTCTGCGGGGTGGCAGGGTTTTGGTTCGAGCCCCCCCCCCCAAAAAAAAAGAAACAGAGAGAGAGAGAGAAGAAGGAGACGCAATTTTGGTTTACCTCACAAACGCGAAATTGGCAGAAATTAATAAATGCGGAGCCCACAGATGATTTACGATGTTCGTCTCATTTGCATCTATAACTTTCACAGACTTTTTTTATTTTCTTTATTTGCTTATTGCAATACTTAGACAGCCCGTCCACCAGTTATACTCGAAACGTACAAGCAGTCTCATTTTTTTAACTGTTCTTTTAGATGAATAATTCATCTCTCACTGTGAGCAATGTCGAGGAGTCAGGCAGTCTGACTGGAGAGACACAGAACGAACATTAAATGATTTGAGATGCGACAGGCAAATGAAGAAAATCATGTGATGAGAAGCTTCATAATTTCTAGGCTTCAAAGACTATTCCAATTAAATCAGGAAGGTTAAGACGGACAGAGAATGGGGAAAACGAAGAAATTAGATTAGACTTCGAGATAGAGCGACGACCACCCTTCAAAAGTACGCTGTCAGATAAACCAGGAAGAATTGTTTCGTCATTTTATTATCTGCAAAGTTTCGCCCTAATTTATTTCTTATAAAGACGAATCAGCGGCTTTGTCAGGCCTTCCCATGCGCCTAGAGTATCTGAGGAAAACCACCGGGAAAATGAACGAGGCCAATTTGGAAAATGAAACCTTCAGCGCCTTCGTAGGCCACTCGACCTCAGCCCGCTTAAAGTCCGGGTTGACAGACACGCGGCCCAGTGACATTTGTTCCTTTACAGCTTATTACGACCAGCCCGCTACGGCTCGTTACGGCCTCGGCAAGATTCCCATCTTCAGAACGCAACTGTCGATCACGGGTGAAGCCGTCAATAACCAGGAGTAATAGTCGACCTGGGCGTTGTAGGGACCAAGAGCCACATTCCACAACAAGCGAGATAAGCAGCGAGCCATGGATTCTGCTGTTTGGATCACGAAACATCGTTCCAACAAAAAGAAGAGACGTTGTTTAAGTGATGATGTGTGCTACCCCAAAGAAATGACTCGAGCCTTTCACCGAGCATCACTTGTCTCTTATCACTTCTCATGTCGTGTACTGAACCGTGCGTGTCGTGTGCTAAAAGGGCACAAGGAACCGTGCGCGTGCAGACCAAATACTGGCCGCTGTTCCCTGCGTGGCCCGTGGAAAATTCTTCTTCTGCTTCTCAAAATATCATCACGGCCGGACATGCGGATGGGACGATATTATTAAAACGGATCTCAAAAGAAATTCTTAGGCGAGTGTCACTCTGCGACGCCGAAGGGCGACAGGCGCCTGACTGACACTCCAAATCGTTTTCTGTCAGAAGACGACACGCCAGGCCTTACTCCAAGATCGCTACGAACTGAAACCACATTGCTCCACTCTTACACGCAGCAGAGTTCTGGTACTGAAGACAGCCGGATAAAAATACTGCCGAAAGCCTACCGCAATTCCTGTACTCAGCGAAACACTTGCTCAACAAATTAACGAAAAGCGTGCAGATATGCGACGAACGGTATTTTACAGAAGCAATTTATGTTGCTAAGGAAACCAGTTTAATGGTTTCACTCGTATGTAACTAAAGTACAGTTATGCGGACTAAACCTGCAACGAGACATCGTAACACCCAAACAGGCCATGGCATTTACTTCCACGTCGATCATAAGCTTGACATTTAGCACAACACAGCTGACGAAGCGTCATTAAACAAAGCAAGAGTAATTGTGACTGGATGCGAGAACCAAGGTTGTCAGGGCGGTGAGTAGGCTTTCTTCTGGGTTGTTGGGCAGAGCAGGGCGATCGTCCTGGTGATGCAAACAGGAAGAACCTCCGAAACGTCGGTAAAATTCTACCCCGCCACACGGCGAAACAGCCCACGAGACAGTCACATTGATGACTGAGTTTCTGTCGTGGTTTCCGTCAGCCTGAGAACTTACCGACTCTACATCTTCCTGCAATTACAACAGCGTCCGTAAATAACGCCAAGACAATAGACGCAAGGGCTCATTTCAGTTCTCCTGTCCGCCCTAAATAAATACATCATCACCTGAATGTCTTTCTTCCCCTCGGCCGATGATTAAAGATGTCCTGTTTTAGGATATCAACATAAAAATAAACACGGCCACTGCAGCAGTTTTGTGCTTGAGAATGCGGAAAAATGTATTTTATTTCGCTCGTGGACGCGGCGCCGCGAAAACCGCTTAATAAATGCGTCGTTTAGCGCCGACCGGACGTTTAAATGCGCTGGAATTGTGGTCGGCCTTGGGAGCGGACCTGCGCGTTCCCAGTGCGAGCCAGATTTGCGCTGGCGAACGGACACACCAGATTGAGTGCCACTTTAATCCTGTTCGGTGTTTACACGGAACACGAGTTGTGACGTACACATGTCTGTGTTCAAGATTCTCATACTGGGGGTCGCGGGTTCGAATTCCCGTCTTATGGGAGCAGAGACTTCGGAGTAAGCTGGCTCTGTGTAAAATGGTTTGTTCGATTTCTCAAAAGCAATTCGACGGTTAGTTATCTGTGTGTAGGCAGCCGTTTTTTTTTTGCTATTTCCGTGTTATCCCTTTTAATATTATCCTCCGAACTTCTGGATGTTCGAAGCGAGTGCATAATAATTTCTCAGTCGGCAAGGCAGGCAGGCACTAGTTCCTACTCCCGAACAAGCGGCCCAAAGTGCCACAGTACGTCACAGCTTCTCTGTTCTTGCCCGCATGAAGTCGAAGATTAATCTCACGCACTCACATCAGTGGCGAGCGGGGCGGGGGCATGGACTAGTCAGAAAACGCCCTTAAATTTAAGAACATCACTGGATGGTACTGGCCGGGCGAACGAAGCTTGTCACGTGGCCAGATCCGACATCACAAAACTTCCTGTTGACAGATTCATTTGTTGATGTAGGGGCAGAGAATTAGGCGAATTCTCTGGGGAGGGGTCAGAGTGGCTTTTTGAACTGTGGCACCTCGAAATGACGCGATACCTCTGCTAAAAGGGGTAACGTTTGCTTCTGATTCGACAATGATGCTTACTTCTGCACGTAATATTAAAAAAAAATGGCAGATGTAACGTCAACGCGCCATGGAACAGAATGCTCCGCGAAAAGCTGACAATCTTTCGGCCTTCCATAAAACCAGAAGGTTCATTATCGTGTTCACAAAAGCACGCCACTGGTCTCTGTTCTGAGCCAGATGAATCCAACTCACTCACATTTTCACGTCCCATCCTCTCCAGGGGCAATTTTAATATTATCCTCCCAGTCACCCCCTTCGCCCTGATTTTATAATTCTGCATTTGCTGGTTTCAGTGCAATAAAAGCTCTGAGCCCCCCCCCACCCCCCGCGCCCACACACACGCAATCTATCAATCGTCCTCCCGCGACTACCATCAATTGGTCGGAACCACTCCGTTTGAATAACATCTGGACCATCAGCTATTCCTCAGTTCTTCCTGAAGAAAATCCAAGATAACCGGTCGCTACCCCCTACTCCCCCCATTTTGCGATTTCATGCGACACCAAATAATCTCTACACTTGACACATCATCATTAAATAATGTAGGAACACATAAAGCGAACATCTGAGGTACCACACAGCTGGACACAGACCTTTCAAGAACCCTGTAATTCCAACAGAACGCACAGCATCACAGAAAGGAGGTACAGATACAAAACTACACTGGACCAACGCCTCATCAGCAAAGTCCCGCCACTGCACTTCGTTTTTAACGCCAAAACTTCGAGCACGGGAGACGAAAGACGATTCAGTCGCACTAACCAATTAATCCTTTACTCGCCGACAAATATCGTTCGTGAAATAACCAGTCAAGACTCAAGATTTCCACACAGAAAATGACTTTTAAACTAATACGCGGGCCCACACAACTGCAACAGATCTGTATGTTCATGATGTAACTAGCAAGCATACATTTTAAATTTAAGCTATTATAAAACTGTTTCTGTAATAGACTGACAAATTTTGTATTATTATTATTTGTGCCAAGAGCGTATCTGCGTAATAAAATATCGTTTTGTTAAGTGACTTAAAATCCCCTTCAAAACGAGTCCTTATACGCGACTATGAACGTCGTCTACCCCGTACACACAAATATTCACGACTCAAAAACGAGTGTAATTTCACAGCCAATTCAAAAATAAAAGCACCGAAAACTGCTGATGATACACGATCGTCTTGCGACCGGGTGCTTCTCGGTGCAACACAAATCGAGTTCCTTTACCTGCTGATGTACATGTGTTGCTACGCCCGAGACATGGATCGCGTCGCCGGGCCACCTCACCGCCACACACGGTTGACGCTGGTCGATACGCGCTGCTCCACTGACTGCGTCCCTTCCTCAGCGGTGCCAAAGTCCTTACTTCGATCTTCCGCTGATTCTGCGATTGTCTGGAGGTGCGTGATCACTGCTCAGTTTGGGGACTCCCTCGCGCTGCGTAGGTGAAGGGCAGGGGACAGCGAAAACAAAAGAACGCGACTCCCCGCTTCGATTCTTACTGCTTCTATAGTCGTTTATACGGGGGCGAGCGATGACGAATGCAAGTACAGGACACAGATCCTGGGGAAAACGAAGCGCCCTTACGACTTAAAAAAGAAATAATGGCTGTGACGTGTAGGCGGTATCTCTTCGTAGAAATGATGGAAGAAGTCGTGTGTTCGAACCTCTATAGAGGTGACGGAAACGCCTGCCGATGTCACTAGCGACATCGGGTATCTCCCACGTGACGTTAAAATACAATCTGACACGCGAAAAATCTGGTAAAACTTCGTGCGCTAGATTAAACAGCACTGATACGGAGAAGACTGTTTTCGCACGGGTACGAAACGTACTCATAACAGAACACTCGATGGAATCTTCTGTGCAGAACGCGTCATATAACTTGTAACACAATCACGTAAATCTTCAGCGAAATTCTAGCCAGCACGCGACACACGCGAACACACACACGCGCGCGCCCGAACGGCATTTATTTCACTTGTGACCGCGCTGAAAGCCACCACGTGCCAGCAGCAACTCGGACGACACACGATACGCGAACCAGCACCTGAAACCACTGCACTCGCTCGCCAGACCAGCACCAAGTACACCTTACGCTCTCCACTACAGAAAAAATAATAAATAACAAGAAAACATTTTCCACGTGACCAGTGCAATAAGCCAATCACGGCTCTACAACGGCCTTGCTCCTCGGCTTTTACATCCGTCCTCCCCCCCTCCCCCTCTCTCTCTCTTCAGTTTCAAGTTATTAATTTCTCTGCCCCATTCTACACTTCCTCTGCTCGCAAGTTCCAATCTGACTGTTTCCTTCCCAAATCGCCAGCGACTGACTACTCGTACTTGGGGTTTAAAACCGGGGAACGCAGCAAATTGAAAAACTGCCTACCGAACACTGAACTACGCTGCTCCCCTCATAACCAGTCTCAACGAAGCTCAAAGCGATGGCCACCAACATCAATAGAGCTTCTTGGTACATTTAACGATGCTCTGCCAACTGCATGGATTAAATTTCAAGTGGCAGGACAATGACGACGATAAAATGGAATGAGTGAGCAGCTGTCTGGAGCGTCTGGAGAATACAGCGGAAAAAATTTAGCACTGCAGTTTCCGGGCCCAGGACCTCCCAACAGTACAGCACAAGGTCTTAACCTCCCGGGTGCATGCTACTCTTGACGTCATTGTCAGTCATCCGACAAGATTACGTGGGATCTCGGTCCATCACAAACGAGCGCAAAGAACCCTGACATACATACACACATACAAACGTGCTTCGAGCGGATTACACCTCACGACTCGGCCCGCGGGCACGTTAAACTGTCCGCGCAGCGACTGCTCTCTTGAGCTGCTGATGGCTACTTCAATGCTACAAGAGGCGGGCGCCACAGCCTCGTCTTTGAGAGGCCCTGGGTTCCAAACCTTCTCTGGCCGCTGTCGAACTTGTTTCTTCGGTGCAAGCCAGCAACCGCCCCAGGTAACAGGGCACGATCGGCAAAGGGGACCGGACACCTCACTTCCACAAAGCTGTCTTTGGAGAGGCGAAGGCAGAAGAACCCGAGTGGGTTTGGACGGAGATCCGGTAACGCATATGACGTTCTGAGTTCGAAACCCGGCCACGAGTCCCACTCTAACGACGTTCTCGTGGTGATGGGAGGAAACATTGCAACGAAGGCCACAGCCAATTACTATTTTCGTCATGGAACTTTAATCCATATTTAGAAATACAGAAGCCGTGAGTCACAAAGGACAGGTCTCGGAGCAACTCTGATGAAAGGACGAGGTAAGTAACTGAATCTGCTGGCAGTCTGGAGCAGGGGTGAGCAAACAGAGCACGGCGGCGAGGATAATGATGTTCTTCTGGGTTTTGAGCCTTGAAGATGGAAACAGCATGTTTCTCCGAAACGCTGCCAGTCGACACGGCGTCAAAACCCAGAAGAACATCATCAAATAGAGCATGGGGCATGTGACCTCGTAAAGATAAAGGGCGGCTGTACCATGAGGGCCAGAAGGGCAGAACTGTTATTCCAAAATCAGTTTAAGGCCCTTCTGCACATGGGATTTTCTTGAAATAAACTGTACCACTGAAATTTATTTGTTCGTGCTAAAAGTATCTGAACGTCGTCACGGATGTACGAACCACCTCTCAACTTCTGAACTGCCTGACCACTATTTACGAAACGTTGTATGAACGTTTGTCACTAAAACGTAAGTCCATGAAAAACTCTGCTTCGCTGGGAGTTAGACAACGACCAGTGCACAACCAGTGGAAGTAAGATATGTGAGGATTTGTATAAATACGCGTACAGCTTATGCATGCACTACTGTTTGTTAAGTTGGCAAATACAAACATGGCGACGGTGCGAAACACTGCGGACACGACAGAACGACCATCGCTCCAACTCAACTTCATTTCACTTTGCAATTACATATCTCAAACACAGAAGAAAGAAACTAGCATTAACCATTTGAGACCGAAGGTGGAATAAGTAATATATCAATGTTCAGTCCGTACCGCGAAGAAAACACTACACTTCACCATTACAAAGATCGATTAGTTAACGCTGTTTAAGGAAATAATCGCTGTTTACAGTGAGAATCATACGAAACAAATACACTGTGGGGGCAAATTAGTGGTTTTTAAAGCAGGTGGTACATATAGTTACCACTGGGTTTTAAAAGGGGTTATTAAAACAAGGATCTATAACACTACAAATCTGTGGAACAAGAAAGATGGCTTTGCGAGTTCCACCTGAACAAGAGTATCTGTAAGTGGAAAGCAACTTACCGTGCGAGACGAAGTACAGAAATCGTCTCTGTTCAAGGGGCGAGCACGGAGAGTCGAGGCAGGGACATCCTGGAGATGAAGAATCGACATATTAGCGACAAAGTGAACCTTGAAGTCCAAATGGATTAATTTGTAATGTATACGTCAAATGCCAACCTGTGAATTGATAATTAATAAGCTCATCATTTGCTTATACTGTACGGTATCACGGCATGAGACATTACACAGTGGTTATGAATTAGGCGCAGTAAAGGAAGAGGTCGCGGCCTATTTCAAAGTGTCCGGCCTAAGTAAGATACGAGGTTCTCACGGCAGTGCGTGAGAGGGGAGATGGCTGTCTTCTGGGTTGTAGCGCCGTGTAGTCTGGCCTGATGATGGAGACAGCAAGGACCTCTGAAACGTCTGTAAACTGCCTTCAGCCCACACGGCCCATGTGTGTGTACGGACGAATACAAGAAACCATGAGGCCCAGGGAAGCTGCCTCTCAGGTTCACGTGCTAATCGGCGATCTCCCGAATACCCGGGACTAATCCTACGAAACTTGTAAATACACTGTGTAGCAAAATTCCGAGCTGCCGACTGTTAAAGTAGTTGGTACATGGTAGTTATAATACCACTGTCCTGTGAATGACTGACTCTGTCAAACAGTCCTTCTTGGGGCGTTAATAGTAGTCGGCAAAGAAATTCTCCGCGTTTTATGGAACCCGAAGGGCCATAAACTTCGTCACAAGAACCCGCCACTGTACCCTATCTTGAGCGAGATGAATTAATACTGTCATACTCATTAGGATCATCTTTAATATTATCTCACATGCACGCCTCCATGAAGGCATGTTGCACAGTGCAGGCAAACTCTAGGCCTACACAAGTTTTCCCTCAGCACCAATGGAGGTAAATGCTCTTCACGCTCCGGCCGCTTAACCCCAAGGGGGAAAGCCTCCAGTACTAGTTAATAGGAGGTTGTGTGGTGCCGACATGAAAAGTCTTTGCATCTACCGGGAACCGAACCCCGTTCGCCCTAGCTTAGTTTACTTTCTGAGATCCCACGATAAACAAACAAAAAATCGTGAAGAAGGCACCTGTAAACACCGCGTACACCTTTTCACTCCGGTCGCTTGGGGAGGAGTGTAATGTGTGAAGGCACCTAAAATGTGGGAAAGAAATCTACGGCACGGGTCGAGTCAGGTAGAATACGTTTGGACGTCTCTCGCTCGAGTCCTTAAAAAGAGCATAAAATTCTATACAAACACCTCCACGGGATTCTTTCATTTTAAGGTCATTCATTCAACTGTATAGGAGCAATTTCCTTTTCTTCGAAGTTCTAAGTGGACAAGGGAGGGAAACCTGTCCCCCCCCCCCACCTCCACCACCAACACTGTCCTCCAAGCCCTTACAGGTCCGTCGTAAAGGCTTCTTGCACGACACGGAGCAAGGACTGTCAAATCTAAACACAACGTGCACTGGGCTACCTGTCACAGGACGTGAATGCAGTCCACATCCTCATCCCAGCTCTTCAAGGAGCCTTTTTAATATTATCCTCCCTTCTTCTAACCAGCGAGCACGGTGGACGTATCCTGACTAGCTCAAGGCCTTTCAGTTTACAATCAAGTTCAGCGGTGCAACTCTGGAAGCGTTGTTTGTCACACCAATGAGTTAAGGACCACTGTAATATCAAGGGATGATGAAATTACCGCCCCTTTCCCCCGGTTCATCCCCCAAACTGTACTTTCAGTGAAATGAGGAAAGAAACAAAACACGACTTAAGTGGCTTTCTTAGTAAGAGTGGGTGGTATCTCGTCTCCTTATCACCGCGGAGAGAATTAAATCCTTAAAACGTTTTACTATGAATTAATTGTGATAGTGTGAGGCTATTTGTCTGAAAACAGATAATGGATGAGGCTATCAGTTCTAAAATATCGAATATCAGGAAAGTTCTGAAGAAGGGGCTGGCCGAACAGGTGAACAGGCCTGTTGTGGGCCACAGGCAGTCTACAGGCTACACTGAAAGTGAAGGATACACCGGTCACAACAGCTCGCCACTGGTGGCCTGTCCATCCTATCCACATCCACTCTGGTATTATCCTCCCATCTATGCCTTTGTCTCCAAAGAAGCTTTTTCCTTCTGATTTAAAGAGTAAATTTGTCATTGTTTCCATGCGTGGTACAAACACCGCCCACCTCACCTCATCCTCCTCGATGGTGAAGCTCCCTGTTTCGCCTGATTTCAGATCCACGCTTTTCTCAAACGACCTCAGTCCGCGTTCATGGTAACATTGACCCTACGGCAGAATCTCCCCCCCCCCCCCCCCCCCCGGTTCATGAATCCAAAGCAAAGTGTTCGCGCTATGATATGACAAAAGTAAAACACGTGGAATTCATGACAATGTCAGAATCTTACCACCACGTTCTTTTCTTCAGGCATACGAAACGCAGACACACTCGTGCTTCAAGCGCCCAGTGCCACAGAAAGAGTCGATCTCGACCCCCCCCCTTCCACCACAAACACTCGCCCAGGGCTAAAAATATCCCAGGCATGCCGGGAATTCAACGCACATGGGCGACCGGCAGTCAGAAGCCACGTTTCATTACTGACCTCTTCATTTTAGTTTTTGTTCTGGGCAAGTCTCAACCGGACGTCAGTGTGTCTGATATGGCCGTTCCTGCCGGGAACCGAACCCCGTATTTCAGCCTGTAGCTGCCCCGCGTCACAACCGAGGGACCACAGACGACGACGAATTCTGCTTCTTAAACGCCTTCAACAGAACAGCGGGAATAAGCTTGCCGATTGCGAGTACACGGAGTTTTCAAACGCCATCTTTTGTTACCCGCGCTCGCCTTTCTCTTCACTTGCTGATAAAAAGGAACTCTGAACTCACACCGCCGACAAAACGGATCAACAGCGCAGAAGCATCAACAGCTTCGTTAAATTTTCATCTCCTGGAAAATGAATGTACGACGCTTTCGTCTTTATGAGCCTAATTCGTCTGTGTTCTTTTTTACAGACACACGTCGAAGCCGAATTCACGTTTCGAGAAGATACGTCACCTCCTTCCTCTGCTCACGGACCACAGGGACAGCACAGGCTCTTGGCTCCAGAAACCGCGGGTTCAATCAACCTTTATTTAGAATAACACAAAACTTTCATAATTTGTTTTCGACGTCAATCCCAGAACGTTCTAGGGCCTAGGAAGGAGGGAGTGACTCAGAACCAACGTCTCCTCGCCACAGCAGCGGGGATCTGACCCCGCGATCTGTATTTTTATATTCGTACTGCATCATTTAACTTTCTCAGTGACTCATCCCTGCAGCATCTCTCTCGTATTTTGGCTGTAACCAAATTACGTGGGCCACAAATCAGTTCTGTGCATTCCTCCAAGAACGCGAAAGCACGACGACCGGAGAAAGTATGGCCGACATTCAGAGGGGAAGAAAAGTAGCATTTCGATCTGCTACCAGCAAACACAGTTTCATTTCTATAAAACGACTTCCATATTAGGCTGAGTAACTTCGTGACTCGCTCAGCTCACCTGCTGAAACCTGGGCTGAGCATGCGGTTAGGACGGCCGAGACAAGGAGCGGTTACACGATTTTGATATGTAAATCTGCCGAAAAGACGTTCGCTAGGAAGGCGGACGAGACGACCCCGGAACGGCTCAGAGTGGTCCTGTGGCGAGCTCTCAGGTTCCGGGTAAGTCCGGGACGAACGGTCCAACGGGAGTCAAAATGTTTAGCCATCCGTCAACTCACACCTTCAGTACAGACCCTGCCATCAACCCTCACGCTCGGAGATGGCAACAAAGTTCCTGTCTGCTCATTTGTTGGCAAACAAGCAAAGCAGTGAGCCCAGAAAACAATGATGCGATACAAAAATGCTGAATCATTCGGCGGCAGTGTCCTGAGCTGCTCCACAAACCGACCCTTAAACGTCGTACATCCTTCCGAAGGGCTCAGTTGCTTTCCGTGTCGAATCCTCCACCCACAGCTCACCGTTCCCCCCTAATTGATGATTTAAATGAGCTTTGGGCGATGTTCGCTCTAGTGATGACTCACGAAAAGAAAAGCAACGAATTTTGTCTTTTGTCTCTGTCCAAGGTGACAAGAGCTCGTGGACCCGCTTGTAACCACGAGGGGCACATCGCTCGCGTCCCAATACTACGTCATTAACACAATTGGACGAAGGCCCACTACACGCCTACCGAGTTACTGAGATATATCGGGCGGCAGCTTCTCTGTATTCTAAAATATACCCGCATATAACATTTCTAAGGCCCTGCATCGAAAGGCACTAACTTCGCACTTTTACATTCTTTAAAATAACCGCAATGGGCCAGTAGCCTCTGTCCGTCTGTCTGTCTGTGTCTTTGTGTCATATTGAGCACCAGACAGACATATACATGCAGCGTGCAGATAAACAAATCTTCTGAACATGAATGAATAATAAAAATAATTTAATTATGTTCAATTCTCTATTAAAGGGCTCGCCAAATAAAATTAAGCTGGTCAAATCTGGTGAATAAAGTCGGTGGAACATGTAACACAAATGGGAATTTTAGTCTAAAACTTCTGAGAGAGGGCAAGGCGTAAGTGGCACGATAATATTAAAATGGATCTTAAAAGATATGGGATGTAAATGTGTGAAGTGGATTCAACATAATTTATTCAATGAATTATAAAATTTAATCTTACTGTACCTGAGTCTGGAACCTTTTGCATTGAAGATGACTGCACCGTGAAGTCTGGTAGAACATTTTCCGAATCCATGTTTCTTTTAATTTGATTACGACCCTCGCTTTTATTTGTTTTATAAATATGGCTCCAACGAAGCCTTTTTTGAACCTTTCTCAGGTTCCTTGTAATTGGATAGCTGGTTTTCCTTTAGATTTAGATGTAACGACAGAGTCTGTCAACTTTTTATGGGCTATAAAACGCGGTATTTAATTTCTTGTACAAGTCGTGCTCATTCTGATGCTGTATGCGTCTTTTAATTCTAACGGTTAATAGGCATGTGTTCGGTTCGGAATTACAGGACTGAAGGCCTGTCTATTCGCCGCGTGTCCCAGGGTAAAATTCGCCTCATTGCAGGCTACACAGAACGATCCAAGACTTGCCCAATAAACATCAAAGTCCATTTATAAATGCCAAGAGCCGCTTCTCTGTGTTACTCCTGAGGTCGACGCGTCCCGCTCGCCCTGCCCTAACGCTGCTCTTCATCACAAATCGAGGGCAATGCAGCACGCGTAGGGAGATGAGAAATGCAAGTTAAGATTTTGGTCCCGGCGTCTGACGGAAGACACAAGGCGGAAAACTTCGATCTGAAGGAAATGCATAACTTATTGATTGGCTGAGCGACAGTCAGATCCTCAAACTGGACTTTGCTCCATGAAGATGTTGGTGCCGGGACGGAGCTTAATCACAGCCTCTCACAGGACTGAGCCAGAACTTCAGAATTGCGGCATCATTTGACAACTGAACTTGAGGGACAAGTGGTCTGAGATGACACTGGTCGGTCAGTCCGCCTGTCGTCTGCTCCTGACCTTGCACTGACCTGCAGCTGCCCACCTAGGAATGTGCCCCCCCCCCCCCCCCACGACACTGCGGTTGGAAGTTCTTGACAAGCACCACTTGAAATAGAACTTAATTACCACATTCTTGTAGCTTATTTAACTACGCTGTACCATTAACCAACCTTGTTCTGCATCGGGGCCCTGAACTGTCGGGAATGAACTCAAAAAGTGTTTCCCCGTTCTTCTTGTACCGCAGTGCGTCATTCAAAATTTGAATCTGAGGTCGTCACAATTACAAACGTCTTTGGAGGAAGACAATAGTAAAACGGATCTTAAGAAAATACGAGCTGGATTAATCTGGCTCGGAATATGGTCCACGAAATGTGGGGCGAGGGGGTTTTCTGACTAGCCTAGCGGCCACGAGCTTCTCAAGAACTCTGCCCCACGGAGTTAATGAGTTTAAAGGCCGCAGAACGCTGAAACACATCACCAGCACGACGAACATTGTCTGCCGTTGGAGACACGCCTCCACTGAATCCTCGACACTTGTTCGCTGCGTCAGCTCAATCAAGTCCCCCGAGGAACATCGCCGTGTTGAATGTGATGTGTGCGACTGGGCAGATACGTATCTTGCGTGTAGTGCAGAAACAATTAGGCGCTCCTTCTGCGGTAGATGGGGCCAAATGTACCCCACGCAACAGGTTAAGAGCAGAGCACCGACAAGAACTGGGCCTATTTATTCACGTCCAGCACAGAAGTCTGTCCGTCCGTCCTTAGCTCAATTACACAAGTTACGTCACTGTCACAGACGTTAATTGACGGATTACCGAGACACTCCTCGAAAAAAAAAAGGCATCTCCTGTTCACGTATCACAAAGTCGTCATAAAATTAGTGAATCGTGTGGACACAGTTGATGAATGGTTCCACCAAAGAGCGAGGTGCAGGTCCTATTTCAACTTTTTAATTAGGAGACGGGAAGTGTCAAGCGGTAATGAACTGGTTTGAGTCGCTGCCCGACAGAGAACTGAGGAATCCTAGAAAACTCTAGATCTAGAAGAGGAGTAACTGTGGCCACCAGTCTTCAGCGAACGCTCTCTCGCACTCACTGCGAGCGCAAACAACAGAGCCAGGCAAAGAACACGGAATTTCCAATTCTCCTCCACCTGGGTGAAAATTAAGCAAATGAGAAGGTTACTTGAGCGGAGTTATCTTACGCTCGTTGGGATACAAACGGCGCCATATTTCCTGGAATACGAGAACGACGAACGGTTACTATGGGAAACAAAAGTGTTTCGCGTACACAACTTTAAGATCAAGCAGTTTTGGGGCAATCGACCACAATCTTCGATGCCCCCCCCCCCCTCCAAGAGGCCGGCCGACGCTGCACTCCACCTCCAAAGCAGTGAACCGACGTCGAACTTCCAGTTCCCGGGGTGTAGGACGAGGGGGTGTTCGTGGTCTAACGAGAGGGGCGAGGCACAGCTGCAATGCCCAGGAAAGATGATGAATGGGTGTTGTAACGTGAAAGTGGTTTCATATTAACTGCGCGACTCACCTGCCGTAATTCGCGACTCAAAGTCCAGCCGCTCGCTTCTGATGCGTTCTATCAGACAAAACGAATTTCGTGGTTTGCCAGATCTGTGCATGAAGAAGCTCTGAGGATGCGGTTACATCAGGGCAAGGGGTGGCCAAACATCGTTACACAAGGGAATGCTGATCTATTCGCCTTCACAGAGTCGCCACAGGAAAGAGTCTCTTGTGTACAGACAGAAAACTCCTACAGGCAAACAAACGGCATCCCGAGGGCAGACACCACCGTTTGAGAAGTCCCTGCTGTCTCCATCACCAGGCCAGACAACCCAGAAGACACCACCTTCGGACCCCATTAGCCGCGGAAACAGCATCTGTCGGCGAGATGTTAAGAGCGGACGCCTCTTCATTTACTCTTTCGGGAACCGAAACTGGATACGCCGCCTCCACACCCTGCAGCTGTTACCGAACAGCGGGATTATTTCCATTTCGTTTTGTGCTCACGCCGTGGAGGGTCTCGACCGGCTCATCGGATAAATCTTCCAGAGCTCGTAATTGAGCCGGCACTGTTATATATTGCACTTAATTACTTCGCCCATAAGATGCAGAGAGTGGGCGCTCCATAACGGGGATTGATGAGGCGGACAGAAGGGGAATTACGAAAGAATACAATTTAAACAAAATTCGTATCCGGAATTAGCGTGACAGAACAATCAAACCTTGACAATTTATTTTTGGGGCCGCCATTATGTTGCAAACGAGTCTGGCACAAGAACATGAGGAACAAGTGAAGGCAGTGAAACTTCTACGTTCAATGCCGGCAGACACGAGTCCCTCAAACCAGTCGTCAAGAGACCATACGGCCAACCGAGAACTTCTGCACGAGTCTAACAGTCTACAGACACCATTACTTAAATGACTGCGATCGGCCACACCATTTTAAAACGCGCCCAAACGTCTGCAATTACGTGCATTACTAGCCGCTCGGGGGACGTCGTGCCAACTGTCGAAACGTCGCCAGAGGGCTGTGTCCGAGCGAGGAACCTTCACCCTCGTCATAGCCAGTAGCACCGCGCCAACCAGAGACAGCCACGACCCATGAATATGACGAACAGCCTCAATTACGAACATTTTAATTGGTCGCTGCTGAGCCACAAGCATCCGGGCGCTCTGGTATGAAACATTACCGTCTTGGTGTGGGCACAGAACAGACCACACACTTGACTCGCGTAGCCTGTAGCGCGGGCAACTCTGGATTGAATGAACTCCGAGTGGTTCATGCACCCCTATACCAGAATTAAACGCCAGACGATGGCACGGAAAATTTATTACGGGGTTTACGAATAACCTGGAGTTTGGTGCAGCATCTGCACTGTGCAAAGTAAGCAAAGCCATCTTCCATCAAACAAGAAGTTGATTACTTTGCAGGCAAGAAATGTTTGTTGTGTGCGCGCTTGGCATTTTCCGAATTTATGGGTTAAATAACATCATGAAGGAAATTTATTCTTGACAAGCTAATAGTTGATCAGCCAGCCAAGAAATTCGCCGCCTTTTATGGAGCCATAATGCAGCCTACGTATTCCACACCAAGTTTGAACGAAATGGGTCCAGTTGTTTAGCGGCCAGACGCGACGAATCTAAAGGCCATTCTATTTTTTTCGAAAGGCACCTAAAATATCTTCACAGAACGATGTAAGAAACAGTATATTTCTGTACAGTCAGCCGCCTTGGACACGTTCTGATGAAGTTTCGTCTGTGTTTCAGGGGACTTATCGGACAGAAAGCTTAACTCCGCTCTCCTTTCCTATGAACCACGTCCAGTGAAAGCCGAGATCGGACAAAACCTTCGGCCGCCCCTGCGTCCATGTATTGACGGAAAAGTCGGAAATGCTGAGGCTTTATTTACGCAGCAAATGAGTTGTCTGTCTGTCGAGTTGTGACGTCACAGTAATGGCTGATGACAGCAGCCCACGTCCCCTGACCTCAGAGGTCATACACTCACACTCACCTTGTTCAAAAATGGCTCTTTCCGCTTTGTTCTTCCTCTCTAATTACTTTCGTTACGCCTGCAATATATGCAGACGAAGACACCAAAAGTATCCTGGAACTGGATGTGTTACGGCAACAAATTGGTCTAACAACGTGCAAACAACGCTCCGAAAAATGAACTGGCCTAAAACACAGAAGCTGAAGGTTCAGCACCGATGATGCACACGACACTGGACCAGTTCCACCTACCTCCAATCCCCACAACCTTCAACCCTAACAACCGTATTAATGTTATCTTCCCATCTCCTTCTCGGTCTTCCAAGAAGGCATTTCTCCGCCGAATCCTCGAATGACAACTTCCCTAACAGGCCTGCACATCCGAATCACTAGGACCACCGTTCTTTAGCCAGCATCCGTCTGCAACACTTTACGCAAAAACACTGAGAAGCGACGTCCAGCAAAAGCATTCTTCGGTGGACGTCCTTATTCCGCTGTTGCACAAAATTAGATCCGTTTGTGACGCAGTACTGACGAAAGGCTGGTCCATTGCCGGTCACTGAGCCAGAACCGTGAATGAGGCAATCAGACGACTAATTACGATCGAAACAAACAAGTGCCCCGACCCCGGCATCAATCAGCGAAACAGCACAGCTCCGGGCTGGGACGTCGATAGCGGACAGACCACTCGCGAGACCGAGGACGGATAAACGGTAGTGGATCCTGTAAACACGATCAAGAACACCCCCCCCCATCATGTTCCCTCCTTTTGGTGACAGACCATCTCTCACACCCTCGGAAAACTACATTTAAAGGAAGACGAACTTTCGTGTGATTAGGCAGTGTGGGAGGCACACCCTTGATCTCGATGTCTGCCTGTGATGACCTCTCTCTCGCCGCCCGTGTTCAGCCGATATACACTCTCTTATCTGGGTAAAACAACCTGACATGCCCCCTCCCCTCGGCAATGATTTATTCTCCACTAACGTCAGTGATGTTCCGGGCTAAATTTTAAACGCCGTTACCATTCACCGTGAACTGCCAAGGTCTGGCACAGACGCAGGAGTGAGCCCCAACACCAGGAAATGGACACGCCTCCTTTCCGACTCACAACTGCCTTTCCTGTTCCGAAATTTCGGACACGGCGTCGTCATACTCTTTTTTGATTTCCTGGAAGTTGTTCGAAATGCCTTGGCGGAAAACTTTGGACGGACAGGCGAATGAGTGACAGGACACCTGGGACCTCCTTCCTGTGCGCCGTGGTCTCCGCGAGTGGCGTCGTCCGTGAAGACTTCTACATGCCCTGCTCATCTGAAACCTCTTTAACCAGTCAACCGACATCCCACGCCTTCCGTGGACGAGCGACGAGCACAACGCAGAGAGACAGTGGCATCGGCACCTCAGGTGAGATTCGAACCCACGCACGCAGCTAAGCGTAAACAAAATAAATCTGTCGGAGGCGCTCAACACGTTTTCGCTGCATTTCCGACCTGAGCGAAACGCGGCGCGAACAATGTCGTGAATTTGTGGACGCGGATTCGACTCCAGTTTCAATTTGCATTCAACAAGGGTTCGCTTTCCTTGTACTCGTAACAACAACAACGCGTTGCGGCACCTCGACTGCCTAATCTCCTTTCTCTACTTCATAACAAGCCTGAAGACGAATATTGACATTGAAGGGCGTCATTGTGCACGATTGGGCACGATCAGCTTCAATCCACCCTTCATTCACGATAAGAATGAAGGGAATAAAATCGCGAGACCACTTCTTAACTGGCGCAATAATCTTTAAGAGATGCATTTCCTGGTATTAAAATTATTTCAACCACTGAAACTGAGATAAAAAGGCACGGAACATTACCTCAAATCAGAAAAATAAAAAACTCATCTCGACAGTAAAACCAAAGTGCAAAAAAAGATTCCAATTTGAGGGGCAATCCAAGTGGGATATTCCTACGACCTAATGTTCCCCAACCTGACGTAAGTCACTCATGCCTGCAGTTACACAAGATTGGTCTTCGAGCTGAACGAGCCTCTAACCGAACACAAGAATTCCTTCCGCCCAAGAAGTTCGAAACTTTATCTATCCCCGAACACTGCAAACTTTCCGTAGCAAAAATAAATTCTGCTCAAGAAAGCATTCCCCCTTCGCTCTGTTTAATTCGGTCAATGGACATGAGCGTTTCTTCTGTCTGACAAAAGGGAGGGCCAACGAATCCTACGCTTGGCACGTGTCAGTGTGTATCGCGCTGTGCACTGCGCAATCGCGTGTGATGCTTCCAACCATTTCAATGCCTAACATCTTCAATTAATTAAACTCGTAAGGGACCTTGAGAACAGAGAAGTGCTGAAGACATTTTTACCCTGCAATAGGGTCATATCGAGGAATGCATGCAGGAAAGTGC
Source organism: Zootermopsis nevadensis (assembly GCF_977971745.1). Classification (NCBI taxonomy): domain Eukaryota; kingdom Metazoa; phylum Arthropoda; class Insecta; order Blattodea; family Termopsidae; genus Zootermopsis; species Zootermopsis nevadensis. The sequence continues at coordinate 323,861 of NW_028259140.1, read as the reverse complement.
CCACTGGGAAGACGTAGACGTAGGTGGCAGGATAATATTAACATACATCTTAGAGAAATAAGATGGGCTCTTGTGAACACGGCGATGAAACTTCGGGTTCCATAAAATGTTTGTAAGTTGTTCCCTGGCTGAGCGATTCCTGGGATCTCAAGAAGGACTCAGCTCCATGAAGTAAGTAACAGAGTTACACCGGAGCTTCGATCTAGCAAAAACATGGCGATCACGAAGAAGCCTTCGTTCAGGAGGAAAACGAGAAAAAGCCCGGAATACAATTTTGTCAAAATCCTGTGTCACCCAAGAACATCTTAAATCACATTTAAATTAGCTCGCCGTTAACAAGTGCTTCGATATTTTGGTCTCGTAAACTCTCCACCGGAGCTTCTACCGTTCGAAATCGAAGGAATTTTCGGGGGCGCTGGCATCTCCGAGGTCTTTCCTTCGTCTCACACACAACCCGACCTGACAAAAGCCTCGAGATACGCATCGCAACATTACCGTCACGAAATTGACTACTGGCTTTCGGTCGTTTTATTGTAAAAGCAGCGGCATACTTGGCCGTTGATACCGATCGCACTAGTCATTACCGCTATAAGTTAGCAGCAGTCGGTGAAATGAATTGGCTTTTGAGCTGGCGTCATGATCAAGAAACCGAAAACAAAGGCGCCCTCTCTGACAGGTTGTTTTCATTGCTGTCTGCACTCCACGGAAATATGCGGCGCGCTCAGTGCAGCAGTGGCCCAAGACGCACTCGTCTATCGGAATTCTTAGCAAGAAGTCGGATCTGTCCGTCTCGTTCCACAGATTTCGACATCTGATCGGAAGAGACCGTGATGTGGACGCGAGTTCGGGTGTGGAACGTTCCCATCTCATCTTCCTCACGTTCTTTCCGACAGAACAGAACGCATTCCGATCCACGCCCAGGATGCCTCAGTTCAAGTCTCTTGCAGTTCGCAGATGCGTCATAACCGAGGAGGCAACTGTTCACGTGGTAGCGTACTCAGTCCGTTCTTGCAGCCAACGAAGCAAGACATGCGAGCTGAGATGTTATCTGGTACCGTAACATGGATATTGCTCCTCGCCCTGCTTATGTGTGCGCGCCTCGTCCACTGCCTCGCACTCGAGAATCTGCTCCGCTCTGGAACGCCTATTACGAGGAAGCTTCTCTTCATTGAGGACAACAGCAGCTTAATGACTTTCGCACAAACCAAAATACTTCGGCCATGTTGTTTTCATTTTGCATAAAAATCATCTCAATAAAAGTTGCGTATCTTTATGCGGACACACTGAAAGGAAGGCACCGATGACCTTTGACGTCCGTAAATCACGACAGCGACGTCAGAGACCGGGATTCCCCCCACGTCGCTCTGCGGGCGTCTGTCTTGCTGGAGACTCCCCACCCAGGCATATCCGAGAGTAGTGTCCGTCACTGTTGCCCGATTTTGACCAAAATGCAGATGTGTCGAGAAATTCTACCCAATAACAAATCCCACCAAACTCATTCCGTGGAGTCGTCGTCAGTTCCTCCTGCACTGACACTGAAGTCCATTTCCTCAGCGGGTCCTGAACCCGCCACTGACCTCATAACTTGCGGAACCCAAGCCACGGACCGCAACATACGAGCCGCAAAACTTTTACGATGACGTCGGCGAGCTGCGACACGTGGACACCCCTTCCTGTCAGATGGGCGCATTCCACTACATCAGTAAGATTCAACGATATTTCACAGACAAAGAGGTCCCGGACGTCTAGAATCCTTGCTTCGTGTCTGAAAGCACACTGGTTCGATTCTTGGCACACCAAACAACGACGCAAACTTTTCGTTTTTTAACGGTGACTTCACCCACGTGTTGCCTTCGCGTCACGTACTCCAGCAGGAGGCTTCTCTCATCGCCTGGACACGTGACCGACTTGCCACGGTGCGAGGCAGTCACAACTGACCCACTGAGAAACGGGATATCATTACGACTGAGTAAAACTTTGGTTTAGGCAAGGAGGCGTTGACCACGAGGCAGAAACCCGAAGAGGAGCTGGATTTTTCACGGCTAATAAATCCGGGCTGTGCGGAGCGCGCGTGAGTCTTCACGACCAACGCACGGCTGTGACTAATCAGCTAATTGGGTGGACCAACAGCACAATTAGCGAAACAAATTCACTGCAAGTTTATACAAAATCTGAGGTAAAAAATAACACGTCATCTACACAACATTTAGTCTGAAGTTCAGTTCCTGACGCACAGAAAAGAACGCGTGAACGGTCAGACGGCTAACGCAGTTGAAGGAAATAGTCGGAGAGCCACGTTACTCCACGCTTCGTAACTGCACCACTGCTTTACAGGGTTATGCATGGTCACTGCGATACTCAGTCACAACCAGAAGCTCATAAAGAGTTGTTTGTTTGCCCTTTGCAGTTTCTTCATTCATCCTCGACTGCGAAGTGGCCGTCTTCCAGGATGCGGCGTCGCGTAGTCTGGTAAAAGTTTACCGACGTATCACAAGTGCATGCGACTTCCATCATCAGGGCCATCGCCCTGACCTTTTTCATCGCCGCGTCTCCACATCGACTTTGGAGGCCATACAGCGTCATTCATCTTTTGCTCTTCGGTTTCGTTGCCACTTGCCTCAAAGTAAACTCCCGAAACGTCGTATAGGCGTATAACAGCTGTACAGGAGACATTTAAGGAGTCGTCATTCCTGACACCGGGCTACGTGCACTGCGAAATGGTCAAATGGACGAACGGGACCACAGCGGACACAAGGCTCAACGACGGACGGACGGAGCGTAATTTGAAATTCCCGAATGCCAGCCATGTTCACTTCACAAGGAGAGAGGGTTCTTAAAATGAGAAATACGGGATCCAATCCCATAATGAGACAAGACACCAATTCTGTAATGGTTTATCTCTCCCTCGGACCGCGCTGAGGTTAAGAGGTTATATGACCCCAGAGGTCACAACCTAACCGCCGAGCGGTATTCACATAAAGAAGTGGGCGTAACGTTTGTATGTGAATGGGCACCGTAAAACGTTGTTGGCTGTCACAAGTCGTGACAGCCAACGCCATTGCATGAGATGACGTCCTCCGGTTCACACACAAAGCTCGAATTCTTGCGCGGACACTCGCAAGTGCGTCAGAAACGTAATTACGCTCAGTTTTTCTCTCTCCACATTCACTAAAATTTATTACCGTGTGTAAATTCTCCGAAAATGAAAAATCTAGTTTTTCTATCAAGCTGCAGTCATTAATCTTTATGACCGACGTTTCGGTAGTTATATATATATATATATATATATAAACCACAAACACAGCGCAGCTATTTCATCTTGAAGTTCAAATACAAAAATGATGCCGACAGCTTTCCACATTTTTTGTTGTGTTCAATAACTCAATAAATGCGATGGCCTACACATCCTCGTCCGTCATCGGAACATGAGGACGTAACCGGCCTTGTGTCGCCTTCGAGGTCACTCTTCGCTGACTGGGAGTGACTCTCGTGTGATTTAACGACACTTTCCAACTACATCGATTACACGTTCTCACGCGGTCAGCAAAACAGCCCACTGAAATGTAGGCAACCATCGCCGACACGCTGGAGGCATCAACCGTACATGAGATTCACACCGACGGTCCTCCAGTGCCTCAGCAGACATCTGAAGAACGCGGTCCGAACTGAGCTATTTACAACACATCACTGCATCTGATTTGGAAACACGCCATAAAACTAGATATACAGCTCCATGTATCATGGACTAAGATGCAGTTTGAGAATTTAAAGAGACTTCTGGGACACAGAACTGCCCACGAGCCCATGAAATTTGTTTTGGATAATGTCTCTGACAAAAGTCTGCTGAGACGAGATAGGAGGTGGCGCCAACCTGGCGAGCACTGTGTGGGAGGACTGACGGGCCTGGGACTCCACCCGCCCACGGAGCGCGTCACCGCCAGCCGGTCGGCCGACCGGCACCCCGGGCCAGCTTGTGACCACGCAGACCAACATCGGATTAAGACACGAAACTGAGGAAACCCGCGATGTTCAGGACGCGCTTAGCCTGTGGCACTCGCAGCTGCTGCTTGCCCGCTGAATCATGTCCGACATAACGCCAACACCCTCCTTTCCAAATTTGTAATTTTCAAAAAACTCAAAAGTATTTCATACAAAATTTGCAACGGCATTTACAGTTCACCGCCACGCCTGGGAACGAACTCTAGCCTCCACGATAAAAAGCCGACGACTAACCGCAAGCTGAGCTTCGACGTGCAATATACGATAATAAAATAAACAAATTTTGTGTGCGAGTGGCGAGACAATTAGCATGCAATGGGAGAGACGGAGTCGGAAAAATCTGAAAGGCAGAGAGAGAGACCATTTAGCAGACGACATTATTAAAGTGGAACGGAATCAGCTGGCTCAGGATTGAGTCCAGCAGCGAGCTCTTGTGAACACGGCAGTCAATCACTACGGGGTATCTGCTGACCAGCTGAGCGACAACCAGCTTCCGAAGAAAATCTGTCCTCCTCGCCCCCGCGCCTTCCGAAACCTTCCCCTTTCCCCTTGCCGTCACAGTCCGAGTAATCCATTTTACGAACTGCGGTCGTACGACTTTTCCAGATCGATGTGAGCTGCCCCAGTCCGCCCACGCAGCCCGCAAATATTTCACCGAGACGCTCCTCTTTCGTTTTGTTGGCTTCTAGTTTTAGCCAGCAACTCTTGGCAGGCCGGACAGGGGTGTAAGCAACCCCACTGACACACAACCCTTTACTTCGATAATGGAACAGTAAACACATAAATGAAAAACCCGCTTCGGCCTGTCCACCGCGGAACTTATTCGCGCATTCTGCTAGAATGCCCCTCCCACGCAGACCCTATCGCCCTTCACGTCTACCCCGTTCGCAAGTTCCGAGTCTGCTTTGCCCCAAATGACTTGGAGCCACATTCAATTTCATCCCCACGGTAAATCGGGAAGTCCCGGCTCCGAACGGCCAGACGTTGCCGCCGTGGATGGTGAAACGAGAAAATCATCGAATCCCACTTAAAAAGTTCCTCCTTCGGAACCCTACTTTTAAACCACGCTTGTGTGTCCGTCTGTCCGTCCTCTGATCGCATTGGTGACAATCACTGGAAGCCATTACACAACAAAGTAAAACAATTAATAATCTGAATACATCAATTTAATTTAAATTACTCTGTCCTGGTGTGGATGCTGTGCCATGACCAGGTCCACTTACACGACGACAGCCCTGGGCTGGAATACGTTAGCGGTAATTGTAATCACGTGTTAACTACACGGCGCAATTATGCAAATGGACGCTCGATACAGAATCTGTATTGAAAAGCCGGAGCACATTCAAATGAGGGAGGCCACGGGGCGGGGGGGGGGGGGGGGGTAGCTCAGTCAGTGCAGTGACCACGCCACCGGAGTTCGATTCTCGGAAGGGCGGCTCAGGGGCCCACATGCCTCGTACCAAATAGTACCGGGTTCTTGACTGAGGGGTCTCGATCGACAACACATTTACGCCTGTAACAACTGAACATCAAGGCGGACAGGAAGAGACCTACTAATCCGAACTGACGCCATCTTGCACGCCCCCACAACGGCCAGGTCTCAAAGGTACAGGGCACGTGCAGCCACCTGCAGTACCGATCAACGGAGCCATAAAAATAACGTTTAAGACGAAGGTAAGTTTTATTTTAATTGGATGTGAAAAATATGATAATTCTGGGCAGATGAGCCATTCAAACACAAAACTGGATACGTTTGTTTCTCTACCTTTTATGACGTCTACGAAATGATTAGGTTTCACTGCCATGATCCAAAGAAACACGCCATTAACATTCTGTTGCAACCTCTTTGCCTTTCGCGCCAGGAGTACTCGAGGAAATTGGCACCCCGGCGTGCTGTTTGTTTAAGTTTCTATTAACTTTAAAACTAATTCACTTTTAAGCATAAGTGTTTTATGGCAGTATTTCACAATGCCGAATAATAATAACGCATAGATCAGTATAAATTTTGTACGCTGTCTCGTACATAACGAAGAAACTGGAAAAGGACGGCGTAGACGGGACAGGCGGATGGTAAGGAACAAGTTCTGAAGAGGACTGTCTTCTGCGACGTCGCGTCGTGTAGTGCAGTAGAATTTTACCGACGTTTCGGACGTGTTCGCCGCCGCCCCCACCAGCTCTTTTCGATATATTAAAAAAGAACAAGTAACTCCCCTGAGCACAGAACACTCAAATCTCGTTATTGCGTCATGCGGTCTGGAGTGAATGGGCCCATTAGAGGAACAGGCAGAGATCGAAGGATAATATTAAAATAATAGGGTGTGAAGGATTCATGAGACTGTCAGACAAGCATACTCAAATTCCACCACCGCTCCTTCCACAGCCCTTCGCCCCGCTAATGCAGAGGATCTGGCAAAATATCAACCGAGTACGGCCAAATCCTAGAAAACGCGATCACACGTCCTCTGGAAAGACGAGCTTCGCAGTTCTGCGTACGTCACTTGTACCCCTTTTGCGCCCCGTCGGCTTCGCAAAATCCGAACCACTCAGACAGCGGCGTTTACGGCTTCTGCCAGCAACACCGAGGAAGTAAAACAAAGCACGAGCAATTAATAGCTGCTGCAAACGGACTCCACTGAAGGAGGTTCCTTCGCACCTCCGACCACAGGATCTCAGGACCAACCAATGCCGACGGCGAAAGACAAAGGCGAGTGGAACTGTGGGCACTGCCACGAACCCACTCAACGAATTTCGGATAAATTTTGTTGCGAGACAGTCACTTTGCCTCGCACGGGCGCATTACGACCCGAAATCGAAATTCCCAGGTTCGTAAGGAAGGCAGGTCCTCGTAGAAAACGAATTGGCGCGTTAAGATGTTTAAACGAAGTCTTTCCCGGCTCGGTGCAGCCAATGTTTTGACAAATACGAGTGAAAATAATTTATATAAGTCGCAAATTTCACCGCTGGAAACAAAAGAAGAAAATCCTGAAAAATTACGTACAATCACGTGACTGTATAATTCACACGTGGCCTCACCCTGAAAAGCTGAGTAGCAATCATGTTTCATGTTTCCCACTGAAGCGTTTGCCATGTACCCGGATGAAGGGGGCTTCTCGGGGTCCCGAAATCTGGATCAGTACTCTCTATGATACAAGCCGCTGGTGTCCGAAAGTCGGCCCTCCTTCGTCTGCTCAAACCTTGGGCGTGAGAAATGTTTCGCGCTGTTTAACGTTTCTTTTCAACACGGAGGCGGAGACTTCAGTTTTTATTTGCAATTAATGCCATGGGTTACAACCTGCGGGTTTATACTTTGTGCTCGTTTCATTTTTATGAGCCTCCGACTTTCCCTCTCTTTGTAGGTGTTGGTTAAACCACGCACCGAAATCCTTGTAGAGGAAATCTGGGAATTTATGGGACAGAATATTGCCTTAAGTCCGTAGACAATTTGTTAAAATCTCAGCCGCCTAGCGAGAACCCATGTATGAAATTATGTTTGTATGGAAACACAGCGGACCAGTCGAAATCGGGAGGTTACACGTCATTTTCAGTTTGTTTCACATCTGGAAGAGTGAATAGCAAAGCGTAAGACCTGAGGGCGAACAGAGGCTGAATGGCAATTTTACGCATAAAATATAAGGAGAGAAATTAGCGCCAACTCTCGAAGAAAGAGGCGACATGACAGACCCTGACATGGTTCTTAGAACAATATTAAAACGGAGTCTTCGATACACAGGTCGTGGACAGAACGGCCTCTGTTAGGAGTCGAACATACCACCTGCGAGGTCACAGACGGCGCACCGGGTCAGAGATTCGAACTGCGACACGCGACAAAGCAGTGTCTGAAATCGCTTCCCAAACCGTAAAGTCTTTTTTACCCCAAAAATAAAGTTTCATCGGAGAGAAAGTTCGGTGAATCTTCCCTCTCACTTGCATTTCTGGTCGCAACCGAACTTTTCCATTCACAACGGCGCTCCGAAACGAAAACGCGGTGAATGGAAAAGGCCATTCGTTCAGAAAGTTCTGCCACTTCCGAAGACTCCTTTCTTACGAGGAAATGCGATGCTGGTCCTCGCGTCACAAACAAACTGCTTTGTCACGTCCGCGCGCACTACTTCCTGCAGCCTTCACGTTCACCGGAGTCGTGTTCCTTCAAGTCACAGACCACTCGTAAGCCGAGCACGGGCAGACGAGAGAAACGGTGACCATACTGTTGGACGGAAGAAAACACTTGGGAGACCTAGGCGTAGATGGGAGGATGATATTAAAGTGGATATTACAGAAGGAGCGCGTGAGAGTGCGGACAGGATTCATCTCGCTCAGGACAGAGACGTCGGGCGAGCTCTGACGAGCAGGCGTCGTTTTCCCATAAAATCAAGAGAACTCCTTGACCAGCTGTGAGACTATCAGCTTCCATAAAAGGACGCTGTTCCACGGAGTGACTTTAAAACTTCGTAACAGCCAAGTTCAATGCCTTCTTAGTAGGGTAACTGAAGTTGGAATCTTGTTTTATATTATTCGTGTGTATGTGCTTGTAAGTTCAGTTCACACGGTCCACCACAGAGCAGAAGTAATTATGTATGGAATGCGGTGCCCCGCCCTGCTGGCTCAATATTTTATCTTTTGGCCAGTCCCCTCTTTATTCTGTCCTATCGTAATGCCAAGAAAATGTCCCACTGTCTTTGAAATCAACTCTCATCACGTGTATTTTCTGTAAAATATTAAAACGACAGTTGTAATATAAATAAAGCCCACTTAATTTGGAGCTGTCTAAAAGAAATACCAATAGGAACTTTGTTCACGATTATGATGTGAGCGAGGCACACGGCCTATAAATTCACGTGGAGATTACACTGTAAACAAGGAACGTAACTTAAATATGTAAATTATACTTGAAAAAGCCTCAAGATACGTCTTAAGGCAAAAGGCTACTCTTTTATGGGAGCCGACATCAGGGGCTTATACAGTTTAATGCGCATAAAATATCAGTCAAATTAAAAGTTGTCTGGTTCAAAGCAAATGAACGCTTCTGCTGCTCGTCATAATTCATTATTAATACGAAAGAGCACAAAATTACGTGCCAGTGTCAACATCACAGCCTCCTGCAACATCGCCATCTATCACATCGACACTCCTCAGCGCGTATTCGTGCAATGTACGAGACGTAGCCGGACAGTAGCATTGAGAGGCTTCGTAATTGTCTGGGCAACGCAGAACCTCTCTGCTCTGATTGGCCTGCCCGATTACGTCAGGGAGAAGAAGGGGCTACGTTTTAGGGCGCGATTCTGCGAGAACGTAACTGGTCGGCGACTGACGTTGTTTTCAGGTTCCTGTGGTCCGAGAGGCGATCTTGATTGTGCAACACAAATACACAATCCGCGTCGAACAGTGAACAAAATGCAACCTAATCTTGGAAACAAATTTATGGCATCAGGGCAACAAACACGTCTTGGGTAAATGATTTATAAGCTTGAAAATTTTTTCCTACAAGTATAATAACTTAAATGGAGAAGTAATACAAGACGCAACGACTGACTTGCCTTCGGCCTGTCCTTAATAAGGGCCGCTTTGTGAGCGGTTTCTTCGGTCACTGTCAGCGGGACGCCTGTACCTTTCGGCACGCCGGTCTCTGTGTTTGTTCGGGGACAGCGAATCACTTTCCTGGCGTCGGTGGCGAGCGCCTTCGTACCCTCGGCTCCTTCTACAAACTGGATAGTCTTGAAAAGTGTCGGCGAGTGGCGACTGGAACACGAGGCTGTCACGGGAAGAAGACACGCGGCTTCGGCGAGGACTCGGTTCGCCACCTTCATACAACCGATGGGGCTCCACTTGTACACCCCTGCCAGACAGAATGTCCTGTACATAGTTCTGTCGTTCAATCTTGTGTCCTCTGGCTTTCTCAAACGCTACAACATACAAACGAAATTAGATTCTTCGTGCAGATTTACTTTAGCGTGATTGTACTTTACTGCTGACAGTAATAATACCACGGCTATTCGTGTTATCTCCTGCGAGATCTCAGGTTCCCGCGGCGGTGAAGCCGTCGATGCGTTGTTCTGGGCTGTGCCGTAGTGCGGACACGTCACAGCAACGTGGAAGCACCAGAAGGGCGCAGGGAGAAGTGGAAGACGAAGGAGCGAGGAGCAGACGGCAAGACAACGCACACAGAAGATGAAAAAGTCGCCTTAGAGCACCGAGTCGGAAAATCAGCATCAGAATACGGGAAATGCTCCGATAAGCGGTGCAGCAACTCACAAGCCGTTCTCGTGTCTGCAAAACTCGAAGTTCACTTTGACAAAAACTTCGATGGGTCTATTGTTTTGGTCCAGTTGGCGAGGCTTCTTGTTAAGGCGCACAAAATTACATCTCAGAGATAGGAAGCTCATTCTTACATCCCACGGACAGACGACATTCAATAGAGCAACAGCACAGGACTCGTTATGACATCTTGATGTTCGACAATGACGGGACATTTCCACAGCCGCTGCGTGCTCCTCCGATACGACTACTGCAACTTTGTGTTCAGTTACTTGTCATCAAAATTTTGTACCGGGACAAATAAAAGTGATTTCTCCTTCCTACCCTGATACCAGCAGGACACGTAACTTTCCGATTTACGACGCGTTCTGTACAACACCGATACAGCTAGTCGCCCAGTTCCAAATTTAATCGACACCTGATCAGTTTCGGAGATGACTTCTGCCGTCACCTCGTTATGCATTCACTTTAAACTTTATTAAAAACGACACGAAAATACTGATGCAATGCTTTATTAAATCATCCTATGTTAAACGAAAAAATTGGTCAGCTGCTGGAAATCTAAGATTTATTTGTATTGAAGGCGCGTATTTCGTTTTTGAAACTGTCTCTGACTTCATACATTTTAGCGAAACCGAAGAAGAGACACGAACCGAGGGTCGACTGCACGCGTGACGAAGACAGCGCGAAAAATCCGCTATCATAACATTTCCGTACGATCCATTCAACCATTTATCTCAGAGTGGTAACTGTGTGTACCACCTGTGTTCGTATCTGAATCAGGAGACGCTGTTCAGGGACATCGCAACGCAACCTTACACGCCATCTGCAGGAGAGGCGATGACCTCTCCAAGAACCCCATTTACAAGCGAAAGACCATCAAACAACTGGTTCCAGTGCAGTGCGTACATAACTAAGCCTGCACACGAGGTGACGGAGCGAACTCGAGACAGGCCGAGGTGTCGCCGTCATGTGAACGCGCATATTGAAGCGAAACAGGCTACAGTTCTCAGCAGTTACGGGTCGGCGGCGACTGTGGGGCCTAGTGCGGTGCCTCTTGCTACTACCGTGATTTACATCTCGATACCGACACTCCGCGCTAATTAATGTTCCACGCACCTCGCTCACCCCCCCCCCTTCTACACCGCGATTAATTTCTCAAGACCCTGGACCGCACGATCCTGAACCGGGGCACTCGAGGAAGCAATAAGTCACAGCAGAGCCTTAACCTTCAGACCTTGAACGCAAAAGTGTGCGGGTCAGGGCAACCGGGGGTGGGGGGGGGGATGCTAGGAGGAAACAGAATGGCGAAGAAAGAGACACAGGACATAAGCAGATTAAAACAAAGCGACTGTCTAAACGTCCACCGCGCTTCAAACATCGCCACTTGACAAAAACATTTATTTCTGATGCCTTGGAAACGATTAGATTTCTGGTTTACATGACGACGCTCTATCAACTGCATACAACAAAGAATGACAAGATAAGTGACTATAAAAATCGATACCAGAAATGTGGTCTATTTTAAGAAACTGCATAAACTACGCGAGAAACCTGTCTGTGGGCCGAGATTCGCTGGACGCCGAATGGCTCTGCAAAACACGACGTTCGTATGGGATGGAGAAGTGGGATAAAACTAGCAGTCGAACGCCGTGACGTCTCCCGCAAGGCGTCGGGAATCTCAACGGCGCGAGAAATGGCTCGCTCACTTCATGTTTGCGTTGCACCTACGATGGGTTTGTGCCCGAAAAGTTTCTGAAACTGTCGGCGGTCTCAAGAACTAGAACACTCGAAAATGTAACGGGTGGTCCTCGCTGATTAGGAATGAGAGTCGCTAAGAAAATTCAGCACATTTACTGAATTCCGATAAATATCAACGAAGAGGAAACTTTAGAGCGCTGTCCCCTTCACTTCCTCGCAAAGTGTTTGTTGTGAATTTCTTGATTTCAGGATTCTCCTCTTTCGTGTTCCCGTCGGACTGCATCCACCCCGCCGCCGAGCGGGCAGGGTGATTTAGCTCGGCCCCCACTGACATTCATACCAGTTATTAATGTCTCACACCAACAGCCCGTGTTGCTCTTATCTGCCTCGTCTAGGAGGTTTGCTCAACACAAAGGCAGCAGGTACACTCCGCGTTTCAAATCACGGAACACAACAAGACAGTCTGATCAAAGAGCCGTTAAGCCCCCACCAGACAATCAGGATTATGAAGACAAACTCTTGCCAGCTGTGTCCGACCAGGCATTTGAAGGGAGAGGCAATCTTGGGTGAAATGGGCAGGGCATTTCCGAAGAGGGACTTTCAAAATATTCAACGTATTTCGAAAGTCATTTTTTCAAACGCAAATTTCTGCCGATCTGTAGAAACGTGAGTGACCATAATCATGTCACTGTGAGGTCATGGATGGGTCAACGTCACCTCAAGATCATAAGAAGTTAAGTCCAAGGTTTTGAGGAATATAGGCCTTTAAATTCTCGAAGCTCAATTGAAGAACAATTTTTCTCCGACTTATATCCACCTAACTTTATTAAACTGAGTGACCATAATCATGTTAGTCTGAAGCCACATGTAGATCAACTTCAATCCCAAGTCAGGGCAAGAACATTCCAAAAGATGGGGATACTTGTGAAGGATAGGTTAGGTTAGGTTAAGACGATACAGAAGAGAACTTGAAAGAAAAGCGGGAGGTTGTTGTGGACACGAAAATGAGCATCCATGTTCCAAAAACAAGGGATAATTTCTTGAGAACCTGAGCGACTATCAGCTTCTCAGTGAGGACTACACTATCAAGCACTTCTAAGAAAAACGAAGTTAGTCGGTCACTCTGCCCACAGTTTCACGCCTCAGGTGCGTCAGCGCCCGCCCGCCCGTCCTCTAGCGTGAAGTGTGCGCACCCATGCGTACGTTCGAAGCTTGGGGGATCCCCTTCCGGGTTAAAACAGAAGCACACTCGACTGAGTGTGAACCGCTTTGACAGGGTCGCGTTTGATCTCCCCAATAACAGCCCAGCATTTCGGTTCTCTACAGGCAAAGGAGAGAGAGCGATTAGCCTCGCCCTTACGCATGAGAGTAGCGCCGACCAGCAGCCAGCCAAGAAAGGGCCGGTTGGTGCAACAGCGACATACACGAACTGCGGGCAAATTTCGACAAAGGACATCGGCCATCTGGCGCGTGAGGGCGCTAAGTCTACGATGAAGTTTCTTGAGGCAACTAATGCCTCTTTCGTTCCCAAGGCTTGCTTCGGTTTTGGACATGATCCAGTTGATACACGCGACGCCTTAAGTTTGAAGCCCGGAAACCGTGAAAATGTCAAATTAATTCGCTCCATGCTGTTCGAGGTGTAAAATCTGCATACAAATTCTGTATGAGAGATTCTTATACCGAAACATTTCACAATACGACGCGACCAGCAATGGCCTCCCCAGTCATTGCTCTCAAGTTAATAACGGCCGGAGCACGCGAGAAATTAGTCGCTGATGCTGCGACCCCTGACGTAGCCTCCAATTCTAAGCAGCAGCTCCCGCCGTAGTGACCCCCTGAAATGACACGTGCGCCCTCTACTAGACACTTTTCAACATTAACAAACTTCTTCTTAAGACCATACCTCCTCGTTTTACCGTGGACACCCGAGATCCGGACTTTTAAAACAGTAATAATTGAGGATCACGAACACAACGGGACGACAGTCTCGTGTTGGATACGAACAAATGATCATCGAGGAAATGGCGTGCTCGTAGGCCTACACAATCGCCAAGGAGAGGTACAGGTCCACCGTCAGAGCACAAGGAGTCAGGTGTACTCAGCGGCACAGATGACAGTGGAGGTTCTCCGAAGACCTACTCGTAATAAGTGAGTAAATAAAAGACACAAACACAGATCTTACCGGAAATGGCATCCTGCGGACGAAATCCCATTCGAAGGTTCAGGTACCTGAAACAAAACATCGTTAACTAAGTTAACAGGCTCTGCTGTAGTTTAAACTGAAGCCATAATTAAAAAATCCTACACGACTTAAAAGGAAGCAAAGACGTCACACAAATCTCAGTTCTTCTTCCAAGACTATAAAGCAGGGTTGGGCCCGTCCTCAGAAGAGGGTGGCTGCCATAATATTGAGTAAGGAGCGCAGATAACGGAGCTGCTCTCCAGCCTCTGTCTCTGGGGTCCAAACATTCTCCTCAGCCCTCGACGCGAGACAAACTTCCACGTCAGCAAACGTCACAGTTTTGTGCATATTAATCGTCAAACGTTTCGAGAGGCTGGAGACGGAGACGGAGACGGGCTCTTAAGGTGGGCGAAGCAAAGACCGGTAGCGAATGAGAGTTGGCGGACTCACCTGCAGATGAAGTATCCCGTTCGGTTCAAGCCGTGGGTACAGTGGACCCCCATGAGCGAATCTGAAAAGAAAATCCAGTTTCATTCATGCGATACACAAGTACGGGCAATTTACCTCGTATTCTTGGTGAAGCTGCCGGACTTCTTGAAGGCGAATAAAATATCACTGAGTTCAGAACGGGGTTACGAACCTGGCTGTTTCAAGGTTCGGATTCGTGTATATTATAAAAATAAAACTATAATTCACTAATTTGAAAGCGTATACGAACGTAAGGCTGTACTCCATTGATGAGTACACGGAGCTTCCAAAAACCTTCTCTCAACACGAAGTGTCAGCAAACATTTATTAATTCCCCTGCCAACAACCAGATTTACGGCTGTGCATTAAGCGAACACCTCGGTAAAACCACGCAGAAAAAAAGGGAACATCACGAGACACAGGAGCCGACTGCCAGGGCCATCAGAGTATCGAGACCACTCTGAGGAAGTAAGCGACAAGGGAGAAACATATTAAAAAGGTCTGAGGAAAAGAGGGTTGGTGCGAAGTGGATTCATCTGGCTCAGGACAGGGACCGAGAGGGTTGCGCACACGGTAATGATCCAGGTTCAGTCAAAAGCCGAGTGTGCCTACCATCAGCTTCTCAAGAAGGACTTCGCTCGATGCAGTGACAAACTGGACGACGACTGCAAAGTCGCAGAACGTGAATAGGTCACACGCGCTAGAAACCGAGTTTCTTCAGTATACGAATTGGTGCGGGCGATGTGTGGGTTTGCTGGCGCCAGAGTACAAGTTACAAGTGTCCCTCCTGAATCTGGTCATCAGCTGTCTGCATCGCGCCATGTTGCTGACAGACTCCTCTCATCACCGGTGCAACGGGACCACGTCGGGGCGCCGCCGGGTAATGAGTGTGGGCGTATCAGTGTACGTCCGTCTCAGCGATTTCATTATTTCTCACAATTAGCCGATGTCCTGACTCTGCAACCTGTTTAAATATCACGATTTGGACACCACTCCATGTCACCAAGAACACTTCTACCTCGTGACGTGAAACGAGGGACAGGAAATTCAACGCATGGTCTTAAATAACGACGTATTCCGGAAATACACGGCGTTCTCAAGACAACTTTCCCGTTTGTTAACATAACTTTGTACGAATCATGCCAAGCTGGAAGCGTTGATTTTGGGAGTAAAACTGAAGAGAAATCATAGATTTTTAAAACGCGTGCATCGTAACAGTACGCAGCGGTAAGCACAGATGATCTACTGAGGGCTGCTGAGGAGAATTCCTGACGGAGATGAACGGCTACCAGAAATATGTGAGGAACAAGAGGACTAATTGTAACCAATGATCTCAGTGGCCGGCCGACTTCTTGTTTCGGCTGGGTGTGGTTGCTGCCCCCGACAGCGTCACGCACTGCGCGTACGGACAGGTACAGGGTGCCTGAGAAAGACGAATTCGCCGCCACTTTCAATCGAGCAATACTCGCCCAGCAACCTCTGCAGTTGATACGGCGCTTTAAAGAAAATCTGAACGCACAATTCCGGGCACGTCTCGGCTCTGTAGACCGTCTCTTCACAGCTCCGGTACGGACGGATGCCCTGCGCCACGGAGTTGCTTCCCGGACACCCTGTCCTGCGGAACGCACACTTCATCCCGATATGGTGCCATTGCCTCTCGTTCGCTCGGCGCTGCGGTATTTTTGACACGCCCAACTTATTTTAAAAAGTTAACATCGGTAACAATTATCGGTTACCGATAAGCCTGCCTGCCTGCGTGATGCATAGCCTTGTGCCGGGAACGTCGGCCAGAGGCGCAGACTCCGAAAAGAGTCCTACAGCGGAATAAAATACATTTTGACGTTAACACTCTACTTAGTACTGACTACGCCTCAACAGACAACTCAGAGAGGGATGGGCGACGCTCGTAGCACGCAGAGGCGCACGAAGTGAAGGCGAGAGACTGTCTCGGAGGCTTGGACGTGCACGGGAGGAAAATAACAAAATGAACCTTAGAGGAACACGGGGCAGGATGTGCAGAGGACGAGGTCGAACTGTTGTGAATACGGCGACGAACACCCGAGTTTTCTTAACATGAGGAAAATTTCTTCTCATGAACAGCGCAGCTTCACGAAGCCAGTCACGTGACAGTACATACTGCAAACGCTACCTCGTGTAATTATTACCATTCTTCTTCTTCTTCTTCCCCACTTTGCCCTTGTACTCTCCTGAAGCACGACTTAAGGCCGCTGTAAGAACGGACCATTCTACTCGACGCTGCTGAACGCGATTTAAGCCCCCAACCCCGTCTTGTCTTCTATCCGTTTCCTCTTGCATCATTACTTTCACTTGTCCATCCTCATCGTGACTTCTCTCCCCCACCCCCTTCCGTCTCCACATTTTCTTCATATCTGTCGCTCTGCCTTTCTGAAACCAAACTGTCCGCATGTGCCACGCTCCTGTCTTCAGGAACTCACAATAAACACTTCGTAATATTCCTCACACAGAACGTGTTCCACCGAAAATATTCTACGTCTCGTGACACCGAACAAACTCTCACTGAAAAACCATTCAATAATTTTGGCGGGGGCGTGTTTCTGTGCATCGCACAGAACGGAACATTTCGCCACGCAGCGTCATAGACTGAGAAGAAGTTCTTTTATCGGCCATCAAAATTGCGACGTCATATCCCAGACGTCCAGGCGTCTTCGAAAATGACGCAAATAAACCAAACTGGCTCTTACAGCCTACAACTCCTGTCACAATAGAAATTACATTCCTTCCCTGCATCCATTTTAGTCCAGACTGACTCAGACGAACACAAACACCACCTGAGGAAGAAGCAGTATTGTCATCTCCTTTCGCATCTTCAGATGGAGCCCGGCCCAGACACCCAGTGATTTGTCCCTCTCAAACTCCCATCCCCCAAAGATCAGGAAAACATTAGTGCGTCGTAAATACGCGTACCCGTTCCGCTACTGCACGCAACGAAGGTTACGACACGGGAAGTATTCAGAAAAGGCCACAGCATACACAGCTCTTATCGACTCAGCTCGTCCTTTAGCTCCACATCAAATTTGACAAGTACATCGGATTTCTTTGGTCTCGTTCACAAAAAGGAACAAATAATTTTCAGTGACGAATCCCCCCGACTCAGCAAATACCCTACTAAGATGGTGTTTCGCAGTTGTATGCGGATTTATGAACACACTACCCTGTAGTGGAACAAGGAGAGCCGTGTTCCTGGAAGGAGCATTCTGCCTACGCTGGTGTTGTACCTCTCGACGGGCACCACGGGTCGAAAACCAGACGAACAAGTATGTTGATTTCAGTAACCCCACTTTCTGCGTTACAAAATACTTCACTAGAAGCACTCACTTCGTAATCTCGCTCCACGCTTTTAAAACAAGGCGCGTTGGCGTTAAGACACTGAAATCGATTATTAGGCTGTAAGGAGTTCTATGCTATTACAGTACGTGGATTGCAAAGTAATGGGAGACAGGGCCTACATACCGGAGTCACGTGACTCGTCCAGGAAGGCGTCCACAGCGCTGAAGAACCTGAAACAAGAGGCAGAACTGTAACATGGTAAAACACCTCGCCTACATCAGAACACGGAAGCAAGCAGCGACGACTTGTCTGCCGAGTTCCTGTCGACGTCAGGCCCAGGGCAGCGGACACATACGACCGCCCGAGGAGCCGTCAATAACGTCATATGAAATCAACCGAGCTCTGCACTCAATGCAAACACGTGTAAGCCTTGAAAATGCCATCGAAACATGAACCATGGTAGTGCAGACCTGATCTCTGCTGTAGTTAAGTCACCGACAAAAACAATTAACTTCTCTAATAATAAGATTCGACAACCCTAACAAACAGCTAAGCTCTGGGAATAATCTGCTTCCAACTGAATAAAATCTCCCGTAATGAAACTCACGAGAATTAACGTCATTCGGCTACATCACCAAAGATTTCTGGTTCTAACCGCGGTAAGAATGTCGATGTTAATCTTCTGGGTTTCCACGCCGGCGTTTCGGAGAAACATGCTATCTCCATCTTCAGG
This sequence comes from Zootermopsis nevadensis, assembly GCF_977971745.1. Lineage (NCBI taxonomy): Eukaryota > Metazoa > Arthropoda > Insecta > Blattodea > Termopsidae > Zootermopsis > Zootermopsis nevadensis. Next base: position 305,217 of record NW_028259140.1, on the reverse strand, counting down.
GTCTGAAGCACGATCCTCTGAAACGTCGGTGTGGACCTACGTCACAGCCACAGGGGCAGGGTTCGCGTCAGGATGGCAACAAGGATACTTAAACCCCGCTTTTGGTGTTCAGGACCAATCCAGCTCGAATTTCATAACTGTTCTCGTTTCCCTCACAATCACGACAAACTGCTTCGAAATCCCTACGCCCATCTTCAGTACGGTGACTAAGACATATTCTGGTACAACCGGATCAGCTCCTAAACACACCTTCCGCCATTAATATCAACACAATCGGAATGTAGGGGCATGCCTATCACCAAAGAAACAAATATTAGGTCTTTGTTACACGTGTGGCTCCGTAAGTTTACATATTCAGAAGATGATGACTTTTCAAGTTTCCGGTACAACACAGGGAGCAGATCCTTTGTATAAATCCAATGCAATATCAATAAACCGAAAAGAAACCAACATTCGACAAGCGCACTATTCACACACACGCAAAGAACGACAGCTTAACGCTTGATAAAGGACTTTCTGAGCAGCCGGAAGGCGCTTAAAGTCATCGTGCACGCTCACTCAGACCGACTCGGAGCCACAGCCGAAAATCAATTTCGCCCAAAATACAGTTTACTGGGAAACTCGAAAAAAAAAAGTCTCGTGTTTTGTCTCATCTTCTAAGAGCACAGACGGACATACACGAAGAGGGACGTTTAACAGTTTATGCTATTTTATTGTACGTTTTGTCAAAATTGTCACACAGCTGTTATACTTCGCCGTTTGTTATAAGGTTTCCAACTTCCAACAGACGAGGCATTTCCCTTACGGCACTTATTAAGTCTTTGCATCGCGAAGGGCAACTCCACCTCTATCCAGCGGCACCATCGACAGAAAAGAACTTAACTTTCTCGCAGGAAGGAAATCGAAGCGATCAACGCTTATGAAATTCGTATCAGCACGGACTTTAAGCAGGAGAGTCCCCTGCAAATTATACAGACGAACCCGCCAATGACTCGGTCTGTTCTTCACAGCATCCCCTGACAAACGAGACATTGAACAATAGGCACAGATTTATTTAGAAATATGGAATAATAGCTTTTCGACAGTTTATGACAAACGAGACGCGGAACAATAGAGGGACGCAATCCGGGGCCCGGCGGGCGGTGCACTGCGTGAGCCACGACTTGGACATTTCTCCTGTTTCCTGCCATCACTCACCCAGATCTAATGGTCCTCTCTCATCCTGACAGACAAAAGAATGTTCCCGACGCATTCTGAATCACCACAGTTTTCACAAAATGCAGTTCGTCAAGTCGAACGTCGTCTTTAAAAATAAAAATCACACAATTTTCCGAATCATACGCAACTCGCCACTTTAATCGAAATAAACTAGGCTCAACACCAGCCACTCCGGTGCTGCCGTCCGATATCAACCAAAACTGGGGACGTTTCTCATCCCCCGTGGGCATGCTACATGTCCGGCCCACCTCACGATAACTACAGCAGCAGAACTGGACGGCCTCGTCAACAGCAAAGAATTGCAGATTGGCTGCATTTGTTACTGGACATCCTGTCGCCTGTTTTTTGAGAATTACCCTTAAGACGACTTCATTTGACAGACTGCCTTTTCAATGATTCGGCTGAACATAAAACAAGACCACTGACAATCAGCACATGAATAAACAATCCACAAGTGAAATGAAAGCTAAATCCTCCTTAATGTATTGCAGGGCGTTTGCATCATCAGCTCACACCTTTTTATATAAATTCAGTACAGGGTCTAATAGTTCTGTAAACAGAAACAATGACATTTGAATAATATTAACACAACAAAAAATCCGACCTTTTGAATGCGTGTGGTCTGCCTATAGACAGACAGACAGACACTCAACGCTGGGCCAGGAACACTTGGAAGTTGCTGTCCGTGTTCCAACGCCCCCAAACACACACTTCCATATGCAGGAGCCGTAGCGCCACCGAGGGACACGACACAATTTGATTTCTACTGCTCCAGAGTATTAAAGAGGGCAACCAGGTCACGTGATCAGACAAAGCCACATTGGGGCGAAGCGCCTGTTGAAACAGGTGGGTGAGCACTGATGGGCAGCGGGCCCGTGGTTCGACTCTTGACACTTCTTCAAACTCTTCACGGACGAGAAAATCAGAATTCCGACATAATTACTCAACTACTCTGACGAGGGACCGTCT